>NW_021939256.1:9467643-9851178 GCF_001715985.3 Manacus vitellinus
AGTCCCAGGACTGAAGAGGTGTGAAGCTCTTTTCCTGTCTATAAGTAAATGGTTGATTCCTGAACGTACCTAAAAAAGAGTGAGGGAAGGAAAGGTGCATCACAGATTGAGATTCTTTTTGATGTTTGACACATTTAAGTTAATTGGTCTTTTATAAAGAGACAATATATAAATGAGTAAAGTAAATTAGTTTTTTGTTTCCTGCTAAAGTAAGGCTGGCTGAATTTAAGTTTTAGGTTTTTTTGATACTGTTCTTGAGTTCCTCCACCTTTGCTTGTCTTGTCATATATTCATCTTCCAGACCTGCACTTTGCCAATGTGTTAATTCCCACATTTGGCATTGTGAGAAAGAGAGGCTTGATTTTAATTAAATTGTTGATGGATCTCATTTGATAATGAAAATATTTTTAGACTCTGAACTGTAAAACCTGCATAGAATAACATACAATATAAAAACATATAGTACATTATCATAGTAGTATTTATATTTCATGTCCTTATTTTAATTACATTGTTTATGCATCTTTTAATTTTAAATTTGTATTTACCTACCAAACTGTTCTATACTCTTTAGGATTACAGGAGCTTCCATCATATATTTAGTTGTTTTAAAACTTTTCAAAATGATCATCTGTCATAGAGGAATTAAACTTCTTGGTTTATTTGGTCATATGTACTAAAAACACCAATGAAATCAGATTGGTCAAGCTGTAGTCTTGAAAAGTGAGTAACCTGTAGCTTTGTCATTTTCACCTATCAAAATATCCATTTTTGATAGGACACGATATGATATTTTGGCTATTGTGCATAACATTCAAATGTCAAAAGATTGTCTAAAGCTTTTTACCTATAGATTCAATGCTGTGAATATATTGCAAAGATGAAAGTCCATCCTGTATTGCATCAGCCTGTATATAACTTTGCTTAAGGCGTTCAATGGATTTGTGAGGGATTCTGAAGGATTTTTCCAGTCATAGAGCTAGGATTCAACTAAAGATTACTCATCTCTGGTCCTATAAGAATGGGTCTTTCATAATTTTATCTCCTCTTCTCGATTGGTTTGTAGACCTTGCGATACACTTCTCTTCCAGTTTATCAGCTCATGGTAAAGACGGTACGAAATCAAGAAACAGTCAAGTTTCTTGGTTAATGGCTTTGCTGACTAAAAGTGCCAGCATAGAAACAACTAAAATTAAATCTTCTGCTATTTTCATTCTAACAATCATATAGAGAATTGAGAAAAGTAATTTTGCATTGGAATAAATTGAAATCTAAACATTAAAAATAAAATTTCTCACTGTGTACTTAAATTAAAAAAAAAAAAAAATTGCCTTTGTACCACTTGGTTAGAGTGCTGTCTCACCAGAATCAGAATCTGGCTCCTGGCTTCAGCAGAAAACTAACTTCTCTGATATCTTTTTATATAAAGACACTGTGTCCGGACTCTTTTTTTTTCCTGTCACTTTGAGCCTCAGCTCTCCCCACAGTAATTTATGATACCAAAAGGTCAAAATGTCTTTCGAGTCACTTTGACGTAGTCTAACGCTGTGTGAGATCCTCATTGTTCTGGCCAGAACAGGGAAATGTAAAGGCGATGTGCTTTTCACTAGATGGCTGCAAGCAGTGTGGAATGTTGGTATTTGCTTCAAGGGACCTGTCAAGATTCAATTCTATATTGAAATGAATTAATTAAAATGAGTCTCAAGAACCTTGAAAGGGTTAGAAGTGCAAATACAGACTAAGAGCCTAGCTAAGATTATACAACTAGTCAAAGCTTAAAGTCGTCTGAGCTGCAAAGTAACTGCCCAGGAACAGAGCAGGAGGGTGGGTACAATACTTGAGTAGAAGAAATAACTGAAGGATAAGCAGTATGAATTCAGGATTGAACTGAGGGACAATGATGAGAGTAAAAGTCGCTGTTTCTCATAAAACAGCAGTAAACAGAGTAAAGCATTTAAGCAAAGATGTCCTTAGCACCTGCCCTGGTTTTTCCTTGTTTCTTTTTGAGAGATATAATTTAAATCTCCAGGTAATTGAAAATAACAGGGTATAGGTGGTAATTTCCTTTCTCTCAGGAAACAATGGTGGAGTTCACGATACAATGGATCTGGGACTGTCATAGAATTTGGTTCCTACAAGGGCAAGGAGCTTCAGGGCTCTGAAACTCCTGTCATCACTCTCAAAAACTGATGCTCCCTTTTGCTTCTTGAAGATACAAAATAGTGATGTTATGCATTTCAAAACAATTTTCTTTTTTATAATAAATTTCTTTTTTGTTGTGTGACTGTGCATTAGAATAGATTACCCAGAGAAGTTGTGGAGTCTCCCTCACTGGAGGTATTCAAGACAGTTTTAAACCTATGTTTTTCTTAATTCAGAAGTATGTATTCCTACTTAGTCCAGAAACTTTATTATTTCATTCAGTAACTACATGTTGCATTATAATCTCTTAGGCCTTTCCTGGAACAAATAGATTCAAATTTATCAATACTTTGATATTTCACCTTATGTAAAATTGGAGATCATTTAAGGCACTTGAAATTGCCTGGCCTATATATTCTGAATCTTAAAAGTGGTGTAATACATTGTAGTGTTTGGTAGGAAAGGTGAGATTCAAGTGAAAGTGAAAAAGGATGATAAAAGAAGGAGACGTTGTTTTTTTCCTTGAGTTTCACAATAGAAGAGAAAATTACTAGGTATGAATTATATATATGTGAGCAGAGTATCTCTTTCCATTAGATTTATATATGTAAAAATCCTTTAAGTCCCCAGAATTAAAGTGTAGTAACTGGAGGATGTTCAGTGTTTTTGTCTGCTAGCATAAGTTGTAAAGAAATCAAAAGATAAATGCTAGAAATAGACCTTCTTCTTCTTATCCTGTAGGTAGGAGAACAACTGAGGAGAATGGGAGAAACTTTAATTTAGACCCAACAGATTTAGTTTTATGGTGTGGTTAGTAGATATTAGTTGGCTGTAAAGACAAGTGTCAGTGTTTTTCTGCATCAGTAATGATTCATAAGTTTTCATTATAAACCAGCCCAGGAAAAAAACAGTAGCTACAAGAAGGTCTGATGCACATCAGGAGTTTGATTAGTCACGATTTCTTCATGTCTCTGAGCAAGGAGATTCAGCTGGTGGTGCTGTGTAAACACTACTGAATCTGCCTAGAAACACATTTACATAAGTACAGACAAGTAATTAACCCTTATCAGGCAAGTTACCTGCAGCAAATCTTCACATGCTTATGATTAAAAATGAAAGATGGAATTTATCTGGCTTACAGGGGAGCCTTTGTTTTGCTCTATTTCTGTCACTGACACTAGATATGCCAGTTTTTCATTCTAATCAGAATTTTTACTTTATGCTACTTTGATGGACAGGTAGTACAACAAACTTCTGTTGTATTCTTATAGTCTCAAATATCATATATTCTTATAGTCTCAAAGTCTTCTTTTTGTCTCTGATCAAGCTCTTCACCTATTTTTACTATGGTCTTGATTCTAATTTGAAGACTTTTTGTCCTGGTTCTGGTCCAGATCAGCAGGGCAGGGTACATGGCTAACACATTATGTTATTTGATACCACCTTATGTCACTGCCAGGGGTGGGGAAAAGGGACACTCTCTTTCTTTTCTGAGAAGGGTACTCCTTTCTGGCTGGCAGAAAGAATGTTGTGGTGGGGAAGAACCAGTCAGCACTTTCTTGCAGGCTTTCCGTGTAAATAATTTCTTTGTCTTGTACCTTTTGTTATTATTATTGTTAGTGTTACTGTTAATTTTCTTATCTCATTGCTGTTTCCAGTAAGTCAAATTGTTCTTATCTCAACCCATGATCTTTGCCTTTTGTGCTTCCAACTGGAAGGGGAGGGAAAGCGAGTGGTGTGGGGTTATTTGCGTGTTTGTTTCATTGTTTGTTTTTTTTTTTAGTGGGACTACTGAATTGGGGAATACCATTCCTAAATCATGATACTTTTCAAAAGGGAATTTGCTTGTTTCATTTTTCTCTACAGTCATAAGGTACTTCTCTCTTACTAGCTTTTATTCGTTGTCAAAATACTCTTTCATGTGGTTGTAAGAGTAAGGAGAAGTGTATTCATGATATGATCTTAAATTCAGTTTAGTTCTGTCAAGGGCTAGCTTTATCCTTTTATGCTTAAATTTGAAAGCCTTTAGGCCTTAGCTTGTATAATAATTGAACATATACTATATTTAGACTATATTAATATAAATTATTATGTACTATTTTTTTATTTCACTGAAGCTCTCTGACTGGTTCTACTGTCCAGCTGGAAAATTATATATTTAGTAAACTTGTTTGCAGAATGTTTTGAAAAGAGTTTGTTGAGATTTTCTGGAATTTCGAATTTAAACACTCTGTTATTGCCATCTCCTAATTAGCAGTCCACGGTTCACATACCAAAGTTACCAAAATTAAGCTTCAGAATTAATTTCCTGGGAACATTTCTGTAAAGCACTATAAAACTTCAACTTTATAATTGTTCTGTTGCTGATCAGCTTTGCACATTCATGTTCATGTATTTCTAAAATGTTTGCTAATGTCTTTTTTTTTTAGATGGTATCTGAACAACTACTAGCTGCTGCTTATTTTGATTGCGTATAATTTTCCTGAGTGATTGTGATCCTGAGCTCCTGTCTCACTTTGTCTGTAAACAGTTTTTCAAGTAGAAGAGTAACCAGCATGAATTCAGTGAGCTGGCTTTCATTTGATAATTACATTCTATGCAGTTTTTGCTCTTCATTTTTTGTACAGAGGTGGCTGAAATTTACATTGCCTTTCTTTTAACAGTCTTTCAAACTGTATGTATAGGGTATTATTATGGTCTGTATATAGCCTGGGAACGTTCAGCTTCATCTTGCCAGTACAGCTACTAACTTTAGTATAACAGAGGTTGTTCTCCAGAGATTTATCTATCTCTACATTGCAGGACATTCCTCCTTAAAACACAGTCTGAGAACAGAATAATGAAATGACTCTTTAAGTTGCTGATCTTACACTACTTATGAAACTGCCATTTATGCATCAAAGTCATTAACCTGCCTGTTATCTGCCCAAAGAAAACTGTATTATAAATCCCTGATCTTTGCATCCAGAATTAAATTAGTTAATTTGGAATTTATCTTAAATCAAGTGGGATCATTGTTGTTAGTGTCGGTAGTTAGTTTTTGATAGATAAGCCAAACCATCAGCGTTGATTTTGAGATTCCACTATAATATGACAAATGTAACATCTCATTAGAGAATTAAATGTTACAGAAAATAGAAATTCTGTTTGATTGTAAATTCATAAATTATCTCTAGGTTAAAGACTCACTCATCTTAAGCTAGAGAGAACTGCAATGTGTATTCTGAAAGACTTAGAACATACTTTACAAACTTTGGAATAGAAATTGTTCTACATTACAACTTTCACTTATCCTGTAAATTTCTTCCAGACTAAAAGCTCTACGGGCATCATAAATTCTACTGTGTATGTTGCTGTATATTTGGATTTCAGCTAGAATTGCCTTTTTCAATCATAGGTTAAAGAATAAAAATCTTGCCTTTCTGAATCTGCTTTGGATGGTTCTTAGGCTTGCAACTGAAAGAGGTTAACCATCTTGACTTTATCTGCTACATCTTTCCATGGAAATATTTAAACCCTGCCCTTAAATAAATCCCACTCAAACAGCATAGACATCATAATGTGTGTGGTTTATATACTTAGTTATATTAATGAATTTATCATCACTGATGAGCTCTCACGTAAGAGATAACTCAAGATTTTTGTGCACCAAAGAACTTGGTGACTGCACATGTTTAAATGTTCACAATACCTGAAGCGCAGTGTCTTTCACAGAGAAGGAATAGGAGGAGAACGAAGGAAGGGAAAATTATGAATGATGGAGGCGTCCTTGTTGTCAGATTACTTTTCCAAAGTATGTAAAGGTGGTTGTATTTCTTTAGTTGAAAGGTCTGAAAAGGCATTTCTTATTGAAGTTAAGCTGTAGTTTGTTCTACCTCCCTAAGCAATGAATTTGGGGATTACGTGCAAAGGTTAGTAGAGAGCCAAGCTTTGGTATTTGTAGTGGCTTTGGTTTCCATAGTGTGGACAACATTCTATTGTATCTGTAGCTATTGCCAAACCTTATTTTGCTACTCAAGATGACATCTAGGAAATTGTGTGAGGCAAGGTTATAATTTCATCACTGTACAACACACAGGTGGTAGTGCATACTTTTGATCAAAATTATTCTTTACTCTTAGTAGTAAAATAAAGTGGATCAGAGAAGATAGAAGGTCCTACAGTAACCTAAGAAGATATGTGCATATTATCCTAGGAACTTGCCTAAGCCAACAAATTATCTCTGACTCTTTGTGGCTGTATATCCTAGATTAGTAAGAAAAATTTCACAGTTTTTTTTCTTTGAAAGCATATCTTCAAAATACCTATTCTTTCCCATGAAATTATGTAGAAGAATGTGATATATATTAATGTTTATAAGACAAAGATATTAAAACTACCAGGAGAGTAATTATTTGGAAAATTTATATAGGTTTTACCTAGGGGAATAGTTTGTTCAAAAATGTAGAGATTGAGTACACTGCTTACATGGGTTGCTGTGACAAGCAAATCTGCTTCCTTCCTATTTTAAGGACGAAGGTTTTTTTCCTCAGTTTGAAGTGGTTTTAATCACTTATCCCTAAAGCTACCTTACCATGGTATTAAATTGATTAATGTCTGTCCTGGTTCTGGCCAGGAAAGGATTATTTTTTTGCATTAGACAGGAGGCGACATGGCTAGGACATGGAGGATATTCTGTAGCACCTTAAGTCATTACCAGGGGCAGGGGAAAAGGACTCTCTGTGCAGAGAAAAGGTTCCTCAAGGCAGAGAAAATGTGGCAGAGGGAACCATCCAATATTGTCTATTATTGAGGTTTTTTTTGTTGTTGTTTGAATTGTTTCTTTTCTTATACCCTCTGTCATTATTATTGTTGCAGTTACTACTCATTTTCTATATCATTGCTGTTTCCAGTAAATTGTTCTTATTTCAAACCATGACCTTTGCCTTTTGTGCCTCCAATTCTCAGCTGCATCACACCTCAGCAGGAAGGGGGAGAGAGATGTGTGGTTTTGGAGAGTCATAGTGGGGCCACTGAATTAGGGAATACATTCCTAAACCAGAATGTCAGAGTATTGAAATGAAAAACACTGCTGTTGGACATTCTTCTGTTGCTCTTAATCATGTGATAACCTCTTTACTCATGGCTTTAATAATTAGAATTCCTTCTTTTTGTTTATTTATCATGAAAAGCATCTTATCATCAAATGGAAAGAAATACATTTGCCCCTTTAAATAGTGTAAGCTTTTCTGATCAGTAAGGGCAAATGTTGTAATGTTAAAAGATGTCTTTTCTTTGGCTTTCACAAATTTTCTGTATGGATTATAGCAATAAAAGTTTAATAAGCTAGGATGCCAGAGAACAATGGAACTTTTATCAGCGCTTGTGTGATATAATGACCAGATATGGTTAATTACCAGACATATGAGAATGTAAAATGTTCTTTGTTAATTAAAGATCTTAGGAAAACAAAGAGACACAAACCACTGCCACCAACAAAAAAACAGTCTTGGAGTTTATTCCTGTAATCTAGCTTTGAAAATATTGTACTAGAAATGCATTTTTTAATCTTTTAATGAATGTAAAGAGCAAAACAGAGCTACAGTATTCATTCAAACTGTAGCAGTATATACTTGATGTCTCAGAGAAAATTAAAGAACCTTTCACTCCTAGGTCATTTTTTGAAGTTTGACTGAAGGGATTTTGCATTAGATTGGGTGGCAGTCTCTGTCCAGTGTCTAGAAACAATTGCTGACAAGCAGGTAACAGTGGTGTAATTGACAGCAGATGTGAATTTGTAGATTCACACCTGAAATTAATTCATGAACCATAACTGCAAGAATATTTTTACATCTGAAATTGTTCTATGTATACTTGTATCAAGTGTTAGAAGCTGTCAGACTCCAGGATGACTTACATAAACTCTGTCTTCAATTTGCTTTAAAAAGAAATTAAAACACAATCCCACACATGAAATCAAGATATCCGCTCAATTACAATCATTGGCTAATTATAATTAGATTAGGGAGAAGTGGAAGACTGGTTTACAGAGAGGATTACATTAATTACATATGTACTGGCTGATCAGTTGTCCACACTTAGATTAAATCTCAAGAAAAGTAGATAGTTATTCAAGCCCAAGAAAATATGTCTTGCTAATTAAAATATTTCAATCTTTGGTCAAAGTAACAAATCATTCTTCTGGATCGAAGAATTAAGTATGGGAAGCAGTGGAATGAAAATATCTTGTATATTTAAAATTATGTTTGTAGAAGCAGTCCCAGACTGGGGTGAAGGCAACCAATGTGATACTGCAGATGATCAAAGTAATGCTTTATGAGTTCTGTATTTGTTACATTGGTTTTGGAAAAAGATTCTGCTCGATTTTGGGATGGAAAAAGTTAAATCTCAGGCTCTGGTTTAGTGTATTTCCTCACATGGCATATACTTTATGTGCAATGTATTCTTATATACAAAACTAGAACCAATAAAATAAGATACTGTGTAGGGAGGAGATGTATGCAAGCCAAATCTACAAGTGTAAATCTCTGTTATTTCATTTCTCTTAAAGAATCATTGTATATTGCATCTGTAATGACAGAGCAGATCACAGGTTTTCCAAAATCTAGAAGTCTGGCCTGAAAGGCATGGTCTGCAAAAGTTTTATTTAATGCCTCGTAGATAGACAATCTCAATGATAGCCAGCATGCTCTGGATTCTTTCAAAATGGATCTGTGTCCCATTAGCTAAAGAAGTAGCTGATGAATCAAAACCGTAAAAAGTAACTGTGCTTTTGATAAGAAGCTAAATTGGAGCCACTTGTGCACAAACAAGAAACCCACCCACATTAATAGCTCAAAAGAATTTAAATACACATTGTCATACAGTATAACTGATAATGTATATTGTTTCAGGCTATATTAATTTTATGTAGTTGTAACTAGTAACTCATTATATCTAGATTAAGAGTACTCCTTTATAAAGAGATTATTTGTATTTTATGTGCACTGATTAATCATGTAGCTGTGTCTATTTTTAGAAGAATTGATGTATCACAAAGTTAATTAGCTGGCATAAAAAGAGAATACAAACTTGTGGTGTGCTACAGGAGAGAAGAGGTTTTTATATTCAACTAGATTTGTTCTGAAGATTTACTTTACAGAGATTAGAAATTGTGCTAATTCTGACTGGATTTGTCTGAATTGTGAATGAAGGTAACTAGATGATATTTGATGTGTAGCATCTGATAGCATTACTGCATATTATTTTGCATTCTGCATTTGTTCCATAGTAAGAAGCTCACCAAGAGGAAAAATTCAGGTAGTTGCATGCTATTATTTGTTTCATTTGTCCAACCAGAGCATCACAACAAAGAAAAGCAGAACTAGACGGAGACTGAATCATGTTAGTGCCATGGTGATCACTGTGGAAAGGGAAAGCAGACTTCCTGAAAACTTGTATTGATTTGCCCCTGGATTACAGTGCTTCAAATACCTGGAAACGAAGAAGGTTGTGGAGGCTCTTTTGCTCCCTCCTGCATTGACTGGTTTTGACCAGTTGAATGTATAATTAAGCCAACCCTGGCCTCCTTTCGAAATCTTGAATGCTTGTTCCTGAGAGATAGGCAGTTGTTCTTCTGTTCCCTATCCTCACTCTAGACCACCTCCTCTTCCAGTAGCACAGCAAGTATCCTTCTTCCTATCTATTATCCTGTATGACTTGCAATATGGTCTTAAAAATATGCAGGTCAGTTCTAATACTTCTAGTTACTGCTGTTTGGCTGTTTTTATGAGTGACAAGAAAAAAACAGTGAAAAAAAGACTGAAGACTCTCTGAAAAAAGGGGGTTTCTAGAAGAATGAATTTTAGTGACAGAGATATAGCAGCATCTGCTCCAGAGAGAAGTAATACCATCTACACACAATTATCTAATATTTGAATTTAATAATTGCGCCTTATCACTTGCTGGCCATAATTACAATGTAAAACCTGGCAATTACAGTTCAATACCATTTTTGTTGTGGTTTATACCAGAGATTACTGTATATTAATATATCCAGAGTTGATTATATGAGACAGAATATTTCAAGGTAAATACAGTGTGTTCTATAAACCTAAACCTTGAAAAAGTGAGTAGGAAAATATGAACCCAAATGATAAGGTAATCTCTGGCTCTTGTCGCTGACCTGAGATTTGACTAATAAATTGTAGTTTTTTCCGATAAATTCTGTGACAAAGTTTTTCATAGAATTATAGAGTCTTTAAGGTTGGAAAGGACCTTTAAGATCACCAAGTCCAACCATAACGTATCACCACCATCACCATGTTCACCACTAAACCATGTCCATAAGTGTCACATCCACAAATTTTTTGAACACTTCAAGGGATGATCAATTCCACCACTTTCCTGGGCAGCCTATTCCAATGTTTTATAACTCTTTTGGTGAAGAAATTTTTTCTAATATTCAATCTAAAGCTTCCCTAACATAACTGGAGGCCTTTTCTTTTTGTCATGTCATTTGTTTTCTGGGAAATGAGTCTGACATCCATTTCACTACAACCTCCTTTCAGGTAGTTGTAGAGAGCAATAAGGTCAACCCTGGGTCTCCTTTTCTCCAGGCCAAACAACCCCCTCAGCTTCTCCTCATAAGACTTGTGTTCCAGACCCTTCACCAGCTCCATTACCCCTCTTTGGATGTGTTCCAGCATCTCAACTTCTTTCTTGAAGTGAAGGGCCCAGAACTGAACACAGGTGTTGAGGTGCAGACTCACCAGTGCTGAATACCGGGGAATAATCACTGCCCTGGTCCTGCTGGCCACCCTATTTTTGAATTTGAGCATTCAAAAGCAAAAAATGTTCTTTCAATCCTTGGGAATGGCTGACATTTGCACTAATCCCTGCTCTCTGCTGTATGATAAGTGTCAATACACAGCACCAAAACCCCCTACTTTTCCTTCTAGAGGAAGTTAAATTTTACTGTTATCTGTGATACCAAGCAACTTACATATATTAAATGATGGCAATGCTTTGAAGGTCCTAATCTACTGAGGAGGTAGGTACTGATGTTGTTAAAGTCTCTCTGAGGTACGTCATGGTAGATTAACATCAGACATCTGGGAACATTTGGAGCTGTGGAATATGTGGTCTGTTTGATGACACAGTGATGAAATTATTAGCAGGGAGGGTTGTCTTCCAACATTGCATACAGGTTGACATGTGTACACTGAGGATTGCTGTAGTCTCTGAGGACCCAGAGAAACAAGTCCTGTTTTATTATTAAAATTATGCTATAAAATTTGTATACAATTTATAAAAAGGTATTTTTTTTGTTCCTTAAACAACTGAGTTTGATGGTTTGTATTAAAATAAAACACTGCTGTCAAAAACTAGCAGGTGGCTTTAATAATATGCATCAAACCATGTAAATATGAAAGAATACCCTAGGGTATGAGCTTTAAATCAATTAATCAGAGGTATCTAATAATGAAGCAATTAATTTGAGATGGTAAAAATATCACTTGCCTTCCAGAGCTGACAAGTTGCATTTCAGTTCACTCTTTCCTCACTTCTTCCTTCCCTCCTCTTGGCAAAGCTGAGTTTTTACTCACAGACATATGTGTCAGACTTACCATCTGTCAGAGTATTGGCACTGCCTGAAGAGAGACTACACAAGCAGTTTAACTAGAACCGGATGCATGCCATGCGCTGTTAAAACTGTATTCAAACTTGTTTGCCTTTTATGCTATGGTTTTCCAAAATAACAATGGATTTAGGAAGTAAAAAAACTAACCCAAGCCAGCCAACAAACCCACCCCCCAGTAAGTACTGCAGCTGCAAGATGTATTGCAGTTCTTGGTAAAGGAACAAGAGTATGGAGGACAATTTGATGATGTAATTTAAGTGATAATGAGATCATTGTTTGAAAGCTTATAGCATGATAACATATAAATCCTACAAATAAGATGTACTGAGTACAAAATGAAGGTGTGAAGAATGAATGCTAATCTTCTGGACAAATATGACTGCCACATGGAGCTGTGTGTTATGTAGTGAAAGCTGCTATGCAGAAACAACCTGTTGTTTCTGTTGTATAGTAATATATTCAAGTATACCCCAGCTAAGCTGGAAGGAGGCATGCATGTGACCTTAGCCAACCTTTCTTATATCAGAATCAAGAGTGACTTTGGCAGAAGAACTGACTGTAACTGGCTGCTGTCAGCACCTTAGCAGATGTGCTCAGCATGAGTTAGGATCAGACTATTTTGTCTCTGTGCAGAAAAACTGCTGAAAGCCACTGGAGGTTTTGCTTGACTAAGGTTTCCCAATGGACCACTGGGTCTGTTTTCACTTCTAAGAAATGTGTAATTTTCCCATGTATCTTTTTTTCCCCCTTCAAAAATATTCTTATCCTAGGTAGTATTTTGTGTGCTGAATTGGAAATATCCTGAGAGTGAAATATGGTATGTGTTGAATTAGATAGGTTCACCTGTGCAATTGTAGAGGTTTAAGAATGACGTAGAATGATTAAGAGGATGTTCGGTGATGCAGCAGTGGAGGTTTATTTTTCATGTAAAGATCTGATGGTAATATACTCCCCAAGGAACATATTTTCTAAGGAAGTCTGTTTTAACTCTATCGCCTCACTGGCCTGTTCAGCCTTCATAGTGGTGGCTCTCATAGAATCATAGAATATGTTAAGTTGGAAGGGATGCACAAGGATCACTAAGTCCAACTCCTGGCCCTGCACAGTGCACCTCCAGAATCATGCCATGTGCCTCAGAGCATTGTCTAAACATTTATTGAACTCTGTCAGGCTTGGTGCTGTGACCACTTCCCTGGGGAGCCTGTTCCAGTGCTCAGCCACCCCCTGGGTGAAAAATCTTTTCCTGATATTTAACCTAAACCTCCCCTGACACATGCTGTTTCCTCAAGTCCTGTAACTGGTCATGGCTATGGAAAGCTAGAGGCTATACTTGCACAATATTCTAGTAATTTTAATTTAGATAGTCTTAACAAGAGTGTTTCTGTGTAGTAACAGAACTTTACAGATATTTGCAGGATTATTATGTATTTTAAAACTAATTGGTAGGAATGAGATAGCTCCAAATAGTACATTTCTAGAAGCAGTATATTTTGTAATGAGTAACGTACAAGGTGTTAAGATTTGAAGTCTCTGAATTCCTGTTTTCATTTGGGAACCCATTATTACGTCCCCACAAAACAGTATACTGGAGTGTTGGGGGTTTTTTTTGACTGTCTGAACTAAAGGTATAAACAAAAGGTAATTTAAAGTACATTGCTGGACAGATAGCCTTTGAATGTTCCCAGACCAAGAGATACAGCCTGTCTCTAGCTACAAGTAGAAGGAATATTTTTAATGATGTTTGGTAATACTTGGAAGAAAATGTTCAACAATTTACTTAATTAGTAATAACAGTGAGTGAAATAAGTGCCTCTAAGAATCAGGCTGTGATCTGTATTTATAAAAATCCACAAAGTGTGATTTGATATTTCCTGGATAGCTTTGCTAAATGTCAACATGAATAGCAGGAACTCCACTCATAATGCCTAATACGCTGATCAGATTTCCCATTACAGCTAAGGAAGAGGAGAGGTTTTGGCTCTTGTCCTTTTCTTCTGACTCAGTTCCTGAGCAGCAGGCCTTGTATCAGTGCTAATGTGGAAATTACTGAATGCAGAAAAATGATCTTTCAAAAGCATCAGATCTACCACAGTAGCTGGATTTGTGAAGCTGATTTCACTCCCGGTGCTCTCTTGGAGACTATGTTTTCTCTGCATGCTGTCTTTTGAGGGCACAATTGGTTTTCAGGCCTTCAGCTAATTTTTTAGTAGGGAAAGTGGTTAAATGCTAGATCAAAGGTGATAGATAACTGAAAAATCACATTATATCAGACTAAGTAAATTGTTGGTTACTGTGAGAACTCTTGCCTCATATTTGAACTTTGAAGTACTTAAAAGAGTTCTTTATCAGAATATAAAAATACTTAAAATCAGCTCTTCTGCAAGGTACTTGCATGCACTTAATCCTTGAAAACGTTGCATTGAGGACCTAACTGTCCTTTCCATTCAGTTTTCCAAATGAATTTACTATTATTCGTGTTCAGAGGGATTTGTTTAACCTGTTATCAAGAATCTTACCACACAGTGTTGAAGAGCAGTGAGTGCCTTTGCACCCATTAATTTTGCTCCCTGAAGATGACTTTAAAAATTGAACTGAACTGTCTCTGTTCTTTGTCATCAGCTTAACTGTTTTTAAAAATATTTTATTTTGATTAGATTGTATGTTATTTTATTTTACCTAGCTTAACTAGAAGTGTGGGAATTGGATTGAGTTCTTTGTACCTCCTGTCTGATGCCTAGTTTCTCAGTTCCTGTCTCATGTGGATTTAACACTTTTCTATTACCTTTAGAGGCTTTAAGAGTGAGGTGCACTAGTACATTAGGGTCATGAAGCTACCTAGGTAAGTGTTCAATAAATCAGAATATGTCTTCACGAAATCTTCTTATGCTTTATTTGAATTTTGGAAGTGTTTGAAGGGAGAGAGAGAAGATAGTAGTTGGGAGACAAAATTTTTTTTCCAGGTCCGTCTAAAGATTAAGGTGAAACTGATGAAGCAGAAGAATGTCAGTGGATCCAAAAATCTTAACATGGCAGTTTTCAAAATTAGAACAAGACAAAGACTTCTTTAAACCTAGGAAAAACTTTATTTCCTTAGAAACTTCTGATCAGTTCTAGCTATTGTTGCTGGCTCTCTTTATCGAAGAGATGACTTTGATATTTTAAACATAGGATGCCAGTACAATTTTGATTCAACTATTTCATCTTCAGTAGAGACATATTTCTGTGAAAGCATACCTTCTTGCTTGGAATTTAATAACAAGCTTTTAAAAAACCTACAGTCCTCAAACCTCTCAGAACTTTTGAGGACTTTTAGCTTTATACAGATCTAGTCATAGTTGGTTGTTGTTATGCTTACAATAGATTAGTTCGCAGCCTGGTATGTGTGGAATCAGAGCTGTTGGGTTGAGAGTCCTAATAAACTCAATACATTAGTACACATAGCACACAGGGGAAAAAAAGTAAAGCTATCTGCAGATAGAGCTGGGAGTTTTACCACAATGTGGCAGGTTAGCATCACCCTGTGAATGATGATGGATTCAACCTAAAGCTGGGAAATGCTGTAATCTCTCTTGTGACTGGGAGATCAAGAAGGAAAAACTGCACTGCTGATATAAAACAGGCAGTGTAACAGCTATTACTGATGGCAGAAAACTCATTCTCACACCCAGGAGGTGTCTGGGAGCTGGCAGCATCTGTGTCAGATCAGGTATCTCACAGTTCTGTATGTTTTCTTTTTCTTTTTTGTGGTATTACTCATTGCTTTGAAAAATTCCAGCTACCTATTTCTTGAAGAAAACTAAGGGACTTATATATTTATGGTTAATAAAATCATAAAAGCAAAATAGTTTCCAATAGAAAGGATAGGGAATATCAGATGACACAGGTGTAATGTTCATAACAAACTGATAATAGTGGTTCTTTAATTTACACAGCTTTTAAGCAAACTCTATAACCCATTGCTTATTGTGAATACTTAGGACTTATGAAATAGATAATTTTGTAAAATAAGGAATCTACAAGAATTCTTCCTATGCTAACTAAAACAGTGCTTCTGGCCCAAGATTTCATTAAGTTGCAAATTGGAAAGTGTTCATAGGGAATAGCAATGCCTACTTGCTTTCTTTGTTCCCAAACTCCTGCCTAGGCATCTTCTGTTGACCACTGTTGGAGACTGAATACTGGGATAAGTAGACTTTTGGCTAAATTTTGTGTGACTGCTCTTTGGCAGCAGTAGTGCATCTGCTAGACTTGGACTCATCAGGCTGTTGGGCAGAGGATTTGGCAAGGTCTATATCAGCGTATAATTCCACACAGTAGGACAGGATCATTAGACTGAAGCCAAGACCCCTACATCTGTGGTGCATGTTACTCAGGGTTTTTCTTTGAAATTCTGGACTGAATATCCCCCTCATGTATACAGTCATGATATATTTGATTCAGTAGTAGGGAATAGATGGTGTTTTGTGTACTCCTGAAGCAGAACAACCCATTTGATTTCCTGTAGATTTCCTGTAGAGGTAATCTAATTTGGGCTATCCAGGCTATCCAGTGTGCTGAACCAGTGCACAGCAAGTAGAGACAGCAAGGGTTTTGTTTCAAATTTACACTGATACTCTGAAACAAGATATTAATATAACTTAGTTCTGCCTAGTCTCAGCTTGCAGACAGATTTTTCTTTCCATTTGTATAGCAGTGATGTTGGTAATGGCTGCTGTTTCTGAGGGACTCTTTTATGATATGTGGGGCTGACCTGATGGCTCAGCTGTACCAGTCCAGAAATTAGTTAATTAGCATTATTAATGTGAGTGTTTAATAGGCATGTCTGCAGAAATAGGAAAATACAGAGCAAATTTGTATCAAATGTTACTGAAGTCCTTGCTTTTTCTTTATGATGCAGAAGAGATTTTAGCATGATAGAACTCCTCATTGAAGAGTGAAGAACAAATTCAGCAACATGATGATGTGAATGTTTTCTCCCTGTATTTTTGAATTAAATCTCTGTCACATAACAGAGAGAGAAATCTGATAACGGTGATACAGGCACTGCAGAGCAGATCTGCAGAAACTCATTTACATTTAGGTGGAACAGTGCTGCTGTTGTGAGGCAGCTGATGTAAGGCAGTGACAGAGACAAGACCCCACTGAAGTGTCAGAAAAAAGCATGAGGCTATGAACTCTGGGGAGACGAGGACCAGAGTGTATTTTCTTTGGCTTCTTTGCAGGTGTAGAAGGTTGGGATTTCCACCAGCATTGCAGAGCAGACTGTCTGGTTTGGGAACTGGACTAATTGTGGTTGGGAGGGAAAATGTGGATGCCACAGCTTTAAGGATAAGAGCTGCTCGATAGTATTTTGTTTTTGCCAACAGCTCCTGGTGACTTTTTGCAGTCATTGAGGCTGCGGTACAAAACTAGTCTGTGGGATCTCATATCACTACAGATAAGTAGTAGCGTCATGCTCAAGCAACTGGAAGGATTGAAGGGGCAAAAATCTCAGTTGTGACTTCTGTCTTTTGGTCTTTTCCAGATACCTTTGTCCTTTTGAAATAGTGTTCTGGGGAGATTTAATTATAGAAATAATCATGTGCAGACATACTGAGATTCTTAAAACCTGTAGAGCAACAAGCCTAACATAATTAACTGAAGTATTGGGAATTATCTGTGAGTAATGTATTTTGTATTTTTTCTACATTTTTTTGCATCGCTGGAGTAGATGGCTAACAATTTACATCTTCATCAAAAAAATATAAAGTCATGGCATCTGTTGGCCCTCCATCCATGAGAGAATAGACACCATCAGATCAAGCCAGAAATAGTATCTTCAATTTGAAAAAAACCGTGTAACATATATGATTAAATGTCACTATTCAGACAGAGATAAAAATTCTGTCTTTAGAAGGGATTTTCTTTTTTATTTTTTTAATTTTGGTTTTTAATAATGAAGTTGTGTTTCATTCTGAACTGTGAGAGAATCAGAGCTAATTTAAAGAAGGGATATTTAAGGACTTCTGTGGGACATCATTACTTCTTGAACTCTTCGGCAGTATATTATGATTTATTTTATGCCGTCTTATATTTTTTAAATAAGAAATCCCATGAATTCTGACTTTTGGTGGTTGTTTTCAGTTTTGTTTTGTTTTTTTTTTTTGTAATATAAAAGACTTCTAAATTAAACAGAGGGCTAACCATGTGAGATAACAAATCTCATAAATCACTTCAAAAGACTTTCTACAAAACACTTAATTACCAAGATGAATGAAACCCTTCAACACCCAATGAAGCCAGTGAAAGCTGAGAGTTTCGTCTGAAGATATGTCTGGTAAATTTTAGGTTTGAGTTTTCTCTGGAAAATGCATCCTACTGCAAGTCTGTGCAACAGCCTTTTTAATGGTTTGTCAAAGATCTAGATCTGACCTTAGGTTTAATCAAGCTAGGTGTTTAGGTCTTAATCCATGATTTACAGAATTTTAATGTTCAGGTTAAGGGGAATAAAATGTCCTTTACTTTTAGGTTCTTCAGTTGGATAGTGTGAGTAAGAGGCTTCACATACAAAACATATTAATTTGTATGTAGTAAATCTTCCTATCCTTAATTCAACTGCACAGACAGAATTTTCAACATTCAGGGTATAGTCCTAGAATAACTTTGTGGGCTTTTTTTAAACTTAAAACCAACACATATCTCTGGCTTAGTCTAAATAATACGTTGTTCCTAAAAGCTTTTCCACATTAGACTATTACACTCTAATGATTATAGCTGTACTTTACATACAAATACTGTCATAATGTAGTGGTGAAAATAAATGTCATGCATACATAACTCTGAGTTAATTCTATCTTTTCAAAAATAACCATTTACAAGCTTATTACCTCATTTGATGCAAGAATGGCTCTTTGTTTGCAGTAATGCTTCTCTGAATGATGTAAGATAAACCCCATAGAATCTATTGGACAAACCCATATGTAAATAGTGGGGGTTTGGTGAGAAATTCTGTATGGATTGTGACAATATGGTAGTCTCTTCCTTTTACAATATGTGATAATCAGCGGAACATTTCATGCATAATAATACTGTGGGTCTGTGTAATGAAGCAGAATTAAATATCTTTTTTAAAATAGGTAATTTTGGGCTTGTTACTGAAATTCATCTTGCTGTTAGTATGGTCACACATTTTGGGAAAGTATTTGTAAATATTTACACGTAACAGAAACTTTTCAGCTTCTGGGGTAGGTATTGTTCTGCTAGAAGTTAAATTCCTTTCCACCAGCATTTAAATTGTAAAAGAAATGAAAACATATTAGAAACTCTCCAGTCCTTGTTAAAGCTGCAACTGCCCTTTCATGAAAGAATGGATTTTAAATATTTAATGCTAATACATTTGGTGTTTGTTTGTTAAAGATGGCATGTTTATTCTGATTGTGAGGAAAATTTTTGAGTGTAAGGAAATTTTTGAGAAAAATAGAGAGGAAAACTTGATTAACTATTGTTAGAACAGGACTCTTAGGAAAAGTGAAGGCAAATGTCTTTTAAAAGTTATGGGAATGCATTTGGCTGAACTAGAGATATTGAAATGGCTCCCAAGTATATTAAAATTTTCACACATCCACATTTCCAAACTAATGGTTGACAACACCTGTCCCATCTCAACAAAGCCCGTGAAGAGGCATAAGAACCTGATGTAATATGACAATATGCTTTTAAAGAAGTGGGAAAACGTGCTTCTGCTCTTGCTCCCCTTGGTTATAGAACACGGGACACAATAGGCTGCATAAAGTACAAGAAAGGGCCTTGTCTGAAGAGAAACACAGTGAAGGAGACAGGAGCGAAGCTCCTGCAGACATTTGACTTTTAGTGATCTAGGAAAGAAACAGTAAGATGATAATGGTGGAGAGGAAGGAAGAAAAGAATGAAAAGAAGAGATGGAAATGGAGTATGTAAAAGATGCAAAGGGAGATTAGTAAAGATATACAAATACAAGAAGACATTAACCTCAATATGAGAAATAAAATACAGTGTTTTATATAGGTGTATCGCAAGGTTGTGAGATATCCAAGTTCCAAATGGGACTGGGTATCAGGGTCTTTTTCGGCCGGATAAGGGAAATATAAAAGTTCCTAAAAATTAAAATCTTTTGGGACCATGTGGAAATTTTGTACACAGAGGTGTCTTTTCTCTCTTTGGGCTAAGAACAAAGGAAGATCCATTATTTTTGACAGAGGATGCCTCAGAGCCAGTCAGAAGGAAGGGAAAGCCTCTTTTCAGAGAAAAGAAACCTTTTTAGGCAAAAATGAATATATTAAACTTATCTGAAAAAGGGTGGGATTTTGTGAAACCATAAAATGTATGAAATTTAAACCCAAAGGGTCTTTTTCTCCTCAAGAGTTTGGTGTGGGATGAGACCCAGCACGTGCCGAATAAACCTTTCCTTGATGTTGAAGTTCCTTTGTTTCACAGACATTTGAATCTTTCTAAATTAAATAACGGGATATTTCTCACATCAAGGTATCACCTCCAGTTAATGAGAATGGCATTGCTGGAAGCTGAGAGTACATATGCAGTAATATGTACTGCTTGTTGCTATATGCATGCCTTTCTATGCTTTTCTTGCAGTTTTTGGTTCTAGCTGTGGTTGTGTTACGGCATGGCACTAGATGGCGTTATGCAATGATGCGGGAAGGGCATTCTTTTGCTGTGTTTTGCAATAGTAGCGAGGAGACAGAAACCTGAAAACAAAACAAAACAAAACAAAAAAAAACAAAAGGAGGCCTCCTTATCACGAACAAAATGTATCCTTAAAATTCAATTTCACATTTACTGCCTGAGGATGTGATTTGGAAACTGACCAAAGAAATAAGAATGCCAGAGTCTGAGTTTAGCTCTGGTCCAGCCTCAGGCAAATTATATCATATTGCTACCTGAATGACAAATACAGAACAAAAAATACTGTCTAACCTCACCCAAGATGTTGAGGGGATGCTTATATCAGTGGTTGTGTGAAGTGTATGTTGCATGCTGTGTAAAAAATATTACCATGATTGCACTATTATTAGCTGAACTGATAAAACTGCGATGCACTGGTGGAAGGCTTCTGGGTGTCCGCTGTTAAGGTATGCTTGCCACCAAAGAGAAAGCAAGGTACCATCGTATAAAGTGGAGTTCAACTGTCTCTATTTGTACTGTCAATCCTACGTTCATAAAATGGGGCTTTTTCTTGGCCTTTGTTAAAAATATTTCTGGAGTTCATTGCTCTTTGCTGTCAGATTAAATAACATTAAATGTATGAAATTTAAAATAAATTTCATTGGGAAGAGATATGTCTATTCTTCCTCTGTCTTTTGCATATATCTTTCTGGGCAGACATCTTTATTTTCTTGCATGTGTAAGAAATAAAAATTGTTTAATGTATAGAACATTTACATGAACCTGTGACATATTTTGAGCAAATAAAAATACAAATGTTGTGTACATGTACACACACACGCAAATAAATGTTTGTGTTTATTTGTAGAAGATGGTAGTTGTTTCCAGCCTGTATCACTTTGTTGTACCCTATTAAGTCACTGCTCTGAGTTAGTGCTGCACCTGGGGAGGAACAGCCCCAGGCACCAGCATATGCCAGGGCTGACTTGCTGAAAAGCAGTTTTGCATAAAAAGGCCTGGGGATCCTGGTGGACACCAGCTTGGACATGAGCCAGCAACATGCCCTTGCATCAAAGAAGGCAAGTGTCATTCCAGGTTACATGAGGAGTGTTGCCAGCAGGTTGAGGGTGGTGATCCCTTTGTTCAACACGGGTGAGATCATACCTGCAGTGCTGAGTCTGGTTCTGAGCTACCCAGTACAGGAGAGATATGGACATGCTGGAGAGAATTCAGCGGAGGCCACGAAGATGGTTAAGGGACTGAAGTATCTCATAGAAGGAAAGGCTGCAAGAGTTGTGCCTGGAGAAAAGAAAGCTTAGGGGAAATTTTATTAATGAATACCTGAAGGGAGGGTGCAAGAAGGATGAAGCTAGGCTCTTTTCAGTGAGTGCTCAGGGACAGAACTAGAGGAAATGGGCACAAACTGGAACACAAGAGCTTCTGTTTGAACAGGAAACACTTTTTCACTGCGAGGATAACTGAGCACTGGCATATATTGTCCAGGGAGGTGGTGGAGTCTCAATCCTTGGAAACATTCAAAAGCTGTCTGAACACAGTCGTGGGCAACTGGCTCATCAGTGTGTACAGCATAGTAAAGTATGTTTAATTAGTGAAAAAGCAGAGCCTACCAATGAGAATAAGTTGGCTGCAATTATTTGGAACAGTAGTCATATTTCTTCTGATCCAAAGGAAGATATGCACACACTCAGGCTTTCTCTCACTACTGTGGGACACTAGAAAGTAAAGGAAATAACTTACAGTAGCTTATTGCAATAAAGATAAACCCCTGATTTTTGTAGGGCTAAAATAGCAATTTACTACAGTGGAAAAGAAGCAATGAAATTTTCTGTCAGCTTAATTCAAGGAGCTGAAAAGAATGCAAGTCATAAAAAAAATTTAGTTTTGAACAGGTATAAAAATTCTATAGATGATTTTACATTTAAGGAGAATGAACCAGTCTGAAGACTCCCCATTAACTTTCAAGGGCCATTGTGCAGATAATGGAACTCATCCTCTGAAACATTTATTCTTTTTGTCTTATAGACACACATGCCTATCTCTGAGCAATGCAATTCACCGTAGAAGGAAAAAGCTATTTCTTTTGCATAAAGGCCAGGAGAAAAAGTGACAGAGAAATAAGACAGGAATAAGAATAAAGTTAAGGCTAGAGAGGGAATATATAGAATAAAGAGGAAAACAAATAAACAAACAAATTCCCATGCCACAATGAACAATGAAAATTAAAAATTATTGGAGGCTTACATTTTTGATATGAAAATAACTACAAAAAATGCAACTCCAAATTGACAGCCTTGCTTTAAAAAAATGCATCTTTTGTTTTTTGGAAATCCTATAATGATATTGAACTAATTTTTTTTTTGGTGTAAAACTATGGAAAACTTGATACTGCTTTGTGTCTCTTGTCTGTTTCCCTACCCACCACAAAGGTTTAACATCCTTTTGCTGTGGAAAGAACAAGCCTGTGAGTCTGTGATTTACTAAAACTGACATTGCAATGATTGGAAGACTTCTCAGTGGAAAACAATAGATGCTGTCATTTTGTGTTTTGAAAATATAAATCAAAAAAAATTTTGAACCTGACATGAAAAGTGAAATCTATACAGTGACAAAATTTATACTTTGAAAATTAATATGGACTTAAGGGTTTTTCTTTTGTGCAAAGAAACTAAAAGTGCTTTGGTTATTGTAGTGGGTTTCTGTGGCTGGGTTTTGTTAGCGGGGAGAGGGTGGCTATAGGGGTAGCTTCTGTTAGAAGCTTCTAGAAGCTTCCCCTGTCTGGTGGAGCCAATGTCAGCTGGCTCCAGGACAGATCTCCTGCCGCTGACCAAGGCCAAACCAATCAGAAGTAACAGTAGCGCCTCTGTAATGACATATTTAAGAACAGCAAGGTATTGTGCAGAAAGAATTCCAACCAGGGAAGAGTGGAGTGAGAATATGTAGACACAAAGGTCAGTGCAGAATGAGGGGCAGGAGGTCTTCCAGGTACCAGAGATGAGGCCCTTGCAGCCTGTGGTGCAGACCATGGTGGAGCAGCTGTGCTCCTGCAGCCCATGGAGGACCATCAGGGTGCAGAGACTCACCTGTAGCCCTTGGAGGAGCCCACACTGGAGCACGTGGATGCAGGAAGGAGGCTGTGACCCCACGGGAGGCCCAAGATGGAGCAGTGTCCTGCTGGAGACCTGCAGCCCATGGAGAGGGGAGCCCATGCTGGAGCAGGTTTTTCCTGGGAACAACTTGTGGCCCCTGTGGGGGACCCATGCTGGTACAGCTCATTCGTGAAGGACTGCACCCTGTGGAGGAGTGGCCCTCGGGACAGCAGTTTGGGAAGAACTGCTGCCTGAGGGATGCACTCACATCGGAGAGGTCCATCAAGGACTGTCTCCCATGGGAGGGACCCCACAGGATCAAGGGAAGGACTCCTCTCCCTGAGCAGCGGCAGAAACAACAACTGACCGCAACCCTCATTCCCCATCCCCCTGCACCACTGGGGGGGAGGAGAGAGAACATGGAAGGAAGGAGGGGTGGGGGGAAGGTGTTTTTAAGATTGTTTTATTTCTCACTCTTTGGCTCTTGTCCAGTTAATAATAAATTTAAGTAAAATCACCACTTTGAGTCTGTTTTGCCTGTGAAGGTAATGAGTAAGTGACCTCTTTCAGCTCTTAACTCATGAATCCTTAGCTGGTTTTTTTTTCTCTCCTCTGCCCAGTTACAGAGGGAGAGTGAGAGAGTGACTTTAGTGGGTACTGGCATCCGGCCAGGGTCAACCCACTATAGTTATCAATGACTTTATCAACAGAAAGTTGCAGAAAATGGTTTTTAAATTTTTTTTAGATGCAACACCTTTCATCACTTGGAAACAAATGATCCATAAGGTTTTACTCTATAAGTGGGTTAATTTCTCCTGCATTCTCTCTGATGCCCCTAATTTCACCAACCTTTTGGTGAAGAGTACACTTTTATTTCAACACACATTGAGAAACTGGAAGAAAACACAAGGCAGTGTATGTCTAATTGTCTAAGATGTTATGAAACTGTACTGCATATTCACAGAGGATAAGTAGACACCATATGCCTTTGAATTTATGCAAAGAGCAACCTTTTTTTCATGGTTTTCTCTTGACCCTCATATAACTTTTGTATTTGTACAATTTCAAAAACCTACTCATTCTGAAAGTTTTGATCTACTTTAATAACAGCTAAATGAGCCCTGACCAGTCTCTACAAGCTTTATAAACCTAGATGATCCTTTTAACAAATGCTCTTGTGACTCTACATTTATTCAATATTAGTGCCAGCAGTGCCATTTAACTGCCTTATAGTTTCTGACCCACTCGATCTGATGTACATTTAAAACTAGATTGATGGGATTTAGAAGAGAAGTAGTGCTTTAAATTATCCAATGTGTATTTTTATTGCTGTTGAAAATAAACGTGTTGACATCTCCACGAGTTAATTTTTCTTGCAGAAGGCTATTTTGTTTTTACTCAAAGGAAATGGAATCAAAATGTATGATTTATGTAATTTTTTTTGTACTTGTTTTATAGGAATTTATTCTTGTAAGCTTCACTCTCCATGTTTCATACAGTATTGACTTGTATAATAAGTTACAGTCCAATTCTCAATCTGTTGAAATTTTTCTTGTATGCTTCTTCTTAAATGTAGGCCTCTGACATGTGCCGCTCCAGATGTGCAAACACATGTATTTGCATAGACCTAAATAGAGAAATTTGGAACGTTACTCATCACAGTGTGAGCTTTTTAATGAAGGAGCAAGGCCTTCTTTAAATCTGACAGGCTGCACAAGGGACAGAAGACAGGGATAAAGAAACACACCATGTAGTGGTATTCCTGTCTTCGTAACAGGCAAAATTACCTGGCACAATGCAGGTATGTTACTTCTTACTCTGTATGTTAAGGAAAGAAGAGAAATACTTTAGATTAACTACTTTTTTTTTTTTTTCCCTGGTGACACAGCTGCTGAGTGCAGACATTGTACATAGATGTATCACATACATAGAGAAATCTAATGGGTCAAAGTGGGCTCATCATGTGTAGCTAAGTACTGTCCTTAGCTGTCCTATCTCCTGCTGCCTCCTGTCTGCCTCTACCTCACTGATTATTCTACCTCTTGATGCTCTTAATCATTTGTTGTCATGATTTGACAGTTTCTGATGAGACTACACAAAAGGTGACACACATTTTGGACCGTAGGACACCAGGAGAGGAAGAGTAAGGCTTTTAAAAAAGCAGGTTGTTAAATTTAAACCTATCAGTCTTTACAATTTTAGGAAGAAATTTAAGCATAGTGAAGAAGAGAGTTTTACATGTGTCATAAACAATTGCCCAATGTGAAAATATTCTCCTATACAAAGATATATATATATATCTTGCTTTTTTTTTTTGTTTTGTTTTCAAATTTCAGAGATGGAGTTTGTTGGGTCTCTGGTTTTTTTTTGTTTTGTTTTGGTTTTTTTTTCTAACTTGGGACATCCATTTTTTGTGTGATAAAGTAAATATGTGTGTGAGTCCATTCATGCTCATTAGACTTCCAAAATTACAAGACTATAAAAAAACCTAAACTATTTACTACGGATTTTTATCTTAAATTAGTGTGCAGTGTCATTATTCCAAGAAGAGGGGTGGCTGAATGCGTGGCTCATTTTTTCATTGTCATACTGAGTTTTTGGCTGCAAACTGAAAAGATTTGGTTTTCCGATTTATGACAATAATCCCATACATATTCATCATAATATTTTTGTATTGATTTCTGAGAAACTCTGTTCTTGATCAAGTTTTTTTGAAACTGTATGTTGATATCTTTAATTTCAGAAAGCACTGATCCTAGTATATGTTGACATTTGTTTCCTCCCAGATGGAGGTTTTAAGAACTCTCTGTAATTGATTTATGAAGTACCAACCCTCTTGTGGATGGAGCATCTTCAGTGCTTGTCCTCTCCTCTGAGTGTTTTTAGTGTTAGTACCATAAATAACTTTATTGTTATGGGCACATACACTCTTACGCATTATTAAATGGATTGAAACAACTGAGTAAATTTGTGAAAGTAAATAACCAGCCATCATATACAAATATAACTGATATAGATTATTATACTATCTGTGTAAATCAGGTGTATGAGCAGCCCTGCTGATTATCAATAGGAAAAGAGTTCCAAGGCTCCAGTTGTGATAACTGTTGCCATTCATTTTTTTCTTCACACTTGGCATTGTGCTTTTGTGTCCTTGTGATTTGTGATGGTTCATGCTTTCTTAATTTATGGAGATACCAGTGAAGTTCACCAGACAGCTCCTCTGTCTGTTGTGTAAAAAAGAAGATGTCATTTCTTTGTTCCAAAAGGTGAAAAGATAGGAATGTAAGGATATATCTGTGTTCTACGAGGATAGTAGTACAGTTAGACCATAGTGTCTGAACATGAGGTGCATATTGCATTTGCAGCAGTAATGAAGAACAGAAGTTGAAAATTTGATATTTCTTGTGTCTTGGTTGCACTATTGTCCCAGATGCAAGATAGGTAAGATTGTGTTTGCTTTTCAGCACCTGAATTATCATACTTACTGTAAATTAACCTTTCTTCTCTTTCTTTTCTTACTGCTCCTAGCCATTTGTATTTTCTGCTCTCTCTACTTACTCTGTGTTTTCTGTTATGGGAACATCACAGAAAAAAAAAACAGATTACATTTTCCTTTATGCATTTTAAAGGTTGCAATTTATCTGTCATTCTTTGCCCAGTCTCCTAGTGTCTTTAAATTCAAATTCTCTCAGTCTGCCATGGATGTGACAGGATGTGAATTACGATGCAATAGAACACTTACGAAGTATAAGGCTAGAAGTCAAATACCATT
Source organism: Manacus vitellinus (assembly GCF_001715985.3). Classification (NCBI taxonomy): domain Eukaryota; kingdom Metazoa; phylum Chordata; class Aves; order Passeriformes; family Pipridae; genus Manacus; species Manacus vitellinus. The sequence continues at coordinate 9,494,927 of NW_021939256.1, forward strand.
AAATGCACAAATGCGTGAATGGTTGTGCCATAAGTCACTTAATAAAATGTTTTGTGATTCTAAGTTGGCCCAGTGCAATTCCATAAAGAAAGTTCAGGAATAATTTATTTTAAATTATTTTAAATTTACTTTATTGAATACAAATTAAGTGGGTTAAAATGATGAAATATATGTTCTCTATTACAGGTTAACACTAAGAAATCTATAAAAGGATTTAGTTGAAAAAGAGTGTATCTGTGCATTTTCAAAGCTTAAAGGATTACTGTATTGTGGAGGATGAGGGTCACAGAATGATTTGGGTGGCAGAGTATCCTAAAGATCATCTAGTTTCAACTCCCCTGTCATGGACAGGGACACCTTCCACTAGACCAGGTTCGTCAGAACACCATCCAACCTTGAATACTTCTGGGGATGGGGCATCCACAGCCTCTCTCAGAAACCTGTCCCAGTGCCTCACCACCCTCAGAGCGAAGAATTTCTTCCTCATATCTAATGCAAAACCACCCTCTTTCAGTTTGGAGCCGTTTCTCCTTGTCCTATCACTACATTCCCTTGTAAAAAGCTCCCCTCCCCTCCAACTTTCTTGAAGGCCCCCTTTAGGTCCTAAAAGGCTGCTATAAGGTCTTCCCAGAGCCTTCCTTAAATTCTTCCTAAATTGTTTCCTTTTTTCTCACTACCAGGTGTATCTGAGGATCCTGAGCATCCAGTCTGATATAAATAATAAAGACAATAGATCCTGCAGTCTTTTATTATGGTTTCTTCCTGCACTGGCTGTTTAGAAATTGATCAAAGTAACTTTGCAGTAAAGAAGTTTGTGGTAATTTTCTATTAGTAAAAACATTATTCTAAACCTCAATATTTAGAACTGTGTAAGATTTAAACCAAGGTGGTTTTTTTTCAGTTCTCAAATGCTTTATGCTTATCTTAAATAAGGGAACTTGGACCCTTTTGATGTGTGATCCACATCTATATGTAAAGCCAAAAGGTGTTGAGTTATGATGTTCTTAGGATGGGAACACTTACATTCACAGTGAATGCCTTCCAGTTGGTAACATTTGGTAGATGGTAGAAGCATGATTAAGAATCAAAGAACAGCTTCTCCATCTGAAATAGAGAAATCTTTATTTTGATCTTTTTTTCCTTTATCTTAGTTAAAAAAGTAATCAAAGTTTATTAAACTCTCTTTGGAAATGTGATACCCAAGACTCATTTTCATGAATTTTAAATATTTAAGTTCCATTTAAGTAGTATCATTCCTTTTCTGACATTTGGATTTAGATAAAAATGGTTCCAAACCTTGTCCTACAGCTGCTTGTCAAGTGCTCAGACTGTAGAAGTAAGGGAATATTGCCACATTACATCTAGTTGTTCTGGTTTTGTCTGACAGCCTGTGACAAGGTCAAAACATAGCACAAAGGTCTGAATTACAGTTAAAATGAGACAAAATAAATTTCTCAATAAAGTTGCCTGAATTTGAAACAAATGGAGAAAAGAGACTTTTTTTCCACAGTTCTGGCAATGCAGATAGTGGTTATTGCATTATCCCCTCACTGGAGTCAAATTCTGAGAGATGCCAAGGACTTAGTATTCCAGGAAAATTTAATGTGTGTTGGAAATTTTCATTTAGATGTTTTTCATGTCTGTCCTCCTATCGATGTATTTACTGGTCAGTAGATTTTATCTGATTACTGAATTGTGAAGATGTAATTTCTTGTGGTGGGCTATTAAATTATACAGTTCCACAACTGTTGTCACTACTAACTTCCATAACCATGCCTTCAGTGTTGCAGATGTAATACACGTCAGAATGTGTCTTCTTTTTTCTCTCTCTCTTTTGTTTTGTTCTCGGCTTCTGAACACTCACTTTCATTTTAGAAAGGTATTAAGTTGGTACACCTGGTGAATTTTCACTGACTACTCCCTGTATATGTATAAATGCATTTACACTGCCAGCTCAGAGCCAAGCCTCAGAAAAAAAAAGTGCAAAGCTGAAAGTGGACAGAAGTACTCAGAAGCCTAGTGACAGAGGTGAGGTTTTAATGAAATTTTCGGAAGGGACTAAAATAGTTCAGGTCTTGTTTTCGAGATGTTTTAAGGGAGTAGGGCAACTGGCCTGTTAGAAGATTAGTTATTTATAACACCTTCAAATTACATTTTGTCATGTGTGACTATGACTATTGTCCCTTTTATCAGAGCATGGATTACATGTTGGAAAGCACTAGTGGAGGGTGTTCTTTTTCTCATAAAATTTTGGCATGAAAGCAGAATTCTGGAGTGGAGCCTGCAGAATTTAAGTTAATTACAAAATAAATAGTAAAACTGCTTCAAGCTCCTGAAGATATGAGGAATAGGGAAGCTACATACTTTACTTAAAATAAAACAAGACAAAACTTTAATCTTTATACTTTCTCACTTGAATAATGATCCTGAAGTTTTTATATTTTATGCAAATATGGCCATTATGATGAGGATGAATCTACAAATTAATGAAGCCTATTTTGGGAATAAGCATTAGTTAATCCAACAAAAGCAGTAAATGGTATTTTTAATCTTTCAGAGGAACTACAGGTAATTCTTTTATTGCTTTCTCTGTTTTCCTGCTTTCTCACACACCTGCAAACTCTTTAGAGAACAATTTGGCTCTTAGTGTCCAGTTGAAGCACTGTAGAATAAAACAATTTGGTAAAGTCCAAGAGTAACTTACAGTCTGTATAAACCAACTAAAACTGTGATTTTAATAAATTGTGGTATATCAGTCAGCTTCAGATCTAATCTTGCATCTTTTAACAGGAGTAGCTTGTGATAAACCTTGCTGTTTATGGGCTAAGCCAAATCAGAAGAATGCATCCACCCGTTTCTTCAATACAGATTCCTCAGTGTGAACCTTCTTGTGTTCCTTGCAGGTAATAAAGGGTTCACCTGAAATGCATATAATATTTATTTAAGAGTAGAGTTAGTGAGAATATTGCTTTTAACATACATGGGAATAATGCTGAGAGCATCTTAAATTCCTTCCTGGTCTGTAGACTTCAAAGTGTTCTAGTTTTTTATTTCTTTCTATTTCAGAAGAACCTAAGATAAAAAAAAAATCTGTCTGTACCTAGCCCAGTGTTAAATTGTCAGTGATTTCTTCTGAAGGCTACTGTTTATTGGAGGCCCTTGGAAAAACAAAGTCACTTGAGAGATACATATGTATATGAGGATAGGGATGATGGTGTGCTGTAATTTTTGAGCTATCTGTTGTTACAGCTATGTGCTAGTCTACTTGTCTCTCATTTAATCCAGTTTTTCCTCGCTGCCCAGAAAGGAGGATTATGATTATTCAATACTTTTTGCTCGAATTACCAAATCAGTATTTAAATATAGATTGGTCTTGAATTAGTTACAAAGGCTGAATGATGTAGTCTAGCAATTAGTTAATTTTTTTTAATGAAGCAAACTCTTTGTGATGAACTAATTAACTGTATAACATACCATTCATATACTTTTTATGATACATTTTCAATCATATGCTGACAAGTAATTTTACTGGAACAGATTTTATTTAGGTCTTCCTTTCCTATGTAGTGAAAGTATGAATTTTTTTGAATGTTAGAATAATATTATTACAGGCTAAGAATATCCCACTTTAGCTGTTCGGAATAGGTGATAACAATGACAGACACTCATGATGTTTTAGCAAATATTGGTTCTTTCAGCCCAGCTTTAATGTGTGTTTCTGTTTCAGAATGATTCTAAGAGATCCCTGTATTTCTTGACAGATCGAATTGTGCATGTATGCTTTGTGTTAAGAGATGTATCTGCTTCTTTGGTATTGTTTTTCCCTTCAGCTGTAGATGGATGTTTAAATATAATACTCTGAGTTTGAAAAATAAGTAGATATTGTAGTTGGAAATGTTGTTAAATATATTTATTTCAGTGTCCCTTAATTTAGTGCCTATTTTTGCATCTGATTCAATGTGATAAAAGGTTTTTCACAGGAAAAAAATCAACAGTTTTCAGTTGAGTGGGTTCACAGTGACCTTTGTTACAGTGGTTTTGCGGAGGTCAAATTGTAACACACTAACACATCACACATTTAATTACTCAAGAATCTTGTCGTGAGGATTATTATTGATGTCAGGTAGATGTGGTTGCTTGAATACTTCTCCTAGGTAGACCACTATGCTGCCAGAAAAGCACTTCACTTTTGTATCTAAGTGCAGCACACATGTATTTCTAGTGGAGAGTGGGAATACTTAAAACCACATTGGAGAACAGTGGGTTAAAACTCACCCAGATGCTAAGCTGAGCAGGAGAAGGTAAAGGTACTGCTGCTGTGGAAAGAGGTGAGAAAAATCTGGCTTGCATCTAGTGGAACAAAGGTGGAGAAAATGTATGTTGAATTCCCTAAATTAGTGCACTAAATACCAAGGAAGAATAAATTCCTTAGGCAAAACAGAAAGCTTAGGAAACAAATGGACATGAATTAAGCATTAATACATTTTTAAGCTGAAAACTGGGAGAAACTGGTGATGAAATGAGAATAATAATTGTGGAAAAGTGTGTGTGAATTAAGTTTGAATATCTGACATGATTTCTACCAATTCATTGGAATGGGATCTGGTATCCCTCTAGCATTTTGAGCATCTGCAATTATAAGCTTTGCTGAGTAGCTCTCTGTGTCTCTCCAGAACTCATACAGAATATAACACAGTTGGACATTGGTCTCTCTGGAGTCTTTGAAGTCCAGCAAATTTTGGTGTGAGCAAAATCTCCATGATATATACAATTCCAGAATTGAATCACATGCATCTTATACCTTGCTTTGTAACAACTTATTTATGACATCTAGAAACAAATTTACAAAAAATGACAAATACCATGAAAAAAATCACTACAAAAGAGGAAAATGTCACAGAAAGAATATTCAACTGAATGAATGGATAAGCAAAAAAAATTGCTGGTGACTGGAAGATTTAGATTATGAAGTCACAAATAAAGTTTTCAAGGAGACCTGTTCCATTGCTTAGGCAGTAGTTAATTGGTTTTTCTCAAAGCAACAAATTTACACCCAGGATTTATCTGAGTATTGATGTGGCTTCCCGCAAAGGAAGTTTGTCTTATGTGAGATAAATGGTATAGACTCAAAATCATCTCTTTCTAAATGTAATGTGGGTCTAATTTAAAAATGATTGTCTATTTTGCCATATGGGAAGAGGCATGGACTGTAGTGAAGCTTATTGATTGCTGCAGGAGTGAGTACTTCCTAAGCAATTGTACCAGTAAAAAAAGAAATCAATCAAAAATGTTGTGATTTGGAAAGAAAAATATAATTTTTTTTATTCAAAATATTAGCAAGTTCTGTCAACTTGAAAAATGGCACAAGCACACACAGGTTTTGCTTTTCGTGATGAGCATTTGGTGTAATATGGCTCTCTCTATTATAGTGCTACATAACAGTGATATTGACATCATATATTATTGAATAGCTAAGTATTCCTAAATACTTTCTGTCACAAGTCCTTTCATTTACCTCTTTAAAGGCATAAAAATAAAAAACTAAATCTTCTTCCATGTTTTATAGTGCTTTCACTTAAGCTTTTCTTTTTAAATACTTAGTTTCAATACATTCTACCAATTGCAACCGTTTACTTTACACTGGTAGATTAGATGACTAGAAACCATGGATTAGCTGAGAACACAATTTTGTTTCAAATTCAAATTATTCCCTTTTGGATTTCGTTCTCTCCTCTTACTTTAGACCTTCTTCTTTTCTTTTGGCTTTTGGCTTTGAATTTTTTCCTACTGACTCTGAACTGGTGTATTTTACTAAGTTGTTTTTTTGGTTTTTTTTTTTGGTGTGTGTGTTATGCATGGCCTCTTGACTATACTATTAATGCTTTTAAATTTCATCTCACTTTCTTTTGCCATCCATCTACTCTGTTCTTATTTTCATATTTCATCTTTTATAAGCTTCTTGATGCCCTCTCTTTTGCTCCTGGTATCTCGTCATAGAGTGTCTTTTTTTGGCTGATTCGTATCTTAACAAGGTTTAGTATTGTTTTCCAAGTGAATAGATTTATTCAGTGAAAAATGTAGTTTTAGTCAATATGAAAACTTTGCAACTGTTGTAAAATGGGGTGAATACTTTAGGACCTTTAATTTAAAAAGTGGTTCCATGATAACACTTGTTGAAATATCTCCAAAGTATTTCTCAATCTGGATTCATTGGAGATGTAGCAGCATTTATTAAAACAGTTGGAGGAGTTATCTTCTTGAAGTCACCAAATTTATGAAGTAATCTTCCACATCTAAGAATATGGGTAAACTATGAATGAAGAGACCTTTGAATGGATTTTTTTTTTTGCTCTTTCTTACTGAATCTGTTTTGTGTTAATAATTTAATTCTTATAATTCAGGATATGACATGAGAATGGTTGTCTGTGCAGTCGGGAACATCTGGGTCCCAGACCCTATTCCGATGATTATTTAGTTAGATGCCATAAAATGAAACTGCTTAAAAGGAAATGGAGAGAAGTCTACACAAGAATATTTTAGACATTTTAAAGTTTGGGGAAAAGCTCTGAAGGTGCACAGTGGGGATTTCTATCCCGCTCTTCAGAAGAATCATCTAACCAGATGTTCGTAGAGAGAACATTATAACTTTCTTCTCTGGAAGTTTTAGATGTAGCTCTTGGGTGTGCAGGTGTACCTCTTTGTTCACCCAGTGTTCCACTTCAGCCCAAAAACTTGAAAATGTGATGAAATAATTTTTCCTTAAATTTAGCAAAACATATGGTTTCAAATACAAAGTATCACGCCAAATCTTACTTTTGGCTGTGCCTGAAAAATATTTTCAGTACTTTGGCCATTAAATTATAAAAATTAGTCATCCTCAGAGCCACAATCTAGACCCAAAGATCAGACCAGTCATCATCTTTGTCAAATTCTTCAAGCTATTATGTCAGCAGGAGCTCTGTTGCCCTCATTAGAGCTTTAGCCATGTATTGCATCAAACAGGAAAGAAAATTCATCTCCTTTAACAAAAGCAATTGACTTTTAAATCTCTACCTGCATATAATCTCTTCACTGAGAGATTCCAATGTGCATGCAGTAAATCTAACTAGATAATTTGTTTAGTGGTTAATTTCTTTTTTTTTCAGAGGGAACAACTTTGGAAAGCTTGTGGTTATTGCTGTTAAGCTATGCTATGATATTTTTCTGCCTTCTATTGTCAATATATAAAAACACTTTCTATAAAAGTGTTTACATGATTCTTAAATCTATTTTTTATCCTCACTGAAAAAGAAAAAAATTATTCACAGAACTTGGAGGAAACTGAATTTTTTAGCTAGGTTGTTGATGGCATAAGCCACGAACCAGCAAGCTGTGTTCATGGGTCAGTGATCACTTCATGACTGGAGATGTATGAAAGTCTGCTGAGAGAGCACACCATGCCCTACTCTCATTCTAACATCATTCAGTTGTTTTTGAGAGGTGAGAGATTTCTGTTCTCTGCCACATCATCCCTTTTTACTATTTTTAACACCAGCTTTCTGAACATGCTTTTTTCCCCCCACTCTGTCCTTGTTCTTTTTTATTTGCAAGAAGAGGTGACTGTGTGGGAGGAAAGATACAAAAAATATGACAGTGACAGGATGTTGATACAGACAGTAGTTTAAATAATGAGATGCTCTCACTGTCCTCTGCTCCTGTCTCCTGTGTATTTTAATAACAAAGTATTATACAAATAGCTGTACCCATGTTACTTGGGACATGGGATGGAATAAGCCTCCCTCAGTAAAGCTCAGGGCATTTCTCACTTCCAGTACTGTGATAGGGACACCTTTGTTTATGCAATCAGGTAGATTGAAATAATTAATTAATTTGGTTACCAGAATGTCTGATCATATTTGAATCCACTTATATCTCATGGGATCCTCCTAATTTACACTCTAGATGCTTGATTTTTCTGGCCACAAACCAAGACTAATTGTGGTGTTTTTGTTTTCTATTGTAACATTTGAACAACTACATAAAATGCCTTTTCCCTCCTTTTCTGTTGTGCTTTAACATATTCCTGAACCACACAGAATTATGTTAATTACCTCTATGAAAGTAAAATTACTAGTCTTCTCAAAAGAAGAATACATAATAGTTGTCATTGTAAGTATAATGATAGACTTTTATTTAGGAATACATCAATCACAAAAGCAATTAGAAATTCACATTTAATACTCAGATGAGCAAAGTGCAAAACATTTGTCCTTTTCTTTTTTAATTGCAAAATGTTGGTGTTCTTATCGATCCTTTTAGTGAAAAAACAAAACAAGGAAGGCAGACTTTGTTGTGGGTGGATGGCTCTGAGTCAGATGTGCCTGTTTCAATACCATTAAAACAGTTGCAGGTTGTGAATTTCAAAACCAGTGTGAGCCTCTTTTTCACACTGGAAAACTGTTACATTTTACCTAGTTGCTCAGTTATTGTGTTAGTCTAGTTAGGCTGACTGCTTTTCATGGGAAGAGTCATCATAGGGTGTCCTACTTAGAAGTTCTTATAAAGTACATTAGTAAATATTCTTCAACTGATTATACATCATCATAGACATGCACAATTATTTGATAGAATGGACTATGCTCATTGTCAGCTAGGTCCATACATGAATGGAATGATACAGAATTTTTAGCCTTAGTGTTTATTTTTAATTCTGAGTAGTTAAATCTCTAAATAAAATATATCTGAAACATTTTATAGATTCTTTTTAATATTCTGAATGGCATTATCATCTTCTAATCAATGTCTCTGCTAACATCTGATTCTACATATAATAACCTAACTTAAAACTTGCTCAAACAGTTTCTTTTTCATCATATAACTGACAGTTTCTGATGAAATATCTGTTGCCATGTTGCTAAGTTTGTCTTTTTAATTATTTTTGTTCAGATTCTGTTCACAGGGATTGTCAAATTATAGAAGCAGAGAAGTAGTATACAAAATACTTAGCAAGATGATACATTTTTATATTTTCATTTGATTATCAGTGCTTTTATCTTCTGCATACAATCTTCTCTCTTCTTGTAAGTTCTATGTTCACCCTCAGCTCTTTCCAATCCTTCCCTTTTTTTTTCCTCTTCAGTGAAGGTTTCATTTCAGCAAGTGGAATTTCTGTCAATTCTCTCTGCCTTAAGAGGGTTTTGGATCAAAGCTCCATGTAAGACCAAAGTGCTATTTCTTAGAAGGGACACTTGAATTGACATATTGAATTTGAGTGTCCCATTTGAAATACAGCGTAGTATAGTATATTTCAACACCTGCTGCCCTGCACACTCTATTCTGTATTTTAAGTATTTTACTTTCATGTTTACAGATGATGATGATGATGCCACGTATATGCATTCAGCTCATTGTGGAGAATATTTTGTGAGCTAATTTGGTTTAATTTGGTTAATCTCTAGGAAAGATCCAAGCAATAAAAGATCTTAAATGAAAGATGTCTGCTTACTTAGGTCATTTTGTCAAATCCCTGAGTGCCGCGGTCCAAAGAGGGAAGGGGACAAGAGGAAGGGTGCAAGTAGAACCCCCTATTTACGCGTGCACCCGGTCTTTCATCAGCTCGGGAGGGGAAAGGGCCAGAACATAGGGCGGAGCATGAGACAGACAAGCGGGACAACAAACCAGGATAGGGACACGGGCAAAAGGGGGAGGAGCGGGGGAAGCAGGGAGCAGGTAAACTCATGGCAAGCCTGGGCATGTCCAGGCTGTGCACTGTGTAGTGTGAATACAATGAAACCACATAATAACAGTAAAGTCCGTATAATAAAATCCTGTCAATTGCTGTATATTTTTCTCCATGCCTGGAACTGCTACCGTCCTGAGTCTTGCTCCTTCACACCTGAGTCTTTCATGATTGCAAATTTTCTGATACTTTGTATCTGCAGATTTTTAACGTAGCAAAAGTACTTGAAGCGCTGTCAAATGTGCTGTGAAGGTAATGTTTATAATATTTATTTTTAAATTTGACAATTTTTTGAAATCCATATTTTTATCAAAGTCATCTGGCCATTTGAATTCATGATTTGAATTCAAGTAAGGTACAGAGAGCTTGTTTAGAAAGCTACAATTTACTTGGGAAAGAGGAGTAGCAGGAAGAAGCATTGCATTCTGTGTCAATTGCTCTGAGTTTCAGGAAGAGGAAAGATTTCCTTCCTTTGGGAAAAGGGATGGGGAAAATGAGAAAGAAGGCATATTTAGAGTTACTTTTGAAGCACTTAGCAAGGGAGACTAGAAGGTGATATTTTGGAACAATTATCCAAAGTACAGAGTTCTATAGTGATGGGGGACTTCAGCTAGAGCAGTAATTGAAAAGGATACTGCCTACAGCAAATTCTTGCAAGTTGCTGGTAAGAGTTTTCTCGTACAGAAGTGGGAGAGTCTTCAGGCCCTTCTGTGATTGGCTAACTACAAATTTTAGGCTTACTCTTATAATTCAAGTAGACAATTTGAATATATTTTTAGAAAAGGTATGTGGAAGAAAATGAAATAAATATATAAACCCACAGAAAAAGAATCCCAACCCAATAGACTTAAAAAAGACAATTTTAACAAACTAAAAAAAATAAATTAATTGTCTGAGAAGCACACACAAAGATATATGGAGTTCAGAGTAGCTGACACTTCCCTAAAGTATATTATTGGTGCTAACTCTTGCACTCCAGAGTAGAGAAATGGTAGTACACAGCAAGGGAAACTAGGTCAAATTATAAACTACATGCATGAAGTAGATACACAGAAGTAAAACCTGAAAGACTGAGGCACAAGTGTAAACCTGGCTTTGAGGAAAATGAGTTTTATAGAGGTTTGCTGCTAAATAGCAGGGGTACATTCAATTCCACAGACCTTTTATAGAACTGGTACTATTTAATATTTCAAAGATGGATATTGGAAAAGAGAGACTCTTTATTAAATGCTAAGATTATGCCTCTCAGAATGAAGTACACTGGAAGAGAGAATTAGAATTCAAGGTGACATTGACAACTTACTGAAATGTCCTAAAAATATGGTGAAATCCATTAGAGTCAGCACAAAATTTCCTGGAAAACCCGGACTAATCAATTGTGTAAATGCAGGATAGCTAGATAGTAGCTCTGTCAAAGTGGATACAGGCAGCAGTGAATCAGATTTGAACTGTGATTAAGGTGGTGCAGATAAAGAAAGGAAAAAGCAATACTGTATTGGGAAGTGCTAATAAGACTATCGTTTTCAGATATGTGAATCCATCTGCCCGCTGCTTTTGCTGTCTGTAAACCTACAGTTGCAGAAGTGCTCTCAGTTTTAGGTTTTGCTACACAAGAAAAACATCTTGGACTATTGAACTAAAGACTCATCACCACACACACACACGTACATGAGCACAAAAAACCACAGAAACATGACGATAGGCAAGGGAACTCCATTAATCCATCTAGAGGCATGAGTTTCTGCCTGGCTCCTCCCGGGTCTGTCACAAAGAAACTATTAGCCCTTGTCCCAGTGTGAAACTTATCAAGATGAGTCAATGGGACAGGTTCTCCTGAGCAACTTTTGGACTGAAGGAAGTTTTTGTTTAGGAGGTATGGACCTCGTTATGAAATGCAAGGGGAAGACCATCTCAGCATTGAACATATCTTACTATGGTATGTTTAAGGAAGGAAGCAAAAGTGGGGAAAAGGAAGGAATCTTCATGGTTTGGGGAGGAAGAAGCTTAGGAAAATTGAGAAATAAGAGGATAATAAAATGAGCCTGTTGTATGTAAGCAGGTTGCTGATCAGTGCTTGCCTAGCTGTGCCCTGAGCCTGATCAGTGCAATCTGTACTGTCTTCCTGTTCAGTTCTATTTTGCAATATTTTTCAGGGGAAGAAACCCTATTTATTTTCAGTGCCCTTCTCTCTAGGAAGGTCTAAGTGCCAGAGAGTTAAATTGGACCATGGAGGGCCTGTGTGGTTTTGATGCCAGTAGCTGAAGAAACCCAAGTGTGTCCATACTTTTGGATGTATATATGTCAGTCTATAATCACTAGCAAACACCTAACTGGTCTAGTTGTTAAGATGGAAGCTTGGGAGTCACATCTTGGCTTGGCCATGAGTCTGGAGAGATGTGAGTGGTCTGTGACCTGACCAGTGTGACCTGGAGGGACCAGTATGTCCAAGCCAGCTATTGAAGAGAGAATGGCCTCTGGGGTACAGCTTCAGGAAGAGCGACCTGGTTGCACATGTTTGTGTCTGTGAGTGAGGCAGCAGAGATGCCAAGGGATCAAGAACACAGGTATTCAAATAGACTGAATGTCTAAGGCCAGTTACTGGAGTGATACATATTTTGTATATATGTGTCTAGATATGTATAAATTTTCTGCTAATGGGTGTTCATCCATATAAGGGAACAAGATCAGGTCATTGATGTTCTTTTTTTTTCTTGTGAGTGCTGATGTTCATATATCTGTGTGGCCAGCCACATGTATATCTCTTTGTGCGTTGTGCGTATGCCTATTCAGAATACATATGTCACCTTGCTGCTTGCTGTGCCTGGGCTGCCTGTAGCAATCCATCAGATTCAGCAATTTGTTACAAGTGCATTTGGAGAAACCTGAGAGACAGACAATGAGAATCATGGGAATTCTGAAGAAATGAGTTTTCTGGGTAAAAAGAGAAGTAAAGGAGAAAAGGGTGTACTTTAGGATGTAAGAGGAAATACATAGGGGAGGGAAATAATATGTAGTGCAGATTTGAGTACTTGCAGCAAAAGAGGTTTAGTTTAAATATTAGGCCAAACTACCTCATAGATGGGAAGGCCAAAGATAGTGAGCTTTGCATGGGTAAGCTGTTGAACTTCTGTCTGCAGAGGTTTTTTAAGAGGAGGTCCTACAGTCTTCAGCGAGGAATTCTGTTGTTGATCCTGCTTTTAGTTGCGGAATAGTTATGGTTTCCTTTGTGCTTTCATGCTTTAATCTTTTTTCACTTATAAATTTCTATGTTTTATGATACTGGATGTGTGTCTGGCGATAGGAACTTGAAGGATTTGCCCTGTTCAAACTCTAATGTCCTGCAGCAAATGGATGAATTGCAAGTCTTTAATAAAAGTTTTTGGGGTCACAGTGGTCTCTGACCAATGTTTGGGTCTAAAGGCTTTTTGGAGAGTTAGAAGTCAGACCCTGAAGAGAGATTTTGAAGTTGACTAGTCTTTTGTGTTGACACAGCTCTTTCCAATGTAAATATATTTCTTGTTTTACCCTTTTTCTGCATCTCTTTCCTTGGATTGCTTTGCAAGGTGCCCTTATTCTGTGTGAATTGGCTTGAAGCACTAGACAGATGCTTCTTGCTCTTTGATGACAGATATTTAGAAGGCTGAGAGCTATCAAGGCAGGATTCTTCCAACATCATTGGTACTTATCTGTCTCATCCGAGTAGCTGTGCTAGTGGTTCATGGTGTCCTGCTATATGAAGCGGTAATTATTTATTGATTTATTTCAGTGCAGAAAGCCTTCAACATTCGTTCTGTGAGATGAAAAAGGAGTCTTTAAACCACAGAGTCAGAGAAAATATCTGAATGATAACTAGGATAAGTCACAGCAAATGGGCCCTACTTCTAGACAGAGGCTGAGGCAGCAGACTGCTTTGAAATAAGTTCCCTCAGTAGACCTCTTCAGAGTGGGGGAAGAAAAGGTAGTTCTGATTCTTATGGGAGAGCAGTAGCTGCCGAGCCTTTCCAAGATGAGGACCAGGAAGTGAGGTGAGGGCAATCTGAATGAGGAAGAGTGAGCAGAGTTGATGTTAGATCATGGCAGTCCTTTTATAAGAAATGCAGTCCCAGAAGCACAGCTGGTCAGGGCTTCAGGGAGGGGACACAGGTGTGTGGAGGAAAGTGAGGAATTGCTTAGCCTGGTATCAGTTCCTCTAGTACCTCATTAGAACACTGCTAATGTGGGAACTGGCCTCCGGAGGGTAGTTTCTATAAAGTTTTGCTACTGCTTTGGTCATGACTGACTTTGGACTCACAGAGTTTGTTTCTTCTGTGTCTGCTGGACACCTTCACCAGGGCAGTCATCATTCCTGTTTTCCTTCTGTCAAGGACTGGAAGATGGAGTCTGGTTTGGTAATGGGGACAGTACCTAGAATCAGTGGTACATATTAATGAATGACCTCTGCTGCAGCCCATACTGGAAACAGTGACAGGAGCTGTAAGAGTCACAAAGCCTAGGTAGGGAGAGACAGAGGGAATCTAAACTCTTATGGGCTGCAAAAGAACATATGGCCTATGATTTCATTTCCAGTCTTTATTGAGCATATCTGAAGTGGAAAAAACATGGCTGCATGTAGCCTAAAGCAGTGACACTGTCTGCAAAGGACACAGAATGGAGGCTTTATATATGTTCCCACTTTCTTGAGATATGTTTCCTTTCTGCCATAATTAAAATAGTGATATCAGGCAGCTTGTTTGGGAGTATCAAATCTCTGTGCTGCTTTGAGAATGTGGCCTTGCTGGAGCAGTTGAAGGTGGGCCAGGAAACATGGGAGATTGAACTCATATCATAGTCTAAAACAACTACAAGTAAGAGGCAGCATCATTTACTGAGAAGACATTATACATATCTTAAAAGAACTATGGATATTAGAGTATCCGTTCCAGAGGCGTAGACTGTCAGTTGATGCTCTTTCACATAGCTTCTCTCTGTGAAGTTTTTATGGAAATCATTTAAGTAATCCTATTTTATGGTCTTTTAGGGAGAAAGCTGAAATGGGGTGAGACTCTTCCGACAGCACCACTGTGTTGAGAAAGCAACACACTAAAGAAATCCCTGGCAGAAACCTCATTGAGTATTTCACATGAAAGTCCTCAGTGGAAGGACTGCTGTTTGATGCCAGTGAACCCACTAAGTACTTGTGCCTTGTTCAGGAAGGAACAAGGTGGGGGAAATACTTTGCAGAGGAAGAAGCTTTGGTGTTAGTGTTTACCCTTAAGTAGTCAAGATATTACTGTGGATTACTGTGAGTGTGGATATTATTGTAGGTGCTGCAGCAGTAGAGAGCAAAAAAAGCTCTAATACTGAATGTGGGTACTTGTCCTGCGTCTGGGAGGAGACTTTGTACTGGTGCTGCAGTATAAGGAATAGCAAAAAACCCACAACAACTGACACTATGGTGTGGAGTCAAGGATGGAGATTCAGTTGGCCAATCCTTCTTTGTTAATGTGCATTGGAAGGGATTCTTCTCCCAGCAATGCATCAGGAGGAGTTTTCTTGTCCATCAACCAGTGTGTGTTTGGAATGCAGATGGCTGTGGTCTGGCCTACAACAGCACCTATTGCCAGCCAGGGTGTATGAAAAGCATTGAATTGCAACAGACAGGAGGGAAAAAGAAGAAGAGATGCAAAGTATGAACAAGGAACAAGGTTCACGTCTCTAAAAGTCAGTAATCCAAGGTGCAGCAAGAGCTCCAGATTCCTAGTGTCTTATAACATCTGTGTTATAAGTGCTTTTTTTCTGTGTAAAATTAGCAACTGGATTTTAATATTTATCATCTTCTGTGGACAGCAGGCTGATCACCAAACACTGAATTATCTTCGGAGCTGAGCTTTTTGGTAGTTTGAGCCTGTCACTTTAGGCTCCTCCACTGACTCTGAAAGCACTCATTAGTATTTTTTGAACACAAGTCCTATGAGAAGAGGCTGAGGGAGCTGGGGTTGTTTAGCCTGGAGAAGAGGAGGCTCAGGGGAGACCTCATCACTCTCTACAACTCCCTGAAAGGAGGTTGTAGCCAGTGGGGGTTGGTCTCTTCTCCCAGGCAGCTATCAGTAAAACAAGAGGGCATGGTCTTAAGCTCTGCCAGGGGAGGTTTAGGTTAGATATTAGGAAGAAATTCTTTACAGAGAGGATAATCAAGAATTGGAATGGGGTGCCAAGGAAAGTGGTGGATTCTCCATCCCTGGAGGTTTTTAAGATGAGACTGGATGTGGCACTTAGTGCCATGGTCTAGTAACCACAGTGATGTTGGATCAAAGGTTGGACTTGATGATCTCAGAGGTCCTTTCCAACCCAGCTGATTCTATGATTCTATGATTCTATGATGTCCTATCCAGAAGTAACCTAGATGGAGCCCTTACCTCTTCTTACTCCTCAGCAATGCTTCATACATCTGTTTCCTCTGCAAAGGTACACTTAGTCACAAACTTACTTTCAGTACACCAGGACAGTATCTCTCTGGATTGAGGGTGGGAAAGTTGGTCTTGGGAGCAACTATAGCCTTGGAATAGAAAGCACAAAGGAATTCAAGACTGAAAATCCAAAGCTGGTTCCTCAGTGTCTTTACAGATGAGTCCCAAAAGTGGTGGTGTTAAGATTTTTTCCTGATGTATGATAAATATCCCTTTTTAGCATCAAATGAAACATTCTGAAATGGTTAAAATTATTTATTTTGATTCTATCCCAAATGTCTTTATATTTCCTTTGTGGAGAATGGTATGAGCTTTTCTTTCTGATTTTTAATATCTTGCATGGCTTTCCTTTAGAGTCCGTCACTTCTCCTATCCATTGTCTACTCACATTGTTGCTAATGCTAAGGGCTGAAAAGATTTTGTTTTTCTTCTCTAAAATATCTACTCTCTTTAAAATATTTGACTTCAAGAGATATCCTACTGGCACCTCAATATTTTCAGTTTCATAAGCAGAAAAATAGAAAAGAGAAATGTAATAAAACCTATTAATTGATTATCCTTAATGACTCACTTTAACAGCAGTCATGCTGGTTTTGCCCTAGTTATTGTATGTTAGTCATCTTTGGCTAAAGGAGCCACATGTGAAGGAAGAGAATTTAAGTTCTTGTGAGGACTTAAAATGGTTTGAATACTTTAATTTTTTCCCTCTGCTTTTCAAAAAGTAATTTTGAAACCATACAGTCTACCAATTACTTAGCAATGCAGCATTTTTGTTCAACACTTCATCAATTACTCCATCCTAATTAGAAATAAATTATCACTCTTATAAAGACAGGTGTGTCTTAGATTCACCATTTTGGGAATGCATGACTAGAACAGTGCTTTGAAATAGATCTCGCTCATAGCATCAGTGTTGAAAATATCTCTGTGGATACACTACTGTTATCTTATTTGACTGCTTTATGGTAGCATCACACTGGTGGGCCAATGTCACAATTGCTGAAGGACTGACAAATTTATGTCTTGATACTTGTTTATTATTTCCACTCAGTTCATTGAGTGACCAATTTGAAAACACTCTTCTAAGCTTTATACAATATTGCAGTTATTCTCCTTTCTCACTGGTGATGCCACACATCCTCAGTAGGTATCACATGTCTACTTTTTGGGCTAATTTGTCAGTGAAAATATGGAGCAAAATTTCCCCCAACACGATTCTTTTAGTACTCCACTACTGACTTTTTGTTTGTTCATTTTAATCTCCTTAATGTGGTCTAATTCAGTTTGACTTCTTCATGTTTTCATTTCATTCCTGCCTTTCCTGATCTTATTCAGAGCTTTCTTTGGTGATCTTTCTCATTTTCTATTCTATTTCCATGCTTTTACATTTGGAGTTCTGCATATTACAAATATTAGATATTCAGGTATTAAACTGGATATTCATCTGGCTGGGTTTATAGTCTAGGGGAAGTTTTCTTCCTTTTCTTTAGATTTCAGATTTGAGAACTGCAGCTTGAACTTAAAAGGGATTTCAGATCCAATTTCCACTGAAGTCCAACCTTTTAACTATCAGTCTCAATTTTATGGCATAAAAGCATGATGCTGTGTGTGAAGGTAAACAGATATTCTGAAAAATTAACCAGGTTGCAGTTGTTGACCTTTGCAGGAGACCCAGTACATTATCCTTACTCTGATCAGGAAAAGGAAGCATGTAACATGTGAGTAGTCTATTGGGAACCTAGAGAGGTTACTAAAGGAATCACTCACTATTTTTCCAACAAAAGAAACAATCAGAAATAATCTTTTCCTTTTCCAAAGAATTATGGTCTTCCTATCCTGATGTAATGCAATTTTATATATGATTTGCATGTTACTGATGACAGACAGGCACTGTGGCAGCTGTGTAATTTCTTATGTGACCGTGTTTAGATTTTGACATAGGGGAACATCTTAGTAAAGTTCTTACTGAAGAGCTCACCGGTTACTGCAATGTCTTTTGAAAAGGGAAGTCACCAGAGTTCTCCATGAATTGAATGAAAATCCAAGGCAGAATCCAATGTATGTCTGTCTAGATTTTCCTGTGATTTGAGTTGAATAACAATCTTTTAAATAAAATGTTCATAACAATAATGTGAACGCATGCAGTCTAGGCTGTTCAAGACTTATTTATAAGTTCAGGGAATGGGCACATACTGCTCAAGGAGTATATAGAAACTAATTTTTCTTTAAACAAATCTGTAAATATATTCATACATTCATATGGCATAAAAGTGGGATAGCTACTTCAATGGTCAGTGCAAGTTTCCAACAGGTGAAAATCTCACACAATATATCCTTGTAGTAGCTTTATTATTGCTTATATTCAACACCTGACAATTCAGCCTTTACTCCAAAGCTTCTGAAGGTCAGTGTCATGTGAGAAAAGGCACCTGACAGAAATGCAATGGCCTCCTTGGAAAGTGTGCATGCTTTTGTTCTGTTACCAAAGAAAACACATCTTCTCTGAGACTAGGACCATTGCTGGCAGTCTCAAGGGAAAGGGGAAGTTCTAACTTGCACTTTTTTTCTCTGAAGAAGGTCTCTGTGGCAGAACAGGATCCAAAAGCCCCTCTGCCATGACTGGCACTGTAGTTACTTTGGGGGGAGAACAGATGAGTTCAACATGCAGGTCAGTTCATCTCTGTGCTAAGGAGTACATCTCCAGCCTAAGGTAACACT
Organism: Manacus vitellinus; assembly: GCF_001715985.3. Classification (NCBI taxonomy): domain Eukaryota; kingdom Metazoa; phylum Chordata; class Aves; order Passeriformes; family Pipridae; genus Manacus; species Manacus vitellinus. The sequence goes on from NW_021939256.1 coordinate 9,513,809, forward strand.
CCTTCTGATCTGCCTGGCAGGGTTGCTCTGCCGAGCAGTGGTGGGTTTGTTGACATGCATGTTGAAAACAATAGCAGATTTTGAGGATTTAAAAATATTTATTTACTGCCTTGCAATGCATCAAAGTGTCAAGTTATATTCAAACCACATTAAAGACTGTCAAATAGTGTGAGAAATGACAACAACATAGCAGGATCAATAAAATTCCTCTTGACAGGACCCAAATGGATAGGTCAAAAAAGGACAGGGTTTTTTTTTTTCCTTCATTTGCTGCTAAAGCTGTTCTGATTCTAGGAAAGGGAACTACTTCTAGGTTAAAATAAAAAAAAAGAAACAAGTAGATTTGAAAGTGTGATAAATACTTTGGATTTTGATACAGATTTTTGTTTTTAATAAGTAATGTTAACTTATTTATTAAGTGAATTCTTCATGTAGTCTTGGTAAAATCTGTGTGTTTTATGTGTGCTACCAAGCTCATCTACCAAAATGAGTCCATTTCTGTTCTGAAGAAGATGGCTTGAGATTCTCCAACATTTATTCTGCACTGAAATACCCTGGTCTTTGTGGCTTCAGAAAATAAATGCTGTTTGGTCATCTAATTCCAATGAAAATTTTGTGTGCTTTTGGTCTGTTACCATAGGAAAATGCATCTCCTCTGTGACTAACATGGTTGATAGTCCCAAGGGAAAAGGTCTGATTTACACTTTATTCCCTGGAAAATTTCTCTGGGTAACCGTTGTATCAAAGTAGAAGAGCAGGGTGCAGGAACCTCTCCCACTATGGCTTGTACTGCCAGCTGATTACTTATTACACTGGAATCCCTGTAAATTTTCTATAAAATAGTATTCAATTACGCTTTATGAGAAAAAGAATAAAACAAGTTAAATAACTCTGAAAATTCTTAAAGCCTTCTGTTCATTATGTATGAAACTCTTAGTTATTTTTAATCCCAAGAATGTTGCATCATGTTGATTCATATTATTTAATATGTTATAATTCTTCTAGGGTGCTTATAATTGTCTGAGTAGTCTTTATGATTGCTTTTTATTACTTCATTTATGTGTAGAGCTCCGTGTGTTCTTACTGTCTATCATGAAATCTGAACTAGAAATTACTGAATAAAATACTAATGCAAAAGTAGAAAGAATATTGCAAATAAAACCAGATAATTAACTTTTCTTTTTTACAATCCTTTTTATCCGTGGTCATTAGAAGAGTGATATTTTTCCTTTTTCCAAGCAATATTTTTGAAAATGAAAATTTTGCCACTAGATATAAATATATTTCAGTGAACACATTAACATCAGAAGTGCTGTGGAGGCTTCTCATAAGTAGTCATGCAGTATTTTAGCATCAGCTGTATTTTGAGCAGAAATTCAGTGCTGAAAGGACCTATTCTCAGAAATTTGAAGCTAAATACAAATTTTAGTGCTTTCTTGGATTGTCATTATGGCAAGATCTGGAAATGGGAACTCCGAAGAAGTGTAACAGAAATATAAAGATTATCATACTGATATTTTACTTAGTACTGGCTAGAACTAGCTGAACAGAAAAGCCATATTATTTTGTAACTGAAATGAAAGAATTAATCAGTGAAAACCTCATACATCCTATCCAAATAATTATGTTTAAAGAAACTTTTCAGAATCTGTTTCAGAACTTTTCATATGAATTTTTATTTTTCAGTGATTAGTAGATGTTTTTTATTTGGTTAGTCACTATTCTGCTAGCAAAGTTACTCATGCACTGAGCAGTAGCACAGCTGTATCAGTTGGCAGGGCATTTGCACAACCCAAGCACTGAAATGACAAAGCACTGAATTTACAAATAAACACGAGATAAATGTTGCATGAAAACTCAGAAATTAGCTTCCAGAAATAAAATAAATTTCTAGCGAATTTCATGGTTATTCCCCTTGAATAACCTAGGCCTTGCTAGGCATTGTTTACATTTACCAAGTACTTTTGTTACATGAGAATGGTATTCTTTTTGCAGGAAACCGATCTATAAATCTTCCTTTTTTTTCTTTTTTTTTTTTTTCTTTTTTATCTTTCTCTCTCTTTTTCTCTTCTTTTTACTCCATCACGGCTTTCTGAAGAGGGAGAAGACCTGGCTATTTTGCCAACCTCCATTTAGGTATGAGCCAAAATCCACCAAAATCAATGAGAAGCTTTCTGTTGAACTGGACCACTTACCTAAGAGTCGGACTCAATGATCCTTGTGGGTCCCTTCCAACCCAGAATATTCTTTGATTCGGTGATCCTGTGCAGTCTGTAGGTACTGAATCATGCCTCTAATTCTAAGAGTATCGCAACAAAAGCAAAGAAATGTGTATTGATACAAAAGATGTATCTCACATCTATTGAAATATTTTCAGTAAAGAATAATTGCATGTTCATCACAAAACCTATGGTTTAACCACACCGTGGTTAAGTGTGACTATAGTATTATTCTATCCAGCTAAAAAGGAAGTTTACGTCTGTTTATTCAGTAGTCGAGTGTTGTGAGATAAGTGGATAGTATGAAAATAGAAGAAAATAAAAAAAATACTAGGAAAATATCTGAGAAAATAAAAAAGAAATGCTTTACTGCAGCTGCTTGTATTGTTGCATGGGCAAGACTAACTAGTATTTAAAGGCTAATATCTTTAAATAAACTCAGTTATTTTACTGAGCACTGAATGTTTCTGAAGACTTCAAAGGAGAGGTCTCCTTTGATGCATACATCATCATCACTAAAGTGGCTGTGCATGAGGCTACCAAGAGGTGACTTGGAAAAGTATAGTTTAAGCTTTTTCAGTCAGAGCCCTGTCTGAAGTTATTTGATTGTCTGTGAGAAAATAAATGGGACTCTAGACATTAATTAGTTTGATCCTGAAGAGTAATGCCTATTCAGTGGTTGAGAAATTAAGACACTGTCTAGGAAATTTATCTCGCTTACTGCCAGGTTTCCAAATACACAGAGGATTTTGGGAACAACCTGACAGAAGCCCTTGAGTGACAAGTCAAACAATGATTAAGGGATGAATTAAGACACACGAGGCCAAACTATGTTCCTGATTATTCTCAGGGGATAGGCAAAGGCATCTCTGTTGCAGAGTTTTGTGGACAGAATCAAATTTGCACTGTCTCTGTTGCCAGATGCGCTCAAGCTGATTCTGCCTTAAAAGCTGTAAGACTGTGGGTTTAAGATGAAGTCTGAAGCCTGAGGTGCAATCTATTATTTTTTGACGCCTCAGAAGTAAGTAGTGGGGTTTCGGGTTTTTTTGTTGTTGTTGTTGCTGTTTGAATTGCCTATATCTGCTTAAGGTTGAAATATTAAAAATAAAGCCTTCTGTCTCCCAGTGTTATGTCCCTGTCTAACTGCTGACTTTCACCTGGAAAGACAAAATAGAATGAAAATGGGCAAAACTGAAACCCAAATCTTCCTACATTTCAGACTAGTCTATGGCTAGCAGAAATAAGCATGCTTGTTCTTAAAAAGAAAAACAGCTACAAAACCCACCACATGTGTGTATATTTTACCGACTTTTGTTTCTAATTCTTAATTGCAGGACCTACCATAATATTACAAACACTCTACAAAATAAGAAATGCTCATATTTATTCTGAAGTTATGCTTAGAGATGTGTTCCCGGAAAAAGTCTGTGGGCAAATTACAACAATCAGTGGATTATCCCTACCTTGTTTTACTCAAATTATTGCAAATTCAGAATTACTTATTCCAGATTTACAGTGGTGTATAAAATAAAGGTAAATGAAGTAGACAAACTGTACTATTAGTGCGATCTGTCACTCTTATATGCCGGTCAAGATCTGAGAGAAGTGTATGGCCATGACAGATACTGTCCTTTGGCAACTTCTTTAACTGAGGTAGAAGATAAGTTTAGGACAGTAATTGAACAACCTCCCTAAGAGCTGAACGCTGACTTTTCTTAAGAGGTTATTTTGAAACTAAATGTTCACCTTGATATGCTGCTGTTTCTATTAACTTTAAGCAACGCAATTTCAAAATGAAAAAAACTCCTTAATCTCCAAGTGAGGGTTGAGGTGAGCACTGACCTGGCTTGAGAAGGGGTTTCCATAATACTGGCAATGAAGGAAATACAGTTCTCAATGTACCTTAGGGCCTTCCCGTCCTGCACGTCCCCAGATGAGAAGAAATAATGCAAATAATTTGCATAATCATATTTTGGTTTCCATGTAAGAGGGTGTTGGATTTTCATTCTTTGAACATGTGGAGAGATAAGACGAAAGCATAAAATGGAAGAGAAATTAAGTGGAAATAGCAGGAAAGCTATGGTTTTAGTACTCAAGGTAACTAGGACTCAAAAGAAGTAATTTTCAATGGCAGGCTCTTATAAAAGCTTCAGTAGCCACTGTTTCCCTTCAGATTCTCTGTTTCCTCTGTGCTGTCTGTTCCGTAAGGAGAGAGCAGTTCTGAGGGTCAATTATTGCAAGATCAATTATTGAATACATAGGAAGAAGGGAGAACTAGTGACAGAGATGGGACAGATTGCAAGGGTAAGATGAGTGAGGAGAGAAAAATATCACACAGACGTGAAAACTGGTTAATTGAGGGGCTGTGACAAAAACTTTGGAATTGAGTGAGTGTTAATGGAGGGTAAGGGTGAAAATCTAAACAATTATCACAGGAACTGAGAAAAAGTGAGAAAAAGTGGGGGAAGGAGATACTAATGAGTAGGAATATTACTTATTTTTGAAAACCAAGAGTAATGAGCAGAAAAAGAAGTAGGAAAAAGGGGAAAATCAGCAAAGAAATTTGAATGAAAGTAATGAAATTTAGAATGAACCTCCACCAATTATTGTTAAATGATTTTATTTATAACTGTCTTTTGAACAGTAAAAATAACAACATGTACCTTTATATGAGGTACAAAATCCTTCAAAATCATTATAATGAAGGCTTAAAAGCTTAAAAGCTGGATGGGATGGGTAGGATTCACACTCCATCTGTCATCATAGAAATATAAGAATTGAAAATAACTTTTCTATATTTTCTAACATACTTATGTTTTTGTGTAGGTATACTGACTTTTGGTATATGTAAAATGTAAATAAGAATAACCATCTTTTACGTTTGATCACATTATTTTCCACCTGATTAGTATCTTAGTTGTCATTTTGGAGACACGTAATTTGAGAAAATTAGTCTCAAAGAGGATGTTGTCATGGAAGCAAATCAGAAACATTCTATGTCATGATGAAATATTCAGTGCTTCTGGGAAAATGAAAACTGAAAAACTGTGCAAAATGTTAATGCCACGTCTGACATACCATTTAATAGTATGATGGTAACTACTTTGGTACGTTTGAAAATAGGGTTGTGACATTGCTGGGACCAGGGACTGCTTAGTCATGAAAAAATTTCATGCCTTCAAACTATCTTCATCTAAATTCCTGTTTTATGCATCTCATGGCTCATTGTGTCACTAAAATGTGACTAATTATACAAAATATAAGTTGGGACATCTCTGTGATATTCTCTTTTGATTGAAGGATTCTCTCACACTTCACAGTGAAGATGACATTTTTCTTTAATCATTCCTCTCTGTATTTTTATCCAGTATTAAAACTGTTTTCAAATCAGACCAAAAGTAATTTTTTTTTTCAAGGTTTGTCTGCTTCTTCACAGGTGCCTATTTATGTGACAACTTTCTGGATGCGTGTCCAAGTATTTTTCTGCTTATGCAATTTTTTTTCTGGATATGGATTTCTGTCTTAGCCCCATCATGTAACTGTTTGGAGTACAGCCAGTTCTACCTGTCAATGGACAAGGCATTTCTAGAGGCATCAGCTGCAAAGCTCTTGTATGAGGTAACACCTCTTAGAGAAAAAAACTCTGGCAAGTAAAATAAAATACAAATGAAGACTGCAAAATCTTTTCTCTCTGAGTTGACAAGAATTTACACTACACTCTCATGTCTTTTTTTAAAACAATGCTAATTCTACATTTTGGTAAACATTTCTATTTAATGATACTATTAGCATGATGACAGTGAGTCTGATTGTCTGGAAAATTAGGCAAGCAGATTCCCACAACTGTGCTTAAATCATTGTGGCTCAATCAACAAATCTTACAGTTGACTCTCAGTGTTTCTTTACGACAATTTTTGACATCTTTTCTCATGCAGTGGACATTGAGGTCCACATTCTGCATGACTAGTTACTAACATCTGTGCCTGCAAAGTATAATGTATTATAACTGAGATGAAAGAAAAAAGAAATCTGGGACAAAATCAGAACACTTAGTGAGAAATGCAGTTGTTCAGCTCATGTTCCAGAAGAAAATATTTTGGATGAAGAGCATTAATTTAATTTTCACTGATTTTTTTTTGAAATCTCATTCATTAATTGAATGTCAGTGATTACAGTGCAAAGATACAAACCATCTAGCTGCAGATTGACCATCCTTGCACACTTTTATAGTTAATTCATACGAATAGCAAATACATCTAATTGCTTCAATATCAGATTTGATATGAAACAGATGATGCATGCATGAATGCAAGACATGGCATTAGATCTCCCTTTCCTTGTGGATTAAGTATGGCAGCACAGTTATTACTAAGAAATCAATTTATCTGTAACTGCATGGAGTTGGCTTTCAGCAAAGTTTTCAAGACTAGTTTTAAGAAGTATTTCTTATTAATTAAAGAAATTAAATTAAAGAAATTAAAGAAATTAAAATTTCTTATTAAATTAAAGAAGTTTCAATATTAATTGAAAATAATGCATTTACTTCTACATTTTCTTAAGCTTCTCTCCAGGCAACTGCCTGACAATTTAATAATGATGGGATATTATTTTGTGTTCTGCATTAGTATTTTTAGCACTAACGTTTCTAATGATTGCTTTTTGTAATCACTGTGTGAAGAGTTTTCCTGAAATATCTTCCAGGTAATTATTTTTTTTTATTGTTTTCTTATAAGATGGATTCGCTTTCTTTTGTGGTTCAGAGTAATTCACACAAGCTAAAAAGTTATTTTTAACTTCCAAAACAGCAGGTTCATTTCTGCAATACTATTGCATGTTAGACCATTTTTACTTACTTGAGAATCACAAGGAAAAGTTGTTTATTTTAATTTATGCTATTAATATTCTTGAAGAGTCAATTGGTGTTTTATTTTCACCTGCCAGATCAATTAATTTTATTCTTATGAATTTGAACAGACCTGAATATTTGCCGTGTTTCTTCAGGGATTACTTACATGAATCTTCAGCAAAAACAGGTGATAAATGTTGCCTGGGCTCATGCAAGTATGTATTCCCAGGCCTTGCTTAACTTTTGGAGATGGAATAGCTGATGAATTGCTAGGACCTCTGGCAAAAGGCATTGTTTTCAGATAACTAGGGATTCACACAGGGAGCATGGATGAAAGGTTAGATATCTGTTCTGTGAAACCAATCTTGTCTGAAATACTAGAAAACTCTCCCTAGCCAATATAACAAACTAGAGTGAATAGAAAGTCTATTTTCAGTGTATGGCATGAGATTTAAGCAGTGAGAATCTCATTAGTATTAATGGAAGAAGTACCAGTATCAATCCGTGTGCATTTTCCTAGAGCCTTGCCCTCAGCTATCATCATGGAGAGACAGAGATGGGAAAGGACATCTGTGTATGCTTTGCAATGCTGATTGACAACCTCCATCTTCTGAAGTCCATTTGCCAAGGTGACACATCCCCTTACCAGCAGCAGTGTTTGGTTCTTTCAACCATACTCAGAAGAGGAGAACTTTCAAGTGATACTGAAGATCAGTTTTGATTTGAAAATATGGTCAGATCTGGAACTCCACTGGTAAGTCAGTACAGTATTTCAGGGTTTCGGAAAGAAGAGATAACAGTGGACTGTCCACTTGAAAAGCTGCATTATGAAGCTTTTCCAGTTATTAGACAGATGTGAGGTTTTCGGGTGTTATCAAAAATATGTATTTCAAGGATAGGAACTTCAGTTGTTTGTTTTTTTTCCTAACAATAATACCTTCTAAAATACACTTGCACATCTGTGAAAAGTCACATTAAAATAATGCTAATGCTAATTTTCACCCTTTCTTTTTTTCTTTTTTTTTTTTTTTTTCTTCTGGGAGTCTTTGGTCCTGCTTATTTTATAATTTTTCATCCTCCATGTTTCCCAGGCATGGTTTTTATTCAAGTAAGCTTTTACTGAGAAAGAAAAGATGTGAAAGAAGGAGGCATGCCTGTTGTAGCTTCGTATTGGTGCAAGAGCACAGACAATGTTAAAAGGAAGCCATGCACACCTATAGTCCTTTTGTACTCTGTTACTTGTATAGACTTGGCTTCTCAGAAACATGTCTGTCTAATCCAACATACTCGGTTTGTGCTTAATTTGCACTTCCGCCTTGACAACTTCTGTTCCCTTCCTCTTTTTTTAATTTATTTTCCGATTGACCTCCCACTGCAAGTTCAGAAAGCTCCCATAGGTGCTGTGTCATATCGATTGGCTCCGTGTGGATATCTAGTATAGACTAGTAGAATGGTTTGAGTTGGAAGGGACCATATAGATAATTGATATGATCACCTAGATGAAGTGGCAACACGTAGTCTGAGTGCAATCAAAAAGGTATTCAGGATCTTGAGACGTTTGGTGGAAGAATCTAGGAAATAAGTTCTATTCTCCTCTATACTTCCAGCTGAAGGCAGCAACACTGGAAGAAACAGACAGGAGCACATTTGCAGTCTTACAGAGATGAGCCAGGGACTCTTGAGGTAACAGAAGCTAACAGGAAAACATCAGGGAAATATCTCAAAGGACGGTGACATGTCTGACAGCCCAGCTGAGGTGCACACATCATGGGCAACAAACAAGAGTAGTTGGAAGCCACTGTGCTGCTAGAAAGCTATGACATAGTTGCCATTACTGATACGCGGTGGGACGAATCCCATTACTGGAGTTCAGCTATTGATGGCTGCAGGCTGTTCAGAAGAGACTGGAGAGGAAGGAGTGGCAGAGGGGTTGCCCTGTACATCAAGAGGTGGATTGAGCATGAAGAGTTATCTCTGAGGAACAGCAGGTTGAAAGCCTGTGGGTAAGAATCAGAGACCGAGGCAACAAAGGGAACCTCGTGATCAGTGTCTACTACAAGCCACCTGACCAAGGGGAGCCTACTGAAAAAACCATCTTGCTCCAGCTACAGGAGGCATGGCACTCACAGGTTCTTGTCTTGAGGACTTCAATCACCCTGACATCTGCTGGGAAGGTAGCATGGTGAGCTGTAGGCAATCCAGGAGACTCCTGGAATGCATGAAGGATAACTATTTAAGTCAGGTCATAGCTCTAACAGAGGGGATGCAATACTGGATCTGAGAGTCATCAATGTAAGAGAGCTAACTGGGGACATTGGGGACATCAAGACGGAAGACATCCTGGGCTTCAGTGATCACACACTGGTGGAGTTTGCAGTCCTGAGAGATATGGGTCAGGTAAGAAGCAAAGTTAGGCCCCTGAAATTTAGGAAGGCAAACTTCCAGCTCTTCAAAGAGATAGTTCCTGGGAGACTGCACTCAGGGACTGAGTCTGAAAGAGAGTTGGCAGATCTTTAAGGAAGTCTTCTTCCATAGACTGAAAGAGCTAGCAATCTGCAGGAGCAAGAATTCAAGCAAAGAAGGTGCACGACTGACTAGGGGCCTGCTGCTGAAACTGAAAGGAAAGAAGCAAATGCACAGACACTGGAAACAAGGACAGGTAACTTGGGAACAGTATAAAGTCTGGTTTATATGATGATCTAGTTCCACCTCCACAGGGGTCCATCCAACCTGGCTTTGAACACTTCCAGGGATGGGGCACCCACAGCTTCTCTGGGCAACAGGTTCCAGTATCTCACCACCCTCACAGTAAAGAATTTCTTCCTAATATCTAATCTAAACCTGTCCTCTCTCAGTTTAAAGCCATTTCCCCTTGTCCTATCACTGCGTACCATTGTAAGCAGTGACTCTGTAAGAAGTATAACCCAGAGTACCTTAAATGTGAGAGATCTGTACTTTGACACTTAACCTGTGCCTACTGTGCCCTGCTTCTGAGATTGCCATGTTTCACTTTTCCCAGCAGATGCAGATAACTACAGTCTTTTAGGCTGCTTCCCAAAACAGGAGAAATCAGTGATATTAAGACTTGTTGATTTTTGAGTTTAGCAAGTTTTATATGTTGGAATAGCAAAGTTTACATATAGTTGGTTATTAAGCCACGTTCCAAGTGAGTACCTCTGCTAAGAATTGATTTGAATTAGACACAAGGAAAAGAGCACATTTTCCTGCTTCTGGATTAATGCTGACAGAGTGTTTCATGGCTCAGCCCTGTAAATATCTCTTAGCAACATGGATCATCTTCTCATCTGAGGAAAGAAAATCTCCAAAGAGTAGCTTTTGGTGATGCTAGTCACAGTAAAAAAGATCTTCCTCATCTCTTTTTCTAAACTGTTTTTCAGTCTTCAATTTGTTTTCATTAGTCAGGCATCTTTTACCTCATTACACTTGACCTTTCTAGACTTGCTTTAAACCCTTTATATAATAACATTTCCATGTATTTATTTGACCTTTTTCTTCATGTTCTGGTAATTATGAAGATCTAAAGATTATTTTGTGGGATTTCTCTTAATCTCTCTCATTATTTTCATGTTGTCTCTTACGTAATTTTTTTCTTATACAGGCTAACCTTTTTAAAAGACCATCTTAAAATCCATTATGCATAATACTGTGACAACCGAAAAATTATCTTGTATATAAATTATTAACAGTAAAAGACTATATTAGCTGAAAAAGACTGCAATTGGACTGCTGTGCTTTCAGTCTCTCCTGTGTAATTAATTGCAGTTCCTCAGTATGATCATTGCAAAAAGTAGAGAACAAGTAAAAACTGACTGACTAAAATTAAACCTCTAAATCTATATCTAAACATCTATAAAAATCTCCTAATTTTTAAAGTTGAGGAGCCATATTAGAAGTCACTGGAGCCCAAAACTATCTCAAATTCAGGCTCATTTGGTTAAATGCCTTCCTATTATGAAGAAGTGTGCATTTTAGGATTCCAGTTTTTATCTTCCTAAAATACTGATTTGTACTTCTTCTAAAACATGTACCTATGTGGTATTAAGCAGGCGTCTCAAAAGAAAAAATGTCAAAAGAATGTTTTTGAGCAATATTTTTTCAAAGTGACAGTTTTCAACATCAATCTTCACTGACACTACACAAACAAGTATTTTGATATTACTCACTAAATAAAAATTAAACATTGGTGGCTGGCTATGTTTGTCAGGTATTGAGGTGTCTGCACCAGGGAGCAGCATAGTCACTTTTATATCTTGTGGCATGTGAGGTTCAGGCCCACAGGTGTTATCTGCCTTTTCAGCAAGTGCCACTGGGATCCCTTTAGTCCAGAACAAGGACTTTTTTTTTTTTTTTATTGCCTAGCAGTGGACACTAGGTGAGAAGCAGCTGGACCATTCCTTTGCTGTTGGTGTGTACCTGGGTCTGTCAAAAGGCTGTATAGAAACATACTTCTGATTGCTTTCCATGGCTTTCAACTTGCTCTCAGTATTTTCATCTTGATCACAGATTTATGTGAAACTGGTATAGGTGGCTCATGAGTTTAAACTCCACTGTGTAGTCAGGTCAGTATTTAACAGGCAGTGATGCATATACTTATGCTCATATGTTCAGTGCCTATGTCATGTGACTTATCAGTGAATTATATATAGTGTACTTATTGGTCATAAAATGAAGGAAAAACAATGTGGAAATTGACTTCACAGCTAATTTTCAAATTTTCACTCTCATGCTTGGAAGTTCATACAAAAAGATTATCTGAATGTATATGTTTTATTTTTTGAAGAAGTTACTCCTTGGGAAAATTGGATTTCTTTTTTTTTTCAAAATTTTAATAAAATTTAAGGTGAAAGTAAGATAGATAATAGAGTACGAAACAAATTCTCTGCTATAGGGAGCTCTTTATTCCCACACTGAATGCAACAATGGAATTGCAGGAAGTTTATGAACATACGAAGTAAATGAATGGTAAGTGCCAAAAATCAGAGGGTAGAAAATACTTTTCTTAATAAAAAAACTTAGCAGTGGCCAAATAAACTGACTTCTTGAAGGCAGCTTGTCTCATTATTCTGTATCTACCTGAAGATGTCTCAGACTAGACTTTACATAAGCATGTTTTACTTGCAGAAACAATTAATAAACCCAGGTGAGTTATAATTGGAACATTTGCACTATTCTCACAGCTTTTAAAATACAATTTGGATAATATTTCTTGCTTTAATTTAGCTGTAAATTAGGTATTACTCTTCTTAGTTTTAGTTCTTATACAGCCTCCTGGGCTGGGATTTAGACTATTTTAATTCTTGTGCTGCAAGGAGTTCAAGTTAGGGTAAATGTCATACTTATTTCTGAAGCACTCACCTCTGAGCTCAATGCTCAAAATGTGTTTACAAGGAATTAAAGTACTCCAATTTCAAACTGATCAAAGTCAGCAGTAGAGTATCAGCAGTGCTCTGTATTTTTCACCCTACAACTTCTTCCCCTGCTTGTAAGGAGTTTGGGCCTTTTTGGGTAGATCATATAAGAATTTTTCATCTGAGTTGCTTCTAAGAAAAATGTACATTATTACACAGATTCAGTAACATAGAATAACAGGTTGAAAGGGCCTAGGAGGTACTCTAGTGCACCTCATGTGCTCAAAGCTAGGTTACTCAGGACTGTGGACAATTAGATTTTACATATCTCAAAGGATGGAGGCTCCACAACCCCTTTGGCAATCTGTTCCATTGTTAAATCATGCTTACAGTAAACCAAGATTTTCCTTACATTTAAATGTAATTTCATGGGGTTTTTTTCCCTTTTTTTTCCAGTTTATGCTCAGAGGTTCTTGTCTTGCATGGGCACCACAAAGGAGAATCTAGCTTCATCTTTTTTACTATCCACCATCAGGTATTTATTTATACACACTGGTAAAATGTCCTGTGAGCCTTCTCCTGCAGGTTAATCAATCCCAGCTCCCTCACTCTGTCCCCATGTGTCAGATGATCTGATGACTTTAATTTTGTGGCACTTCACTTTTTTTCAGTCCACTAATACCAAGCTGTTTTCCTAGAATGACATGGCATTTGGATGATCCTTCTGAAGTGGAATAATTCTCCTTTTTGCTTACCTTTTGAAGAGTAGGAAACATGAAAGGAAAAACACTTAAACCAAACTGTTCTGCTTGAGGAAAAGAAAACTTGCCAAAATAGGTTCTATTATGCTACTTGAGGTAAACACCAGTCACTAATTATAGTAAAAGCCATAGTATGAGGAGGAACATGTTGAATATCCCTACCTTTCCTGGTCCCTGTTATATTAGTCATTTATCAAGGTTTAGATCCTGCAAAGACTTACCACATACGTGTACCTGGAGACTTTCTTTCAAAGCAGATGCACTGCTGTAAGTTTTTTCACCACAGGAGAAATCAATCAAACCTTGTCATTCCTAAGGTCAATAGCAAAAGTCATAGTGGAATGAAAGTAGACAAGATTTTTTTATCATTTCCTCCTTTACTGAACCAGCTATTTTCAGTAACGACTGAAAACACTGTTGCTTCCTTTCACTTCCCTAAGTGTCCATTTGTATATTGCAATTTTTATTGCTGTTAACTGTTTACCATCATTAATCTTTCAGGTTACTTCTAATTTTTTCTTGGTTTCTGTCGTCCCAGAGTTGTGCCACTAGACAGAAAACTGGGAGGAAATTTTTGTACTTTCCCAGAATATGCCCAGATGGGAGCTTGGTAGCTGGAGAGCCTATTAAGCTCAATGGCAAAGCTGCTTAGCTTTCCAGTCAAGGGGATTGTGGAATTGTAAGGCATCAGGAAATCATTTGTCTTATTTATATCAAAGCTTTTTATGGAGTCAGCATTGTGCTGTAGAGCATCCAGATACTGTAGAGTCAGCATTCCAACATAAGACTCTCCTAGTAAAAGATTTTCAGCTGAATCTACCACCTCATTGCATTAAGATAGAATTATTACAGAATTGTATTTCATGAACTGTGTAGTTCATGAGCGATGACATTTTAATCCAGATGCACAGTAATTTTGAGAACCGTGAGAATGTCATCTTAACTTGATGTTCCTGCCACCTTGAGTCCTGGCATATGCTTATGGAGAGAGAACAACTAGATTTACTATTAGTTTGCAGGGAAAGATGTGAGAATAGGAGGAATAAAGTTAGCTAATAAAGAAGTTTAGGTATTAAACTAAACCTTTCCAATGTTCTCATCCATTACTCTGTGAAAGAGAAAATGGTATATTTTGCACACAGCTTGAATACACTAATCAACAGTTTCCTGGGTGAGAATTGTACTAATGAAAATATATTTTAAGTGACACATTAGCTGGAAACATCACTGTGTGGGTCTAGGCCAGAAAAATTCGTTTGGAACTTGGGCAAGGGGAACAAACATCAGCTGTATCTCCAGTCATGCATAAATAGCTAAATAAATAAAATGACTTGCTAAGGGTTTCTGAGGTGTTTGCAAACATCACCTGTTTTCATTCAAAAAGGTAGCTGTCAAGTCATCATGTTCTTCAGATGACTTACTGAGTACCAGCAGGTGCCCAAAGCACATCCTCTTTGTGTTTTCATGGGCAGAATGACCATTCTTAGCATAAAGTGCATCACATCCGTTTTTAAGATGAATCTGGAAACATTCCCAGATTATATATCTCTTTGTGTGCCTTCTACCTCAAAGGGAAAATACAGGCTTTTTAAATTACTATATGGCTTTTTCTTGAGCATATGCATTTATAATAAGTAATAGTGACTTTCTTCCTAACTCTCTACTTCTCCAGAAAGCCACCCTTCCACCCCCTTTATTGTGCTAACACAGGGTTCGGCTGAGGACTGGCTGACTTTACACATATGTGCACAAGTGGAAGAGCCTTAAACTGTTGATGCACTGGAAAACTACAAGTCTACTGACCCAGCTGTAGAACCAGTTGCTTGCTGTATGTGGGTAGAGACAAAAGGGAAAGCCCAAGGTTAGCTTCTCAATTAAAATATTGCTGCTTACTCATGCAGCAATTTATGTATCTTCTTGCTTCCGTTCTCTGTGCTGTTTCAAATATATCAGATTTTTTTTGCCTCCTTTTGTCTATTTCCTCCTTTTTTTTTTTTTTTTGACTTTTGAGTGCTGATTTCTTTAGGAGTGGTTAATGCATTTTGCCCAAGCTATTTTTCTTTCCTGTCTTGAACCTAGGAATGTTGGCAATTGCAAGTTTTTTGTTTGTGTTGTAGATATTTACACCAAAAATATAAGTTTAGGTGTATAAGTAGGTCAGCTTGTGGATACATTGGTGCTAGTTGGTTACCTCTGATGGACTGTACCATGCAGATCCTGCCTATTCTCTATCTCCATATCTGCAAAAGATGACCTTTAAAAGTGCCAATTTTCAGTCTTGCATTCCTTTCACTTCTAGATACAAATGATGCTACTTTTCAAGTTTGTGGAAAGCTTCTTGTGTAATGGAGGTAGATAGATGGGAAGAGTGGGGTTGCTGTGGTCTTATCCATAGCAGCATTCATTTCAGAAGTGTTTCATTTGGATTTTTTGTGAGGAACTGAGCATTTATGTCCCAGTTTCGTATGCCTCCATAAATTTTACATGTGCAAGAACCCTCCTGTGTTTGCAGGATTATGTACATTTGCGTGTGTGTGCAAAATAGCTCCCACTCAGGGCATATTTGAGCTTCTGCTCAACTGCCTAAAACTGGTCTACTGGATTAAGCCATCCTAAAGCATGGGACAGTGATTCTGTTCTTGTAACCTGCAGTGAGTTGACCCTGTCTGGATACTAGATGCCCACCAAAGCTGCTCTATCACTCCCCTCCTCAGCTGGGCAGGGGAGAAAAAATATAACAATATATATACTTTTGCAATGTATAAATCCACCTTTTTTTGCCTCTAAAAAGCAGAGTTTCTTTCATTCAATAGCCTGTGTAGTTGCAGACTAGGAAATCTGCGACATGGAAAAAGGAAAAATTTTACTTCTTTGAGACCTTCCCTATCCATTTCTCATAATCATCTTGGATTGTGGGGTGTTGTCTGAAGCACCTTATTTAAAAGTACTGATTACCTTGTCATCTGGAGATTTGTCAATTCCTTTTCAGACCTATTTTTGCCTTTGGCCTCCATACTCCACAGCAGTTACCCTTCCTTTCCATGGAAAAGAAATTCTGTTTATTTGTTTTGAACTTGCTCTGTGATGATTTCACTGATCATTCATATGTCCTTGTCTCACTAGAAATAGCAAAATTATTCTTGGCTGAGTTTCTCCACATCTTTCAAAGCTCTATTGACTTCTAACATATTCCTCTTTGTATTTTTTCAAGACTAAGCTAGATGGTTTTCCACACATCTTATCATTTTTATATTTTTTGCAGTTTACCATACCTCTTCTAGTTCTTTTATACAGTTTTTGTACAGGGTGATCAGAATTAGGCACATCATGGCTTAAGCAGTAGTAGAATGACAGCGGTGATTGCTATTCCTTTCAGAGCAATCGTCAATGTTTTATTTGCCCTTCTTTGGTGGAACTGTGAATTTTCAAAGGGTTCAGGATGACAAGATGTCTTTTCTAATTAATACCAGTAGAGTGGATAACTGTAGATGCAGTGCTAATGTTATTTTTCCATGTGTGTTACTATGCACTTTTATATATTGAATTTCATCTGCTACTGCTTTTATCACTATGTTATCTCTCAGCCCTATCAGCACTGCAAGACCCTTTGCAACATTTTGCATTCAGCTTATATTTTGATAATCCTGAATAATTTCTGTCTTCACTGCACAAGTCAGACCTTTTCCCAGATCATTCATAAAGATGTGGAGGTGAGTAGGTTCATATATGGTCCTCCTGGTAACTGCCCTTCTTCCTCCACAGGGAGAAGCAGTCATATAATTCTACCCTACACTCCTTTCTTCTAAAAAACTAAATTAAAATAGGCCTTTCCTTTGTCTCCAGACAGCTAACATTTTAAGGAAACATTAGTGATTGGAATTCTAAAGCTTTATGAAAAGTCAAGTAGGGAGTACTAGTTAATTGTTTGTAAATGATGCTTAGTGAAGTTTTCTTAGCACCCTGCTTCAAAAGAGTACCTAGAATATACTTGGTGAATCCTGGGCACCTGGATGTGTGTCCTCAAGAATTTGGAAACACTGCTTCTGTGGAAAAATCTCAATTTTAGAATATTGCTGAGGATTGAATCATCAGTCCCTAGCACAACTCGCTACAAATTTAGGTATATTGGTGTACCTAAATAACTATACATATGGGTATAACTGAGATTTTTGTCTGAATAATTCCTGTCTTATTCAGTTGTGTTATAAGATGTAATTTGCTCTCCCATTTATTGATAATGTAATGAGTCAAACTCCATCTTATGACTTGTAGGTGGAAAATAATAGTTGAGGGATAACAAAGTTATGCCATTTATAAAGAAAAACTTTTTGGAGTAGAACTGTGCCCTAGAGTTGTAGTTAAAAAATTACCAAGGGCTTGTTATTTATGGGATGTTTTGTGTGTATGTGATATTCTTGGGAAAATAGAGAACCATATTTTTGCATATGTGACAGAGATGAATCATACTGCTTAATGCCTTATCAGATCAAGATCAGACACTGGTGAGAGCAAGCTCTTGGAACATTTTAATGCTTTCTAAAGATGATCACGTTTTGCAACCAGAGGTTTCTGATCCATTGGCATCAGGTTACTCAAATAGTGACAATATTTTAACTACATTAGTAATTTCATATTTAAGACCTTTATAGTAATGCAAGCATAATATAAATTGGACACTCCTCAGGTATTCCCACCTGCTTACTTTTTAGGGAAGAAATAATTTATTTCTTTTAGCTCTGTAGTATGTTTTACTGCTGATTAACATAATGAGAAGAAGTGGTGTGCAACTGGTACTAGTTTTTACTTAACTGAGCTTCATAACTGTCCTGCAGTGCCAAGGTGCCAAGCATATGGCAGTCAACTGCTAATTAAACAAAGAACTGTGATTGATGTGTATCTTTTCCAATATGCTGCACAACATACTTGATCTGTACTAACTGAAACAACAGTGTTTATTCAAACGTCTACTATTTTCACTATCAGTTTTGCTACCTTTCAGCCTATTTCATGCACTAACATTTCTTTTATGGTGGCAATCCTTCAGAGATAACTGGGCTTGAAAGGCACTACCTTTCCTTTATGTAAGTTCCTCTTAAATCTTGATTTGCAACATAAAATCTCAAGGTGCTTCTGGAGAATGAGTAAGGAATTCACAGAGACATATAGAACCTTCAGGATAAATGATCATCTATTAAATCGACAATAGATGCAATACAAAAAATCCAAAAAAAGCAAAACAGCAACCTACCTCTAGATTTTCCTCATCTTATTTTAGACACAATGGAAATGTCCGAGTTAGAAACCTAATTACCATACACACACTGTGTAATTATTTAGTAGAGGGAGAATCACCTCACTCTTTGACAGTCTCAAATGTAGATGGGTACACAATGGTATTGTTGTGGGTTTCTTTGTTGAGTCAAAATATTGTTGGAAATTAGTATGAAATGCAGCTTGCAGGGTATTGCAACTTCTAATTTGTGACCTGCTGTCAGGTAGCTATTCTTAAATTTACCTGCATTATTGGTTTTAGAAGCCTGCAGTTTTAACACCTGATTAACTTAAAAGCCACTGAAGTCAGTAGAAACCTCTATTCACTTTTACATGTTTTCCATTTTACTTGCTAAGTTGCAAATTCTTGTAATTTTCATTTGTAAACTTATGTCCAAAATTTTGGTGCTTCATTACTGAAAACCTGCAGTTCTTACACATCATAATTAAATTTTAGTGTTTTGTCATTTAGCAAATACTGTCTCTAAAAGAAGTAAGATGTTTTAAGGAACTTTATCTTCATTTTTCTTAGAAAGAATGCAGTTGCTTTAGTGGAAACCTTTTTTGGCAGTCCACTAACAAAAAGGAATAGAGAATCAGATATCCTAAAAATTAATTCTTGCATGAAAATTGCAGTTTTATTGCTTTTTTATTTTTTATTTTTTTTTTACCTGCAGAAAAGTCCGAAGAGTATCTTGACTGCACTTATTAGCTTTATCTTCACTTAGGAAGAAATGGGGAAAAAGATGCAAACATCCCACTGAGCAAGGCTGTGAATAGTGTTAAAAAGACAATTTCAGCTGGTCAGCAGGCATGCTGACAAATGCCACACGCTCCCAAAATAAGAAGACAGACCTAACATGGTTTTGTCTTGCTTTGTTGGACTGGGGAAACAAAAGTATTACAATGCATGAAAAAAAACTACTGAAAGAAACAGAATAATATGATAGCAGATAGGCTATCAAAAATAGAGATATATAACAATAAGGAAGATTTTTAAAGATCTAGGCTTAAACTGTCATGAATGGATATGAAAGCAGATGACAATACTTAGTCTTACCGAAACTTAGGAGTCAGTAGAGATCCCATTTACTGTGGAGCCGAGTCCCTGTGCTTGTTTCTGTCATGTCCCTCATTTTGTGAATTGTAATATTTTTATTCCCAAATATTGTTAATTTTCTGCTGACTCTGGATTATTGATGCTAACAACAATTCCGTAGAAAGTCTGTACTTGTTGGGACAGCATATGAAAGCAATAATTTTAATTTGCAATGCGGAAATGGTATTCATACAGTAACCTTGGTTGGAATAATATTTTGATTTTTTTTCTCAGCATTGCCTCATATTTGGTAGCATACTTCAGAACCATGGCCTGTTGAAAGAAATGGTCCCATATGGAACAGCCAATAGGAATGTGATATAAGAAAGTATAAAATTTGATGATTTTCGTTTATCTCTAGACAGTTATTAAAAAATAAAAGGAATACAGTGATTGCCATTTATTTTTAAATTATTTTCTTCTATTGAACCACCTGATCCTATTTACCAAGTGAGTATTGCATGTTTACAGGTTGGTGGGAGGATGTGGGTGACTATGCAATACTAGAAACACATCCCCCTGATGCCCAAAGCACTTGTGAGGAGAGAGCATATATAGAATACATAGTGTAGGTTTCACTTGAGGTTAGTATTGATATTCTGAAGACAAGTTGAATAAATTTAGGCTTGTTCTACAGATTGTTGATGAGCAGATTGTTTTGCATGTATCTCAGAATATCTATATGGAGGTTGGAGGTGGGTGTATCCCACAATGAAAGACAATAAAGAACAGGGTACTTTTTTTCTTCTTTTACACAAGGTACATCAATCTCCATTTAATAACTTTAAACTACAATAGTATCAAAAGCGTGATTGTCAAGGTTGTAGAATTCTTCTAAATAAGCATTTCTTGATGACATCATGTAGCAGGTACCTTTTAGTTTTGTGTCCTATTAACGGCATGTGCTTTTTCCGACAATGTTTATGATTCCTTCCTGTAGGTGTAGATCAGACTAGGTTATAATAATGTCTCTTTCTATCCTTATGATATATAAATCTGTCAATCCTTTTATACTCTAGTCATACATGATCTAGGGTTTCTGGTTGAGTAGAAATCTTTAGAGCACAGCCAGATGTGTTATGGATGATTTAAAGGCAAATGAGAAATCTTATCAGAAGCTGCCAGGGGACATTTATGGCTTTGGTGCCACAGGATTGAATTGAGAGAACTTTAGTACTTCTTGTAGGTGCACTCAAAATCTTCTAATCTTTCAGGAAGCTTCTCATCATTGGGTTTCCATTTAGACCTGATATGTCAGAAATATAATCTTCTTTCTGTATTCAGTGCGGTATATGGCCATCATGAATTCCGGAGATATGTTGTCAGGCACTTTCAGTGCTAAGAACACTTCTATAAGATCTACTCATTCCACACTCAGCTTTCAGAGTCCTTCCTAGTCACTTGTCTGAGGCTGAAATTGAGATCAGTTGTGGTGTGCACGTCCAGAAATCATTGAAGGCAAATGATTTCTGAGAAAAGGTTGTCTGGCTCATGAAGATAGCCCCCAGACATGCTGTTACTGTGCATGTCTTTACACCAGAACTTTTGTTTCATGTTTAACAGGAATCAGTCTTGCAGTGCTTAAAATCCATAATGCGTTGTTCACAGGCACAGAAAAAAGATTGTTCTGTTCTTGGCAGCTGCTTTTTGTATTTGAAGCTGTAATCATTGTCCCCCCTTGTCTTTTCTTTAGGCTAACCCCATTCTTTCAGGTTTTCTTTCCTAACTGCCTGTTTATACTCCTCCTGTAATTTTCACAGGCAAGCAGCCTCCTTGTACTTACTACTGAGCTTTGCACCTATCCTGTAGTAGTTTCATCAGGATTACATTTCCCTAGTTAGTTTGTGCGAATGCCAATCAAGAGCAACAATAAAAAGTCCTTTACTAGGTCAGTCACTGTGTCTCCCTTATCCAAAAGTTATTATAGTTTGTTCTAAGGGGAGATATCTTGGTTGCTCACTGTAACTGATGCTATTTTAGCTGTAAAATGAATTGCAAAGCAGGGAAACATAAGGAATAAAGAAGAGAAACAGAGAAAGAAGGGATGGAGGACTGATTTGGTATTTTAAGGAAATGTGAAAGTATCACATTCTCCTTTGATTTCTCACTGAAGAAAGGTTTTGACACTGGCATTGATATTTAGGCAAATTTCTTTTTTTTTTTTTTTACTGCATTCTCTAAATTATAAAACAAATCAATAAAGCATGTGAATCATTTGCTTGCCATTGGGGTTTTTCTACATTTTTGGATACATTTTTTTAGGTAATATACACATCTATCTGACTTTGGTAATTTTCTTTCAGATAACAGTAAGCAATAAACCAGTCAAGAGTTCTCTTAAGTAAACATCACACAGTATAGTATATTTCAACATGTCATGAGATTTCCCAACAGACAATGTCATTGTAATCATCACCATGCTCTGCAACACTAGCTCGTTAAATCAGTATATGTATACTTTTTCTGAAGAAAAGAATAAAATAAACAAGGACAGCCCTAGCTAAACAGATTGTAATTCTAGTGTTAACACACTTTTTCATATCCAAGTAATATTAATTAATTCCTGGAAGAATTAATATGAATATTTTTAATGCAATAATTGAATAGAAAATTATTTTTTTTAATAATATGATCAGTGGCATATTAGCTATCTCATTGAGAAATGGAATAGTTTGGCCAGTACAGAACAACATATGCAATAGTAAGGTTCCATAGAGTTGCTTCTTGCCTATTTACACAAGTTAAGCACAGAACATTAATTTTGATATCTACTGAATCAGATGAAAGTTAAATTAAATTTCCTCCAGCAACTTTGACTCTATGAACTCATATGCTGAGACCAGATTTGTTGTTTCAGTTGACACAACTTTTGCTACAAAATTGTACTGTGCTCCAAAACATGTTTATGCAGACAATATTTGTGTTTGGAAGCTGCACATTACTCTGGTACCCTTTGACCTCAGTGAGCATTTGATTCAGGCATTTTCAGAATAGGTTTAAAAAATATTTCCCTTGCAGAGAACAGTTCAAATACTGTTTCGTCTGTCTCAGATAAATCTGATGTTGCTAAATTTCTTTCTCAATTAAAACACTAAGAGGCTTTTGATAGCCATGTAAATCACAAAATAGATATTTCAGTGACTACCACTGTGATTCAAAATAATATGAACAAAATTTTCCACAGGTTTACATGAGTACCTATCTCATTTTCCTGGACGGATGACCAAATTATTTATACATCTTTTGATGCTGTCAGACTCCATGTGAGGGGAACATCAGCTCATTATGGCAATAGCATCAACACCAGAAAATCAGGAAGGGCAGGATTAGGCCTTTCATATATGCAATACACATTATGCGTCACACGCTGTCTTTTCTTTACCTGCAGGGCAACAGTGGATTTAAAAATGCATTTGTTGCAATACAGGGATTTGAAATACATGGCATAATTGCAGTGATTGAAGGAAGAAAAGACTATTACAGCTATATTTCTTTGTAATTGGAAAGTGTTAATTACACTTTAATAGTTCTTTTTTCCAATGTGATATTTAACAATTTTACTAAATAACCCTCATAAAAATATTCATGTTTGTATTCTTATGCAAATCTGAAATTCTTTAGTAATGTATATGTGCAAAGCTCTTAAGATAGAGTTTAAATTTATTAGACATCTAATAGAATTTAAAATCTTTTAATGAAAAATTGAATGGCAAAAACATCCTGGAAATTCTTTGCAATAATCTAGTTAGAAGTCATGTCAGGTTTAACTAAGATGACATTCTCTAATTCCCTTGTCAGCCATCATATTTTTTTCTACTTCTTCTCAGTGGTTTGTGACAAAAGTTGCTTAAGTATGTGTTACTGCCTCTATTAAACTGACGGGGTGGAATAGTAAATACAATATTTAGGGCATTTAAATTTCTGTGTCTCCTAAGAAATGAGGCACTGTTCTGTTGCTCTGCAGTGCTGATTCCTGCTTGGCTTTTTAAAATTATACCATTCATGTATAAATTTTGTTGCACTACAGATTTCTTTCAACTTGAGAGACCAACTTTATCATTATTGCTATTCTAATTCATCTCTAGGTGAACCTTCTTACTCTGTTTGAGCCTTTTGTAGCTAACACTAATCCCCTGAAGGTGGCAACTTTGTTTTCTTAATGTGATGTGTTAATGCCAATATAATAACACTAACAGCAGGAAGCCTAGATTCATGTTCTCATAGCAATTAACAAGGATTTAAAGTACTTTTTTCTTAAAAGAGACAATTATTACTGTTTACAATGTTCTTATAGATCATAATTGTTTACCAAAGGACCTTAGGTACCCTTGAGGCACCTCACAGTGTTTGCGGTAAGTCCTCTAAGTCAGACTTCAGACAAAATATCTCCAACTCTAAAGAAACAAAACAAAATGTGTTTCACCTCTAGTAACCAGCTCTTCACATCTCTCTGGCACATTAGTGCCATGACCTGGAAGTGAGCATGATGTTTGCTATAAATTCTTGTTGGACTGAACAAAGATACCACTCCAAGTGTCAGGGAACTGTTATGATTTATTGTATAATTGTCTTAGCTCCAGCAGCTAACCCATATTTAGTCATAGAAGTGTTGCCTAGTAAGCTCTCAACTTTTACTACAAATTTTAACTAGCTCCCAGTTCTGCTCCCAACAAACCTTGGGTATGGAGTAAGGGGTGATGATTGCCACACTTGCTGAGATAAAATGAGAGAGGAGCGAAATAAAGACAGAAAAGAGAGAAAGAGAAGGAGAAAGGTCACCAGTCCTCAGATACCATATTTTTCCTGCTACCTTGAATGATCCAGTTCTGGAGTAAACAAAAAAGAGAGCAAGAGACTGATGCACTTCCTCTTATAGTTTCCGTGGTATACTTCTCTTACATAAAAGATTTTTCACACCATAGTGTTTACAAGTGCACAGTCAGCCCCTTAGAGCCCTCCTGGAAAGTAGAGAGGGGAGCTGGGGGTCTGTGGTGGTCCTGGAGCCCTTTCTATCAGGTGCTTGAGACTTGTCCCTTCTCTTGATACCATGAGTGTTGAGGCAGACTTGCAAGCCTTGCAGCTGAAAAGGAAGTTGGCTCAGCACAGTGCTGCCCCACCTTCTTGGGTCTCCCTCTTTCATTCACAGCTTTTCTGTCGCAACGGAATGTTTGAGGTAAAAATTGTTTATGCCTGATCCTCCAGAACTAGCTAGGAAGTTAGTAACCTATACAGCTTCAACATTGACCAGTATAGGTAAATATCAGATCACTATTTGTCCCAAACTGCATACCCTTTCAACTGTCAGACACACTTTTCATGATAGTTTTCAGTCCTGTATGTGTAAGTTCAGCGTCCTATTTTTAGGGTTCAGAGAAGGTTCCTGTGAAGGTAAATGCCTCTGTTTCAGAGGGATGTGTTAGCTCACACTTACTTCCAGCAAATACATTTTCTTCCTCTGTCATTGCTCACAGTGGAGTTGCATTCAGACAAAAGCACTTTTTCCTGCTACAAAAATGAAAATTGTTTTTCTCTTTACTGAAAGACTTCTTACACATTTGCCTACCCATTGAGGCCTTCCTCAATGGCACAAAGAGTGTGGGACCAAATGAGTGGGAAAACATCCATTTTTGCCCAGTGGAAGGCAGATGTGCACTATTGCTTCATGCTAGGTATGGACATATTTTACTTCAGCTCCTCCTGAAGCCAAAGGCTTCAGAAGAGGGAAGGCACTAGTATATTTGGCTGATTCAGGGCCTTCATGTGGGTACATGGCTGCTTTGCTAACCATATCTTGTCAGTTCTACAGGTGTGTATTTGCTAACAGGGAGAAGATTCCTCCTGCCCAGACTATACTGCAGTCTCTGGAGTGACAGGCATCACAGAAATGCGTGAAGAGGAAAAGTTAGTATTTCCTAAGCCTTGCTGGCTTCAGAGGTTAGATTGCAAGTCAGTATAAATAGTCTGTCTACAGAAGGAGTTATGTATTTTATTTTTCTTGTAAATTGTCACCTGTAAGTGTATAGCTGGTTGAGAACTGATTTATTTCACACATACAATTCAGTTTTGAAATACATTGAAGTATTTGTAAGGAACTTTCATTTAAGTTACTCCTCAAAACCAGGATATATGGTATTGCAGCTGCCAATCCCAAGATCTCAAAATATGAGTAAGGTTTAAACCATCCCCTTGTGCTTTGAGATTATTACAGTGACAAGAATGGTAAATCATAACTATTGAGGGTTTTCTTATTTCTGAGATTTTTCCAGGACACCTACTTCTTGCCTTAAAATGTAGGATTTTATTTTTTTTAAATTTGTTTCCTTCCGGAGCTTAAAAAAAATAGTTCTGGTTCTTGATGTTGCATGCTCTCCTGAATATTGCATTACTGTAGTATTTGATAGCAAAGTCCTTGTTCAAGTCATGTGTAAAAGTTTTTTTTTAATGTAATTTGAGTGCAAAATTTGGTACCAGGTGATGTAGAGTCATGGAACATGCAAGTATCTTCACATTATGCATTCTGTGGACTTGTGAAAAACAAAAAGCAGATCAATCAGACAAACTAACACAATTATCTATACAACATGAATCTCACAACCCTTGTTAGATTTTTGAGAAACTTCTGAGCAAGTATTTTTTGCAGGCAGGAGTGATGGATGATACTCAAGGCAGAAAAATATGTCACTGCTTTATAATGATACAGAATATTCTGGGGATATTTTTTGAGCTGAGCATTCTGTAAAACATAAGACATTACTGAGTGTCAGCTATTTATATGCAAATATACATAAATAGGATATCTACTGATTCTTGATATTGCCACAGGATTCTCATCCAGAGTCTAAGGAAATTTAATCTTATTGGTGATACTGAGGTTTCTTAGAATTGCAACAGAGCAGGTGGAAAGACCTCTCAAAGGTGCAATTTCTATCCAATCAAGACCTTTGTTAATTGACTTAATGGAAATGGAATAGAACTATATCTGTGATGACTTTAATGCAGAATAAGGCATTAATCTAAAACACCAGGTGGTAAAACAATAAAGCACAAGGGTATGCTAATTTCTGAGTCTGGAGTTTGGAAGATTTTTTTAGGTTGGGAGATAAATATATACTATTTGTTGGCTTGAAGCGTTTGAAATTTTATGCTGTTCATGAGATCACCGGGGTTCAAACAATGTTCATACGCTAGGAACATTTGTGCAAATAAGTGTATATTAAAAGAATGAAAAAAGATACCACAAAATTTTTCAGAAAATAACACTATGTTTATTTGGAAGTCATTATGTTTGTGAGATTGTATCTGTTATACAAGGTCACGCTATTGAATGTCCCTTGATCATCTTTTCATGCCAGGTAAAGAGCTTTTAAGTATGAAAGGAATAGTTAACTATCACCAAGCATTTACTTTGTAAGCATATTTGTTTGATTATAGTAATAATGAATGTTAGCTTTCTCTTGTAATTTCTGCTCAGCTAAATCTATGATTAAAAAAACAAACATGAATAAGTGCTACTGTTCATAAACAAACCTAGCAAAAAGTTTAAATGCATCAAATTTAATCTCTATAGTACCTGTGATCAGTAGGGAAACCTATGTGCACAGACTTACTTTTTTTCCCCAGTTCCTCCAGAATTTCTCCACTTCTGAGGAATACCCTGAATCCAGTTCCCCTTTCAGATTCTTCTTAAACCACCAGCCCCTCTCAAGGTTTTGCTCTGAAGTACCTCTTTCAAGCTGCAGGGGCAAATTTTGTTGTTGAGATTTGTAGTGGTATTAAATGTAGAAATACTAAAATTGGTGTGAGTGGTGAAGGAAGGGGAATGCTTGGATACGGAAGCGAGAGAAGGAAGGGAAAAAGGCTTTCAGAGTGACAGGTTGACACTAGGTTACCCATGTTATCAGGATCACAGCATATCAGCATGCAAATTCTCAGAGCACCCACTCTGGGAAAGCACAGAGAAACTAAGACAAGAGACAGCCTGCATCCAGAGCAGAACAGTCTCAAGCCATTAAGAAATAACGACAAAGAAAGAGAACATAGTTGGAGACCTAACATATGCCCTTCAGGACACTAAAGGAAATTCACAGAAGTTGAAGACGACAGTAACCATTATCAGATCAAAGCAAGCGCACAGTCTCCTCCCTAAATAAAAAAACAAGTTGTAATGAAGACTTGATAGCCAGAGCCCCTTGCTTTCCTATGTCTTTACAAGAATTTATGGCCAGATCCCTGGCTATATTTATCTGTCTGTATACTGAATAGCCTGCTTGGACATTCAGTGTATATGAGGGTTTGGCTGTATGAGCTAAACTTGTTTCTTTTTAAAATAAAATACTTTCCTCCTCCCACAACTGATTACACTGAGCACTGCTATAAGGTTGCATTAACGTTGCAGAATGTTTTTCTTTGCTGTGAAAGTGACTTTAATCTCATTTAATGCTTTTCAATAACATTGCTTGAAATAGAAAATCAGTAGGATAGAAACAGGAGGACTGGCTGGGGCTATATAACTGCATGGATTGTTTTTTCTACTTCACCGCACGGCGTGGTTTCCACAAGACACCTGTGCAAGATGCTGGTCATGGTGAGGAGAGGGTGAATCATTGGAAATGCATCTAAAGAAGTAAGTAAAGGAATTAACACTTACACATACCAACCTGGTAAGAAAAGTATGTAGATAAAACCAGCTATTCAGGAAATGAAGGAATATAATGAATAATAAAATCTGAGTGTTTTGAGGGAGAATGTGGGCTATAGATTTGAGGATAAGTTTAGAAAATATTCATGTTCCATCATTCCTTTAGCCAAACAGGTACAACATGAATCTCTACCTTAAGCTGATTGTGGAGGTTTTCATCACTAAATAAAACCCAGTTGTGAAGCCTAGAGCATGGTTTCTATGGGTTTTTGAAGAGAAACTTGAATAAAACAAAAAATAATGTTTTTTTTTACAAGAAAACATGAATAAGAGAGCTATAAGTCTGTTGTAGGAGGAGAGGAAAAAATGCATTTGTTCCTCATATGAAAATATTTTGATCTTCCTGACCTTATAGCCCCTATAAGGCCCCATTGTGCATAAAGAAAATATAAATTTCTGTTACAGTGCATCAGCCTGAGATAATACAGAGAAACTTTGTTCAGTGTCTGTCATTAGAAGATGAGAGATGAAATGGGGCCCTAAAAAGGCAAGTTATTTATGTGAAAAGCGTCTTTATCCTTCCATCACAAACATCTACAATAAAGAGCTCCTAGATCATCTTAGAAGTCAAGGATTAGCGAAATTACCTAACATTGTCTTTTCAATTTATTTATATTTCACCTTTTTACCTATATAACTTTAATGGGAAGACACTTATGCAAACTTTTACAGGTAGCTATTCATATGACACAGCTGTCAGGACTGTGTATGATGGATATTGTTAAAATTCATGTAGGTTTTCCAAAATATTTAGACTTACTAGATTTTATAAAACTGAGATTCTCTCTTCTATAAACACCTAGGTGTGCTCATGTTAAAATATATTTTTCCATTTCAGGAAAAATGCATACGCACAAATTTATGTTTAAAGATTTAAAGTAATTTATATTTAAAATGAAGGGGTATGTTGAAGTGGGTTTTTTTGGGTCTGACACACACTGTAGTCAACCCAGGTATTACAAGTATTGCAGTAATGACAAGAAGAGTGAAGATGTGTTAAAATTGGTACTAAGCAACAGTCCTGTGAGCACCAAGACTAACAGCCTGATTTTTAGCAGTTTAATATGTTGTGAGCATGCAGAAATCCTACACTGGTAATGAGCACCAATGCCAGATCATTGTCTCCCTTGTTACATCTGCTGTTTACTATATACATCTCATGGTTCAGTTTTCCTCTCAACGTGTGTTCTTAGAAAAACAACTGACAAGTAAATTGAATTTCTGTATTGTAAGCAATACATTCATCACTACCCTATGAATGGGATTTTCCTGTATCTCTCTAAATGCTGCTCTGTATATGGATAGAGGAAATAAAGAGCACACCATAAATTGTTTCTGCACAAGCAAGGGCAAGCAAATGGTAATTGCTGTGTCCTTTGTCTCTCTGTCTCTCTCTGTCTCTCTCTCTCTCTCTGTCTATCTGTGAGGGACCAAAAACACGCTGTAGGTATACAGGCAGACAGTGCAACTAGTGTAAGCCTAGCTAGCCAATTCAGAGGAGTTTTTAAGATCTAGGCTGAAAATACTTCAGGACAAGTTACTAACTAAAGTCAGGTCTTTTAGTTCAAGGTAGCTTATTCTTAAAACAGTTGAGGAGAATATTCCTGATAGGGAGAGAATGTAAGACTATCACTAGAATAAGTTATATCATCCAAGCCTTTTAAGATACTGAAAAAAATATAGGTAAAATGTGTTTATTTAACAACTCCTGTGGAAGCCTTTGCCTCTTGGCTCACCTGGCTTAAAACTTTGAACATTAAACTTCTGTGCTTTTACAACCCAGGCACAGTCTTCCAGAAATACAGGCAAAGTGACCCCATGTACCAGTACAGGCTGGGAGCTTTCATGCTGGAAACCAGCTCTGAAGAGAAGGACCTGGGGGTCCTGGTGGAAAACAAGTTGTCCATGATCCAGCAATGTGTCCTTGTGGCCAAGATGGCAAATGGTCTCCTGGGGTGCATTAGGAAGAGCATTGCCAGAAGGTCAAGGGAAGTGATTCTGCCCCTCTATTCAGCCCTGGTGAGGCCACATCTGGAGTGCTGTGTCCAGTTCTGGGCTCCTCAGGACAAGAGAGACATGGAGCTCCTGGAGCAGGTCCAGCAGAGGGCTACAAAGGTGATTAAGGGATTGAAACATCTCTAATATGAGGAAAGGCTGAGGGAACTGGGCCTGTTCAGCCTTGAGAAGAGACAACTGAGAGGGGACCTCATCAATGTCTGTAAGTAACTGAAGAGAGGAGGTCAAGAGGATGCAGCTAGGCTCTTCTCAGTGGTGCTGAGCAAGGAGAGGAGGCAATGGGCAGAAACTGGTGCACCGGAAGTTCCACCTGATTTTTTTCTCTGTACACCTGCTCTGAATACTCTTGTCTGTGCTCTGTGCAACAATTTTAGAGCAGTACTTCACAGTCTGGCTAGATTACCTCAGGCAAAGAAGACACTATCCTTGAGCAGCAAATTAAGAAAGTAGTATAATGAATCTCCTCTCCTATGTAGTGGGGGATAAAATGAGAGGTAGTTATGAGGATTTAATTCCCTTTTATATGTAAAGAGCTTTGAACTCTTCAGCAGGGAGCCCCAGGGATGTGCAATTTTCTATACTGATGGCAAATGAATAGAAAGAAAAAATTATATGTCCCTAAAGTCTGTCTCCTGTGCTTTATTCCCTGAGTGATTAGGTTGTAGTGATGGTTGGTATACTAGGCAGCTTCACTCAGAATTAGCGGCAAAAAGGCTCTTACAGCTTGGTTTGTAGGATTGTGAATTTCATTCAAGGGAGAGGGAGAAGGAAAGAGGAGGGGTATGTGTTATGTAAGATGCTATGTAATGAGATGGTATATGATTTTTTAGTTCCTTCTTTTCTGAGTCTAGGGTAAGTACCTGATACATGAACTAGCAGCCTAGCCTGAGGGCTTTAGTTAACTCCGCTTCCTTTGATTTCGCTTCAGCTGTGACTGCTCATTGGCCTTCCCTTGAAAGATGTCCCTCCCGGGACCTGCAGAGTGTGAAAAGTGCCTGTGTAAGATTACCGGAGGCAAAAATCAGTCAACCTTTGTACATCAGAATGTCTAACTACCCAGGCCTGGACAAAGCCTGGAAAGATTTCATTGCATAGAGAAAAGATGACAGAAAACACATTCTCTAGAGCAGCTCAGCTTATTGAGATACAAGTATCTCTGTCCTTCTTCATTCAGACCATTTTCCTCTGACACCAGGGTATAGATTGTTCATAATTTTCTTCCCCTGTCAAGAAGTGGTTGCTTTCACAGTCATGTGAGCCAGTGCCAAAAATCCCTGTGTCTCATTATGCCCAAAATGGCTGCGAGGTGGGTTTTGGTACCCACCATCGTTACTGTGATGGTAGTCAAGTGATTACTTTATTGTGTTTCACAGAGATAGCTGTTACATTTTGCTGTTTCTTGATGTTGAATTTCATTATACAGCGGTAAATTGGAAATCACTCCTAAGTATTCAGGTTTGCTAGGATGCCTATAAACATAGGAGGGGCAGCTGATCTGTTTCTATTTCTTACTTGAATCTCACCAAATGGTTCTTTACATTTTTATTTTTTCCAGGATCTCACAGGTTTTAATTTTAAACTGTGGACTGTGCATCACATATGAGACCTTTCTATTTACATATTTTTATCCTGTCCATTCTGGGGAACACACACTTCTTGACTGAAAAGGAATAACTGATTTGTTAGGACTTGTGAGTACTACTGGAATACATATAAAGGTTTTTTTGCATTATTTCAGCAAACAAGAATTTGAATTTCTGTGAGGTACTTAGTATTTTATTTCACACTATGACAAATATGAAAGACCCTAGTCTCTGATGTGTTTCACAGCAAACAATTACTTTACATTTCCTGTGTATTTCCATATGTACCCTTATGTAAAGATATGTCCATATATTTTCACTGTCTCCAAATGCTGCTGGTTTTCTGTATTGTTCGTTCAGAAAAGTTACATCTTAGCTAGAAGTGTTTTTATTGAAGAAATTTGCTCATTGCTTTTTTTCAAAACTCACTGAGTTTTTTAACAAATGGCAGGGTGATGCTACACTGGAGACAACTCGAGGCTGTTGGTTCAAATCCAAATCTGCTGCAGATTTATCCATAGATCATCTTGAGTTGAACTGGAATATTTTTTCCCTGAAATTCTTAACCTTCTTTTGTTTAAACCTGTTGAGGTTTTTTTTTTTTTTTTTTTTTTTTTTTCTCCTTTTTTTGGTTGGTTTTGGGTATTTTTATCGTACTGTTTCTTAATTTTAGTACTAGAGGTAAAAGGAGAGTCAAAGATGATTACTCTCAAGAAAATCATTAATCTAGTTGAGATATCAAATTCAGAGGAGTGCATTAAGTAGGTAAAAATGGTCTGTTGAACTAAATCCATTTTTTTCATTGAGAGCATCACATAAACTTTGACTTCCTTGTCCTTTATCTCCTCTGTTATTCTACCTAAGCTTGACTCCTCAGGCTTTGGAGTGGGGAATTTTTCCTGCCATGGTCAAAGACTATTTTTCCATAATTTCCTATATGTTTGAAAATTCATTCTGTTCCCTGTGTGAAATGTTTCCTATCTCTTAATTCAAATCCTTTTGGAAGGCATGTCTTTTTCCTGTGGGTCAGAAATGGTTAATCTTTGTAAGTAGGTCATTACCACTGTGTGAACTAAAAAAGTAAAACATAGTAAGGTGAGATGAATCGGTAAAATCTGGAAAAGCTTCAGGGTTTGTCTCTTAAAAATGTAATTTTTTAGTTTAAAGTTTATTTCCCTTTGAAGAACCTGTGCAATAAATAGGATGCATTGCAGAATATTCTTCCATTCACATTCCTGTGAAAAAGTGAGTGTGGATGTCTGTACTGATTTTGGAAAATGCTTTCACTTGCTTACTTCCTATTAGAGGAATTTTGTGTAGTTGGAAGAATTCAGCTTTGCTTTTCCAGTGCAGGAAGAAGGTAATTAATCTTGTTTGATATACAGTTTGATTCTGATCATGAATTCTGGTTTAAGGTTGACTTGTTGATGCCTTGTTCTAATTTGAACGAGTATGTTTGTAGAACATGGTAAGAGTTCAGTGCCGTGTAAGTCCTGTGAGGAGTTCTTGGTTACTTGAGCACTTTGAGTCAAACATTTTGTTTAGTTGCCTCCCTATCAAGTTAGGAGCTGATTTTAAGTGCTGAAGTCAGAAAACCTGACTCTAAATTGTGACTAAATTAGGAATAGGGAAGGAGCAGTCTTAGGAAAATCTGATATGATTTAAAAAATCTTTGCCCTAAAACTAAGGAGACAAAAGGACATAGAAAATTCCTTTGGTCTATTTCCCTCCCTAAGACATATTTTTTTATACTCACATTATTTCTGATGAACGTGTCTTTTTTGAAAGACCTCCAAGATAAGGTCAGCAAATTTTTCTATCAATATTCCAGTATTTTAAATAAAGACTTAATCTTTAGCAATTAGAAGTCTTATCTGGTCCCAAACCTGAATCTTTGACAATTGCAGTATGGATCATCTTGGACTGTCTGCAACATGCACTAGAAAGAAGCTATTTCAACCTGTATCAAATTTTGAATTATAATTTGTCATGCATGTAGTTATTAATACAAAACACAGGTATATTTTTCTTTTAATTTGAAAGCCATTGTTATTTTCCTGTAGTCTTTCCTCCTGTAAGCTAACCCCATTTCTTTTGTTTTCTCCTCTTTTTATACTCTTCCAGTCATTTGCTTTGTTCTTCACTAGAACTCCTCCAGCTCTTGCTCCTCTGTCTGATGGTGCTCCTCAGGCATTTCTGAGGCTGAGTAGAAGGATCAAGCACTTTATTGGTCTGGTTCCTTCTTTTCCTTGCTACATGTGTCAATGGAAAATGTTAATAAGAACTGAATGAAACTGAACTGTACTGTAATATTGGTTCTTGTTAACACCTTATTCATTTCAGTTATCAATAAAATTTTGAGATTGGAAAATAATACTTCACACTGATACAATGTAAGAAAAATTGTGCAGTATGTGATTTCTTATAATAACTTTCAGTTATGTTATCAATTTTTGTCAAGTGAATTATGACAAATGTGGTGTTATGTAGGAGGTTTCCATGTTTAAGCAGCTTCATAATACAGCATCTGATCAATAGTAGTTACTAATGGCCTCTAATTCTCCACTGGTGACAAGCAGGGCTGGTCATGGTTGGAAGGCATGTGTTAGATATTAACATTTAAGATGGAGTTTTAGCACTTTAGATTGCAAATACAGAGCAATTACTATCCCCTTTAATATGTCAGGATAGTAAATTCAGGAAAATATAAGGTCAGCTTTTAAGTGTCAAACATTTCTTTAGAGTCTGTAAATATCAAGTAATTAGGGAAATAAATCTAGCAGCAATATGTTTACAAAAAATATTATATCCTTACAAGGGTTTAGGAAATCTTTTATTATAACAAGTAATTTTGAAAATTTTAGTTGAATGTCAACCTGCAAATGGAGCCAACTTTGCCCTTGTCAAAACTGTTTTACATTTTTTTCATTATTTTCTTTGGCAGGACACCTGAAACATTAGTTTTTATCATATAATTAGTCTTTGCTTAAAATCAAATATTTTTGAACTTGAGCTGAGCTGAATTACCTGTTTTTCTTTAAAAGGATATTGGAAAAAGAAGAAAATAAATGCAACTTTGAAGACTGTCATTGAACATCTGGAACATCTCTGTGCAGAACCAATATGTAGAATTGTCCCATGATCTTAAGTCAATCCCATACATGTCACTGATAATGTGATGGGTTTTTATTTGAATGGTCATGTGTATGGTATAGCCATTATAATTAGAAGTTTAGAAAGTTGCTTTCAGGAGAGGGCATATGTGCCACAATATTTTGAGAGATTTCAGCTCTTATAGGGAGGATTTTTGCTGATTATCAAGCAAGAAGAATGTAATTTCCTTGGTCCTTGCTCAGGGGACCTTCTGCAGTTCTGCTCTAAGTTACCTTTGGATCTTGAGTTTTATCAGGTAGAAAGTATGTGGTATATGAAAATTTCCTGGTTTCACTAAGTGGAGTTGTGAAAAGGTATAGAAAGATGAGAGTATACCGGTTTTGGCCAGGAAATGAAATGTGCACTGGAAGGAACTTGTATTTAAAACAATTACCTGGATATGTTTGAGGCCAGATTGGATGGGGCTCTGAGCAAGATACTACTTTTATAGGAATTTCTATGAGTTAGCAACAGAAACATCTCTTATTCTAAAAGAAGAATATGCATGTATTTTGAATGTAAAGTGCCCCAGACAAAACATAAATCATTCTTTACCTTGAATATTAGCCAGCCCATAAATAAGATTCTTAAAGAAACTTGGTTTTTGTTGTTGTTGTTGTTGCAGTGTAATAAAGGAGCTCAAGTGACACTGAGCTGGCAGTCTTGGAATATTTTGCTCCTATTTTTACAGAGTTGAAGGAAACAGTATTTCTGATTATCATTTTAAATTTTCAGAAATTTCTCTTTTTTATATGCAAGTTTGTGACACTGTAGAAATTCACCATCACTGACTAGTACCTCTCGGACTTTCAATAATTTTGGAAATGAACTCTTGATAGGCTACTCTTTTATTTCACGATTCCTTTTTAAATATTCTTTACATCAGTGTTCACATCTCGCAATTGTTACCCTTTGAAATGCCCTTCTCAGAAGCTTCAAATCATCCCTATCCCACTGTTTATGGCCAGAAAGACATCCTCCTACTATAAAATAATGCTTGTGTTGCCTAAAAGATTCAGGGAGAAAAAAACTCCAGGGCAATTTAAGTAGGAGGCAAGATAAAGGAAGGTTTTAATGAAGCCTCTCAGGCTCTGAGAATACAAACCATGCATGCCCCCTGACCCAGATGTTACAATTTTTATAATGATGTCCATCCAATCCCTGTTCATCTACCCTCCAGCCTTTGCCCTGTTCTGCCCCCCAACCCACCCCTTGGGAATTGAGTCTAGGGGAGTTTTGGGACCCCCTCTTCCTCATATTCATCTTCCTTGGCCTTGGAGGCTTTCCAAAGTTCTGGATTTGAAGGTTGCTTTGCCTGGGTTATATTTTGTTGTCCAGGCCAGGGTGCAGATGTTCTTAAACAGAATGAAGGCCTACCTTGAAAAAGAGACTAAATATGCTACTATATGAATTGATATAGAATGGGGTAATAGGGTTGAGTATGTGTAACTAGTGTGCTAAAGGGTGAGGGATATAATACAACTATTTCTAAAATCTGCAAAAATTAAAAAAATCAAAAAACTCCAAGGCAACACTTGTTAGGAAGATGTTAAGAATTATATTAGAATCAGCTAATTTAGAATTATTGTAATAAATGAGTTCAATTAAAGTTTCACATAAATATCCCTCTTTATTTTTATGCCCCACTGATGTTTTTAACTCTGTGGGTACTGGTTTTTGAATGATCTGATGAGTCAAATGTTTAAAAAATATTATTTTGATTGCATTTGTTGTCCTTTTTATACTGAAGTTCATACTAACCAGTCATAGCAGTTCCACTGGATTTAACATTTACAGCACCATAATTGATAGTTTCATCATTGGCTCTCTCTCTTTTTACTAACAACTGGTATTTCTCATTCTTGATTTTTTGTTAATTAATTCAAAGCTTAAAAAAGCTAGCCTTGCCTGAGAATAAATCTTATTGGGAATTAAATGTTTAAACACAGACCAATTTTTTAAAAATATCAACTATTTACCTGTCCTCTTTTTCTTCTCCCATTCCTTTTAAAAAAGATTGGCTAAAAAAATGGTTTCCTAAAGTAGTTTATACCTCTTGTCAAAAAGGTAAATATTCAATTATGATTCAGGACAATACCCAATCATCTTAATGTATTTCATAGAAAGAGTCAGCATAATTCCCGCCAATAGATGGTAATTAATGTGCTCATGAACATCCATTCACGTACATTATAGCTTCTTTTACTACTCCCTGTTCCTAGCTTCCAGCTATCTAATTAATTTGGTAATGTAAGACTTGACAGGTGGTTTTAATTTTCTGGACCACTGAGAGGGAGACGAGATTGCAGTCAGGGAATATAAATATCACCACCATATTTATTTTAATACGATTGTTTTGCTTGGTTTTCTTGCAAATATGTAAAGATATTTTACTGCCTTGGAACAAATAGGGATGAGGGATTTAGGTTGTTCATAGTCAGGTTGTCTGATTAGTAGGACAAGAATGTGATTTCCAAAAAATAATTTTCCTGTGCACTTTACCTGTCCTAACATTTCTGATGTAAAAATATTTTTAATGGACAAGTATCATGCTATAGCACTTTTTGATAAAATAGCAAGAGTTTTGCAAGCCAGAGACCTTTTTGTAGTAGACATTTCTCTGAAAAGGGGGCTTAAGGACTTTAAAAATGATGTGTAAATAGTATAACAGTAACATAAATGCTACCATCTGGTTAAAAGAAATGCCATTCTCTTTGCTATCCATGGTAGTGTCATAATTTTTGCCTAAATGTCTTTAAATGTGTTACAGTGCTGGAATGAGTAATTGGATAGTTCTGCCTGTTTTGCTCTCACTACTGCAATAGTTGATTATCTTGCAATTCTGGATGAATTGTAACTAAAATGTGTGTGAGAGGCAAGGAGGATTTCCTACTTGCTTATAGAAAATTGAGACATGGCATAGATCAAATTACATTCTTACAAAATGTAAATGCTTGGGGTAATAGAGGCAGTTTTAGGTGAAAAGGTCCTAAAATAAGATCTCTTGACTGCTGATGTATTTCACTATTCACCAAACCCTCTTTCTTTCTTCAGTATACCCCTTTTTTAAGGCAGAACTAGATAACAATAGATTTTATTCTATTTTATATTACTCACAGAACCTAGGTGCAGAATTAATTGATAAGCAAATGTTTCTGAATCAGTCTTATCCATATTCCAGTCTTCTGTAAGGCTCATGTGTGG
This sequence comes from Manacus vitellinus, assembly GCF_001715985.3. Lineage (NCBI taxonomy): Eukaryota > Metazoa > Chordata > Aves > Passeriformes > Pipridae > Manacus > Manacus vitellinus. The sequence goes on from NW_021939256.1 coordinate 9,552,028, forward strand.
TAAACTATGTAGCTTCTGAATAAAGTAAAAAGATTTAGGAGAGATACACTACTTGCACAAAGCAGAGGAGTATTGAAAAGGAAAAGAATGACAGAAACATTCATATAACGTTCGAATTTATCAGTATTGTCCCTTGGTTTGTGACCTAGTTACTTACCCACTTCATACAGTCATTTGAGTATCCCAGCCTCAGATAACCTCAATTACTCTTGGCTAGTGCTACAGTTACAAGAGAGGGAAGCAACAGTCCTGGACCAAATAATTTCTTATGAACACAGAAGAACTCAGTCAGGTGGAGGAGTGCAGCCTTGCTAAGCACTGTCTCGAAAAATTCAGTGGAAGTTCATTCTTAAAATTTCAGTTTCTGTATAGAGAAATAGGTTGGAAATGTAAAAGATTATTTAGAGAATGTAAAATCAACTTTTTTCTGAAATGTTCCTTAAAAGGAAGTTCCAGATCCTGTATCTGACTTAATGAAAAGATGATCATGCAGTGGTGAACCCCTGCAGTCCATAGATGATTGCATTGGGATTAAGACACTACCATTCACAAATGGCTGCAACATCTGATCAAGGAAATTATGTTTAAAGTGATCATAAAATCCTCTAGAATCATAGTATCTTTTAGATTGAAAAAGACCCCTAAGATCATCAAATACATACATTAACTTAACATTACCAAGTCCATCATTAAAACATGCACCTCAGTGTCACAACTGCATGTCTCTTAAATACCTCCAGGAGTGGTGATTCAACCACTTCCCTGCCCTGAGTAGCCTTTTCCAATGCCTAACTACTCTTTCCATGAATAAATCTTTCCTACTATCCAATCTAAATGTTCCCTTATGCAACTTGAGGTTGTTTCCTTTTGTCCTGTTGCTGTTGCTTGTTTCTTGGGAAAAGAGACCAACCCCCACCTTGCTACAACGTCCTTTCAGGAGGCTGTAGACAGTGACAAGGTTGCCCCTCAGCCCCTTTTTCTCAAACTAAAGAGCCCCAGTTCCCTCAACCACTCAGACCTTTTCTGTAGATCTTCATCAGCTTTGTTGCTCTTCTTTGGACACACTTCAGCACCCCAATGTCTTTCTTGTAGTGAGGGGCCCAAAATTGAACACAGGATTTGAGGCATGACTTCCCATTATGTCTATTGTTGTTTGGCTAAAGAAATGCTCACCTACATTCAATACTATTGATGGTAAAATACTACTCCTGTGCTTCCACTCTTATCTGATAGCATATTAAATCTGGTATGACCATACTTAAGCTGTTTTCCCAAATTAAAAATTCCTTGCTGCTTCCTTGTATGTTGGCTTTGGTTATGGAGTAGCTCTACTAGTACAATGCTTGAGAGCAGCACAGTGAGGGTGTCACCTAGGAAAAGGTTAAGGTGAACACTTAAAGAGAATGACTGAGAAACAAAGAAGATATGACAACAGAAAAAAACTACACCAAGAAATCAGGCAAAAACTTCTTCCAGTAAGTCCTATGAATATTCTATCAGTTTGATCTTGTTACTTGGGCTACTCACAGCCTTTGAATGCCTCATCCTTTTCTTACCAAATAACTCTTAATTGTCTTGTTTATGTCTCTTTAGATGTAATATCCTAGGAATTATCTTCTTGTACTATTCAAAATGGAGATCAGACAGGTTTTAACCCACAAAAGGTAGAGTTTTCTTGGAAATAGTTTTTTGCACAGTGAAACTTAATTGGATATAAGATGCTAGAATTCCTATATAGAGTAAAATAGCTAGAATAATATCTAACATTATTTTTGCAAATGAAAGAAAAATCTACATTTTCACAAATTAATGGAGATAACAAAGTGGGATATAGATAAATGAGGAATTTTTCCAAGGTATGAAAAACAAGTATATTGAAAAGGCATTTGTTTTGCTTTCAGGGAAAAAAAGTTTTCATAATGAAATACCAATTCATTGAAGCCAAACCTTTGTTTGGGTAACTTTGATTTAAACAATTATTTTCAGTTTAGAACATGCCTATTCTGATAATTTTAGAGCTGTTTCCAAGTCATTATTGAATTGAAATTCTCTTTTCACTTCACAATAGGCAAAAGAATCTAGAAATCAAAACAAAACACTTTAAAATGTCTACGAGTAAATACTTGTAGTACCCTGAGTAATTTCCCACTTGTAATTTTGGTTCATGGTAATTTTTGATATTTCATTTTTTCCTCACCTTCTTTGGTAGGGAAAAAGAAAACTTAAACTCAGTGAGCTTGTGAAAAAAAAAGTGTTTTTCAATTCTTTGAATATATCTGTCTTTATATATTAAAAATATTTATTTCAATATATAAGTGGGAGGGGGCTCAGTTAGGTTTTTGCCTCAATATTGTGAAATTATTTCTTGAAACTAAAGCTGTGAAGCTTTTGTATCTTCGAAAGTTACATTCTATTTGAAATGTCTAATGTGAATTGAAGTCTAGGCTGTCAGATTTGAAAATTGCGTGCATACTGAATAAATGGATAACCTTTTCTGCTATGAGATGCAAAAAAGCAAATAGAATATAAAGGAATTAACTGTAGTAGATATTTAATGAGATCTTATGGCATTCCAACCGTACATGTGCTCTGTTCATGAGTTTGTCATAGACTAAGGAAAAACCCCCAAAGCTTTGTCAAAAGTGTCACCAACACATAAGGCCATAATTAACTTTTTACTGTGCTCGGACAGGACAGAAGCGTTATTTATTATTTGTGATTTTACTCCATATTTGAATTGCAACCACACACATTAAATGGAGACTTAGGAACTCATCTCTAAGACAAGAGAAAGAGTCCTGTTTCCATGATACAATTTTTTTAATCATCACAGTTCTGTTTGTCATGGTACCTACCGCCATAGGTGTTTTTCTTGAATATTAATCTATTATTAAATATTAATCCAGGGCAAAACTGCACACTGAATCACGCATTTGATCAGTGACTCTGCATATACTGCTACTTAATCATGTTTGAATGCATGTTCAGCTTTTAACAGTTCAACTGTCAGCTTGGTCTCCATTCTCACCTCCTTTCATTTCCCCACGTTTTGTAAAGAAGCAGCTTTGTGAAATGACTTGATGACAGTATTCCTTTTCAAAGGTCCTGCCTGGCCTTGATGTACAAATTTAGGTATTTTGACTTTCTGTTTTGAAAACTTGGACAAGATTCCAGTCACTGTTTATCTATGACATAACTGTAATGTCATATCTGAATTAGTCCATTTAATAATGTATTCTTCAGGAGCAGTTGAATGGCTGTCCTTATAAACTGAAGGCTGTCTGTCTTTCTAACCTTAAAAATCCCAGAATAACTCTATTTCCTGAAAGACCAAGAGACAAGTTTTTCCATAAAGGAGATGTCCATGAATGACTGTCCATGAATGAATGGCCTCAGGAATTTCAAGAGGATAAGGGGATCTAGTTACAAAATCATCATCATCATGGCTGGGCTTCGCGAAGGAAGATTTAGGAAGGCTCTATCCACGTTTGTTACAAGCACGCTGGTGGCTGATGAGGCCAATACGAGACGGACATATGCAATTGCAAAAGGCAGTTACAAAATAAAAAGCTAAGGAAAAACAGTATTTCTTGAATCTCTTCCTTTCTGAGCTCTAGTGAGTACCAGTTAGAAAGAATACTGCAAGACATGCAAGATTAGGTAGCTGCCTGTGAAAAGGGCTGTGTGCAAAAAACACAGCAGATATTTCTATGCTGGCACAAGGTTGGATAGAAATAAGAGTCTCCTTTCTCCTGTTGAGAGAGGCAGCAGTGAAAATACATGGACAATGAAGCTAGTAAAGAGCTCTGAAATTTACTAGATATACACCTGGCACAAGAAGGCAATGCAGTAATATTTTTGGGGCCATTTGCTCTTGGACAAATAAAAATAGTTCATTAGAAACCAGCACTGGATAATTGTTTGCAAATGCCATCTCAAGTAAGATTCTAACTTCACTAAGTTTTCTAAAAGAAGAGACTCTTAAGGAAAATTATGTCATACACCTTTCCAGGGTAAAAGTCTAGTGCTTCTTTTGTCTTCAGAGTGTCTAGACTGTTACAGTCTGGGAATTTTAATGGCAAAAACCCAGTACTGGTTTAGACAGTACCAACTATTACTTGACCATTCTGCTAAACAGTAGGTTTGGTAAGTAAAAAAAAATGTGGTTAATCAATATTATTTCTTGACATGAATATGGATTTTCATATCACACAAATCTTACTAGTAGACTGGCAAAGGATCTCTTTCAATAAGGGGCTACCTTAAATGAAAAAATAACACCAAGAGTGCAGAGTTAGGAGAGCGCATGGGGCACTACTGAGTAATGAAAAATTACAATGTCTCCCATTTAGAGATCAAAATGTTTGATATGTTAATATAAGTAAAGGATGTTTGGTAATATAAGCTATGGATAGCTGGAAAAAATGCTGTTATTGCAACCCGAGTATTGAAATAAATCAGTAAGTTTCTGGTTTTAATGTAGCTCACAATGGATGTATTCTCTCCTTGGGAGAGATTCCTTTACTTCCATCCACAGAGCGATGATGAGGAAGGAACCTCTGTGGGGCTCTACTTGTCTATCCAAAAGTGAAAAGAGAACAAATTAGAGCAGAGGATTGCATACTTATCACCATTCCCTGTCTTTCCCTCAAATGACCAGGCAGTATAGTTGCATGGTTTAGAGGAAAGTAATCTGTGAGAAGCTTTCTTTTGGAGATGTTGGGTTCCTCCACTGCAGTTTACCACTGTGTCTGTTCTCCATAGGTATTAACACCTTCTCCACTACCTTAAAACAATTAGCTAACAGAACCATATCCGAGCAGTGCTAAGATTCCTGCTTTTGAAAATGGGGAATATGGTAAAGTGGTTGACATGTCTGATGGTCACAAAGTTCAATGGAGGCAGTAGGGCATCCAAAGAGTCCTGCAGTGATTGTGGAAAGAGTACAGAGGGGACACCCCTACCATTGCTTAGCTTTATAGTAGAACTTCTTGAATGGCTTTTTATGTTTTCTTTTGAAAGTTTTAAATTTTCTTCCTTTTTACTCCTTAAGGGATTTAGTTTTTTTATGCCTAGTTTTCTTGTTTGAATAAATCTTCTTTCACTCAATCTACATTGTATGTTTCCCAGTAATAACTTCTCCTATGAAAAGAATGAAAGTTTTTTTATGCTGTATTATCTCATGTTGCAAGAAACACAGAGGTAATTATGTCCCACGTTTTCCTTCTTTTTGTTCTGCCTCCTCCCAAGACCTCCAGTTGCAGCAGGAGTAGACCTCTAATCATTCCACCCCTATGGTCAAATCAATAAGTGGTTCACTAAGGATATATTTGCAGTTTGAATTATCTCTACCTCTGCGATGAGTCATGTCCTCATTTCTCAGGGGCAAGGAGGCAAACGCACTGTTTTCTCTACGTGGACATATTAATTTTGCGGTTTTCTAATTGGGATGATCTTCTTGGTAATGTTGGGTGTTGTTTGTTTTTTACCATATCAATAATGTCCCCCTTGAAAATTTTAAAATGTCAGTGAACCGTTACATTGAGATTGAGAAAGAATGTCATTCTCTTTGCAGCATGATTAAAGGCTGTATAAGGTATCTTTCTCCAGTTTTCCAAGTATCACTCCGTAAATCTGCAAATTCAGATCTGATACTCCTGGGTGGATCATGCAATACATTGCAGCATGTGCACTTTCTCAGAATAGTGTAGCAGGTACTGATATTAGTCTTGTACAAGGTGCTTGTTGTGGGTTCTTATTTCACTGTTGCCATTCCTAATAAGCTGGAAGAATTCTGAAAGTAAATCAAATGTCTGTTTTCCTGTGGTGATGCATGAGAAACTGGCTCATGGTACTCTTTGTCCAGACACGACTTAGTGTTTCTGGAAAACAAAAAGATCATAATGTAGAAAGGTCAAATATGCTGGGGGAACAGAATAGCTGTGCTTCAAAAGCAGCCTTGAGGAGATGTGAGAAACTCATATCCATATTAGTATGTCTCCAAGGATCACTATATGATGTTCTAACGCATGAGATATGACTGACCCAGTTAATCTCCTTCTAGTCATTGATTCCTCCTACGCACTTTTTTCTTATCATCTTTGACTCTCACTGCCTATTCTGTGGTTAAAGGTAAATCAGCACCTTTGTTTTGTAGTGCTGTATATATATAAAAGCTTAAAATGGTATGGAAGACAGATTCTAATTCTCAATTTTAATTCTCAATTTAATTCTCAATTTCTCTAATTCTCTAAGTTTAAAGTTAGAAGTAAATGAACACCAGGAGAAAAAAGATAAGGAGGACTGGAAAAAAGGAAAAAAGAAATTACAGAGAATTCATATGTTAAAATTTCCAGGCTGTCTTGTAAGTATCATCTGATGTGCCATTTCTGTTGGTAAACAGATATAGGAGAGGGAAAAAATGCAAGAATTTAAGAGGTGAATGGCACATATATTTGATGACTATGTAAATACTATTGCATGAGGAATCTGATTAATTAGCACTAATTATAAAAATAGATCTCTGATTTTTATTAATTAACAAGTATATAAATAATATTTCTATTTTGAGACAATATTGACATGCTAACCTCTCTCTCTACAAACTTAAGTTGTAAAATTGATACATAATACAGAAACATGATTTTCACCAAACTCTTACTTTATTTCATCTTTTAATGGAATAGTATTTAACTAAGCAATCCCCTTTAAGTCTACAAATATTGAAAAACGAGTATTTTATACATTTATAAAGATAAATAGTAGTAGATGATACCTTCCACTGAGTTCTAAAAAAAACCCCAAACTCTATCTAAAATACATCTTTGTTTCATAGATATTTCTAAACTGGATGACATCCAATTAAAGGGAGCTGAATTACAAAGAAACAGAACAAAACTATAAAAGAACATTCTAATTGGGTTATAAATTTACTTAAAGGCTGGTTGGTCTTTCCTTGCCCTATCCCCAACAATAAATTGGAAGGTGTGTTTTAAGAAAAACCACTTATATTCATAGTGATGTGTATATACAAAGAATCATCAAAGCTAAAACTTCAATTTCATCTGTTTCTTTATATGGATGTTAATAGATGCATTATCTTAATGGTTCACCCAATCAAAATAATGTGAATTTCTGATTTTGCCCGATGACAACCCATTCACGTCTTTTGTGAGACAATTATACTGAAGATGCCAGGGCAAAAACATCTTTAATTTGAATTGTGTGTATGTGGCTTAAGAGTATAAAGCAAAATTGCAGTGATTTATAGTGAAAGCTGTAAAATGCAACAATCTTATTAAAGCAGCCTCCTATCTTGAAGTAAACAGCCCCAAAGTGAAACAAGAGTACTCCTTTATCTTCATAGAAAATGTACGTCTTTTTTTGTATTTGCAACAGGAAGGTTTGGAGAGTTGTTTGTTCTCCTTCTGCCTTTCTTTTGCTGCGGCCTCAAAAAGTCTGAAGGTTTGGTTCAGGACATATTTTCTGCTCTCTGGATTTCTGTAAAAATGTCACAAATTGAGGTTTTTCTATAGAATCAGGAAAGTCATGGCAGGTGGCTTTCATCAATACCTCTGGTAGTGTTGTATAAAGGATATCAGGGTTGTTTATCACAAAGTGAAGCGCAGAGAGCAGGGGGTTACCAGGGAGGCCAGAGGCAGAAACAACATTGAATTGAGGGTCCTGGTTCCTTGTACTGCTTTTTGGTCTCTTGAAAATTCATAAACAGATAAGACCCTGCACTTGGCTTTCTACTTGCTCTCTACCTGCATTGACTGTCCACAGTAACAGGCTTTACAAACTGCCTGTGTTGTAGAGTTGGCTCTTTTGCCACCTGGAATGGCAGATATTTTATGTTGCAGGTGTGGTGAGGCAGCTCTGTGAGAATAGGAATAAGAGACATTGGAGTAGAAATATTAACTTCTGCTAGACAAGTGCGTATCAATGGAACAACAAACCAGATGCCATGCAGTGGCTTCTTCGTATTTGAAACAGAAGAAGCCAACGTGAAGTGAAATCCAGCTTTTCTGTCTCTACCCAGATTTGTTGGCTTGTAGAATAGCTCCAAGATACAATCCTCAGTGGGTAATTTTAGCTGGATTTAGATCGAGCAGTTAGCAAACATAACTACCTTTCCTGCTATCTTAATTCCCTAGTCGAACCTAACCTCCTGCAATAAGCTGCAGCTCTCCTGTGGGAATGGAGGCAGGCAGTGAAGGACAGCCATGGTCAGGCCTCCCGCCACAGGGAGTTGTAGTGCCTCTGGAAAGCATGGCTGGCAGCAGGCACTTGGAAGCACGCCAAAGCCCTGGAGTGTCTTGAGTCTTATTTCATAATTATCCTTTGCGGGAGGAGACAAATCCACCTGCAGGGTAGGGTGCATCTGCTAGATGCTGTGTTGGCACACACTCCTTGTGAGTTCAGAGAGAAGCTGTAGTAGGCCAGGAAGCAGAAACTAGAGTTTCTGTATTGTGCCTCTGTGTTTACAGCTTCTTATTTCTGCAGCGTGCACATGGCATACTTCAGCAGGTGGCATTCTTCTCTCCCTAAAATAGCATATCAAAGTGCATTTTTGGATGCCTTGATACAGGCTTCCAGCACTACTTCAAATGGCCTGACATATCGGTTCTGACCTACAGATGTTTTTCCTAAAGGGTACAGGTCTCTTGTATAGGTACATCATCTCTGTATGATGAGTGCAAGCCCCGTGTGGATGTCTTGAAGGCTTTAGGATGTCTTTGCTGCCATACAACATCCATACTTAGATACCAGAATTGTTCTAAGTCTGTATTGCTAAGGGACAAGTTGCTTATTTGGATTTTATCTTCCTGTACCAACTATTTTCCAGTAAAGTCAAACAATTCAGCTCAAATGTGAACCCACTTATGTGAAACTTGTTATAAAAGCATTAAACCAGGCTTCTTAAGGAAGGACACTCACACAGAGCACCACCCAGGGAAGAACTAAATGGTTTTGTGGGTGATTATGCAAGTCCATCCCGACTGAACTAAGAGGCAGTTTCTGTTTTTACAGACAGCAGTTATGAAGTTTAGAGGCTAATCAAATTCTTTGTTTGTAAAGCAGTGTATCTAAGAAGGTCAGTCTGTTTCCTTTATATTGGTTTCTTATTTTTGTAGATGTGAATACTGAAAAAATTGAGACAAATTTGATTCTACAGCTTACCTGTGGATTGAGTTATGCAGGTTGTTTGCTCTTTCTTAACTGGGCTTTGTGCTTGGTTACCTAATTTACATGTCAATAAATTTATTGACAGCAGAAGCCTCTCCAATAGCAGACTAATCACTTGCAAGTGTTGCCTGGCTCACAGTGGATTCTAAATAATGTATACACCTGACTGTGCATAAGTAGCCTTGTTACATGTAAATCAGAATTGTGGTAGGAGAAATGATCACTCTCCAAATGTTTGTGTAAACAAAAAGGAATCTCCAATTTGGAAATGGAAGACACATCACTTCTGCTATGCCTGCCTGACATTGGCCAGTTAATACGTTTTCCGCTTGTTCTGGATAGCTGCTGCTTTTCATTAATTTGGGCTGCCTATGTATTTTTGGCTGTGTTTTTCTTTTTCACTGGTTATATGGAAATAGTTTTATTGCATTTTTGGCTTATGCTTCTCACTGGTCGGTTGTATTCCAGCTACCTTAGTTCAACTTTGAAAGTACCCTTGTACTATTTGATGGGTATAAAAGAAGCGTTATATATAAGAATCACTACAGTGATGTCTTTGCATGTAACCATTCATTTTGCCTTACATGATAACCCAGTATAAATAATATTTCAGTTGACTTACTCCTGATTTATACTAGTGTAAACAAGAAAAGAAAGTGCAATTGCAATATGTGAGGGTGCAAACCCTCCAAACAAATACCTGCTCAGGGGAAAAAAGGTTGGAATTTTTGAGGGAGTTTGGATTTGTTTGCTTATTTCCTATCTGAGGTTCAGTAGGATTGGTGAATCATTCAGAGCTACACCGTGTCCTCTGAAAATTCCTATACAAACATCCAAGGTAGATTTCTGACCCTCTGGAGCAGATGGCTTTAGCATTAACCAGAAATTCACTGTGAGAGCAACCAACACACAATAAGAATGTATACACTTTATTATTATTAGTTATCCTTTCAGACTAGATTGTTAACCCTGACTAGCAGATTGTTCTAAGAAATTTTCAAGCCTTTGCTGGTGCCCATTTCTCTATATATTTCTGATCATGACTGGAGGAAAAGGTTACAGAAGAGAGACTTATTTGGGAGCATTAGCTCTCTATAGCAAACTTGTGTGGAGGAAGATAGAGGAAACATCAGTGTGATTTTGATACCTCTCAGATGCAACTTATGCTTGTCTGGGAAAGCAGCTCTTGTCCACATGTCCAGTACACAAAAAGACGAGTCAGCTTAAGTCCCTGGTGGTCTGACTAGCTTGAAGCTGAAAAAAAGTGTATCAGTAATCTCAGCTAGAAGGTCACAAACACTTCACTTTGGTGGAACAAAGTGCCCATAGGTGGACAAAGGAATGTGAGTATTCATTCCCTAAGAGAATGTGTGAAAGTCAACTCCTCTGTTTTTCTGCAAACTGGAGCAGTAGTTTTCACATAGTCCAGGCTGCTGTCAGGCAAACAATTGCAGCTGCCTCAGCAAGCCATTGGGCTGTAATACCTCAATTTTAGTGCACTTTCTAATTTGTATAAAGCAAATCATTGTCTGAGCCAGCTCTGGGCTTGGGACCAATTCAGATGTACAAACATACCCAGAAAATTGAACTATAAATGCATAGATTTGTTCGACAGATCTGTGTGTCAAAAAATGAAGAGTAATCCTTAACAGATACTCTCAAAACTAATTGCTTTTTTCCCCAAAATGATATGATTTCAGTAAGATTACCAGAGTGAAAAGTTTCTACTGAACTTTGAAAGATCAGTATTGCAATATTTGTTGTTGATTTGACATACTCCTTTTTGATTTGTTTCCCTCCAGCTGTAATATATAAAAAAATTTGTCAGAAATAATGTTTCCTGTGCTATTCCTTTGCACTGCAATTTTTTCACCGTCTTGAAGTATTAAAAATGCATTACATCTAAAATCAATACCAACTTTCAAATGAGTTGAAGCCTAAGAAAAGGCTTCAAGTTATCTCTGGACTTTCCTCTCTCCACGAAAAATAAAGGTGATGTTTTGGAATGACATTAGGGATTAGGATAATGAGTACTAGCATCACAGACTGTAAAAATGTGTTAGTGTTTACTAGAGAAACAGCATGGAAAACCAGATTAATCAGCAAAGGTAATAATTGCTGAAGTCATGCACTGGAAATTCCTGCTACTGAAATATGTTTGATTTTTCTTTTCCTAATTCACTATAATAAACTAGCAAGGTCTTCATTTAAATACATAATAATAATAATAATTTAAAAAATATTATTTTGTGACTCTACCTAGTTTGTACTCAGATGAGTCCAAAGACAGGATTTGGACTACAGCTGAAAGGTCCCTCCATCTACCTCTGCTGTCTTCTAATGGGTATAAATAATCTAAGTGGAAGCTATTCAAGCTGAGGTCCTCTAAACATCATGATTAAATTGGCAGACAAGCTGACGGAGGTACTATCACTGCTGGAACCATATCCTTTCCCTCTGATTGCTGCACCTACTTTATGCTGAGATGAGACCAAGGGCTTCATTGCTTCCTGGAGATAAGAGTGGATCTTTCAGGAGACTCAGGGGGTGATGAGTGTCAGTTTTATTTTGGTTGTGGATTGACACACTTAACCAAGTGTACTCCTAAGTAATTTCTGAAATGGAAAGGTGTTTTATTTTTCTTTCTGTGTTTTTTTTTTAATCTGTTCTAAACAAAATCCTGTTCACAGGGCTTCCAGAGTCGTTGCTTGACCTGAGTTCAGCTGCGTAAGAAGTCATTAGATCTCTGTGCTCCTCTCTGCTGAAAGCCTTCACCACTTGACAGCTTCTCGACAGGCAATCACCCGCGGGGCTCAGTCATGGAGAAGTACCAAGAGCAAATGAGCAGATGAGTAGCACAAAGAAATGAAATAAATGAGCTTTGACTACAGAAAGTACTTAGCTGAGCAGTATTTCTGTGAATATTAAGCTTTAGTATAGATTAAAAATCACTATTTCCAGTAGAATTATTATTTCTGTATTATTTAGGAACTTTAACTATTTTTTTTAATAGAAAATAACCCAAATGTTTTCACAGAATCATAGAATGGTTTGTCTTAGAAGAGACCTTTATGATTATCTAGTTCCAATCCCCCTGCTATGGGCACTGACACCTTGTTGCTCAGGACCCCCTCCAATGTGGCCTTAAACACTTCTATGGATGTGGCATCCACAGTTTCTCTGGACAACCAGTTCCAGTGTCTCATCATCCTCACAGTATTTCTTCCTAATATCTAATCTAAACCTGTCCTCTTTCAGTTTAAAGCCATTCCTCTTTGTCCTATCACTACATGCCCCTGTAAAAAGTCCCTCTCTAGCTCTCTTGCAGGTACCTTCTAAGTATTGGAAGCTGCTATAAGGTCTCCCCTGGAGCCTTCTCTTCTCTGTGCTGAACAACTCCAGCTCTTTCAGCCTGTCTTCATAGGAGAGGTGTTCCAACCCTCTTATCATCTTTGTGGTTATCCTCTGGTCTCATTCCAACAAGTCCTCATCTTTCCTGTGCTGGAGGCCTCAGAGCTGAATGCAGTACTCCAGGTGGGGTCTCACAAAGGCAGAGTAGAGGGACAGAATCAACTTCCTTGACCTTCTGGCCATGCTGCTTTTGATGCAGCCCAGGACATGGTTAGCTTTCTAGGCTGCAAGTGCTCATTGCTGGCTCATGTTGAGCTTTTTGTCCATCCACATTCCCAAGCCTTTCTTCCCAAGGTTTCTCTAAATCCATTCTCTGCCCAGCCTATATTTGTGCTTGAGATTGCCCAGACCCAGGTGCAGGAGCTTCTGTTTGGCCTTGTTGAACTTGATGAGCTTTGCACAGCTTCACCTCTTGAGCCTGTCACAATCCCTCTGGATGGCATCCCTTCCCTCCAGTATGTCAGCTGCACCACTCAGAAAACTTGCTGATGGTGCACTCAGTCCTACTGTCCATGTCATAAACAAAGATGTTAAACAGAAACAGTCTCAATACCAGTCGCTGAGGAACACCACTCATCACTGTTCTCTGCTTGGACACTGAGCCAAGTTGTTCCCATCAAGGGCAGCCCTCTGAGTGTGACCATCCAGCCATTCCTTATCCACTGAGTAGCCCATCCATCAAATCCATGTATCTCCAGTTTTGAGAGAAGGATGTTATGTGGGATGGTGTCAAATGCTTTGCACAAGTCCAGATAGACAGGTGTCAACAGAAAAGCAATGACATTTTCTGTCACACTCTCATAAAGTGTCTAAGGTTCAAACACACATTAGTAACAATTAATAACCAGTAGGCTTTTCCTTACATAAGAAAATTTTTCTGGATATCAGTCAGAATAGCTGAGCTGCTTTGCAGAAGTGAGAAATGAAGAGGAGGCTTAACACTGCGTGTTCTGCTATTGTTATTATCTTCCTGAAAGAAATGGAATAGAAAAGATCTTGACATAAATAACTCTATCACATTTTTCCTGAACTACAGTAAATACAGGCTGTGTCAGAGCCCACATAATGGTTCTGCCCTCAAAGCATTGGAGTTGAGGAATCAAATGCAGACACAGGGATGGTTATGATACAAGAGAGTTTTCATCCGTCTGTCCTTTTCCAGTCTATAACTGATGGAGAACAAGAGCAACTTTGTTAGCCTTGTGTCTCCTACATCACACTATAACGGTTCCTCTTACATCTGGTAGGGCTGTAGTATTAGTAGGAAAGGAGCAGATTTTTTTCTAATGATTGGCAACTCTCCTAAGCAAATTCGTGTCGAACATGGAGAGAGGCTAAAGGTAGCCGGGAAACTGGCAAGATGCTAGTGCTGTAAAGAGGGTTTTTAATTTTCATTATGATATCTTAGCAAAAACCAGAAGAAATAAGACATTGCCAAAGCAGCAGAAGTCAGGAAAGGGAGGGAAAAGGCAAATGAGAAAAAACGAAACATGCAAGGCAAGTCTGTGTGTGCTCCTTAATGCCATTAACTTTCATCAAACTCCATCATCGCCCTGGGTGAGGCTGTATCTCCTAATGTTTACAGTAAGCCCAGAATAATTTTGAGAAATAGAGAGCAACGTGACCAGCTCAGGGCACCTTGGGTACTAAGAAGATCCATAGTCTAATGCTTTATTATTTATAAAAGCAGGTACCACATCTGTTTTCCCCGAATTGTGTGTATTTGCTATGGGTGCAAAAATGTTATACTGAGTTCTAGCATAGAACGTAAAGGCAAGGAGAAAACATGCTACAAATTTTGTCTCATTCATCATCTACCTTTGCACATAACTTTTGTCAACAGCAGAATATGAATAAATCATCCTCTAATTATGGTCTTTATCTCAGAAAAGCTTGATAGTTAAGGATTTATTTGAAAATCAGCTTATCAAAATCATGTTTATTTTTTAGTTGTCTTTAGGTCAGTATCACTCACTCAGAGGTTATAGGAAAAGCAATGAGGAAAGCTAAGAAACCTAGAGGAGCTCTTGGGGATCTCAAAGTGAGAATGAGAGACTCTAAAAGTAGATGGAAAAGTATGAACTTTGCCTCCTTCAGACACATCTTGCCCTTCCTACATCTGCTTCAAGTCCCTTTGTTTCCATTAGTGGAGCACCTATGAGAACTGTCCTTTAGGAGAGACAGATAATTTTGTCTGATTTTCTCCAGTACAACAGTGAAGGGCATTGACCTATTGTTTCCTTACATAGTTATTAACTTTCTTGCAGTCTAATGGGAAATTTTCAAGAAAGATTTGAAACATGGTAAAAGAGGTACTCTTTTTCTTTCCATTGAAATTGAGTAAGAAGGTGAGGGGTAGCAAGAATGCACTTAATGATGTAGGCTCTTTGAAATGCATTTCTGGTGTGACATTGGCATGAAAATTAAGTCTTGTACATTTTTTTGACTGATCAGATAACTTTAAAATCAAGTATGTTTAATATATACATATAAAAATATAGCTAGAATTAAAAATTGTAGAGAAGAGATTTTTTTTCCTAAAAGTTGTAAAATCAGTAAGGATTTTGGTCTTCTCCAGATTGAGCTATTATGAAGACTACTGTATGACTATTTTTATGTGGAAATTATTTTACACTGTTAATAATGATTCAACTCCAGTTACATATGTGGCTCCCAATGTACATATATTTTAAGATGATTCATCATTTACTTTGAAAATCTGGAAAAGCAATTGCAATTGTTTGTTTGTGAACTTTTTTTTTTTTTTTTTTGAGAGAGAATGTTCTGTTTACTCATCTAAAACTGGAAGTTTTAAAGCTAGGTGTTATCTGAGTATAACTTTATCATTTTCAAATTCTTTATATAGTTGAGTTCAGGCCTGAACTTTAGCTTGTTACAGGTTTAATTTCTTAGATATCTTATTCAAAAAATAATGTCTTTTGGCATATGAATCAACATTTTTGTCACCTGGATGCTATGGGGAGATAAAAAGCAACCCAGCCTACAATGAGGAGGTTTCAACAAAAGCCATGTGCAACATTCAAAAGGTCTCTAGTTCTGACCACAGTCTGGACCTCTTTCTGTGTGATCAGTTTATCTCTGGGAGCCAGAATTCACAACATTGTAAAGTAAAACATTTTCAAAGAATTGGAAGTGGTTGAGTATCAGTAACTTTACTTGATTTAGAAAACTGTTCGCATTCTACCGTTCAATATCTCAAAAATTCATTAACTGTTAATTAATTCAAGCTTTCTACATTTGATAACCTACAGTGCTTGATATAAAAGAAAGAAAATGCTGTTAATCATTTAAATGTCCTATAAATTGATACTGTTACATATTAAACGTAGCAACTACAGTTGACTCAGAAGAGCTACTTTGTGAATGTCTGCTATGGCATTTGGTTACTGAAATCATAGACTCCTTAAGTGTTTGCATGAACTATTGATTTTGGAGTTATAGAAAACTTCCATATACTTACCATTTGTGCAAATATTTTTCTCACAACCCCCAAAAATCACTGGCTAAGACAGGAGAATTCAATCATGTAACATAATATTTAGCTAAATAAAACAACACATTAGCTAGAAGGTTCAGGCAAGTATATGACTCTTGTTTTACTAGGTTCAGCAGAGGGTTCTCTTCATTGAAAGGGCTTGCCTAGATGAGTGTCTCCCTTTTTCCACTGCTGTGGTTCCATTACACTGACAGGGGAGTTTTGTGGAGAGGCTTTGGCCTTTATAGAACTGAGCATTGATGGACAACATGGTCTGTACATCAGCTACTTCGCTTTCATAGAAATATTCATGCTTACAGGACACGCTCCTTACAAAACGTTGTTTGGTCAAAATGATTTATCTCTAGATGTCTTCTCTTGAAAGATTTTGTGTGCAGCCTGTAAGAACTACCTAAGTTCATGAAAAAACTCTCTTATTTTGGCTAAATGTACTTTTAATCAAACAACCTCAGTGATATTACAGCCTTAGAGTTTTTATCTTTTGAAAAAAAACCCAAACAAACAAACAAAAAAACCCCAAACCAAACAAAAGCAAAACTCAAACCAACTTTCATGGATGTTTTTAAAAGTATTTCCATCCGCAATACCTTTTTATAGTTGTCCTTCTCAGATGTCAAAACATTCCACACTGAGATGTAATTCCTTCTGTCTCTTCAAAAGCCTCACACGCTTTAATTACTGTGTTTGGATGCTCTCCAGTGTTGTCTCAAGATAAAGATGAGTTTTCTGTGTGTTTATTAGTATACTTACAGTCTACTGTGAAATTGTAATAAATAAAAAAAATAAATGGCAGTCTGGCTGTTTCTCCCATTTTCCATATGCAGAATGCCATACAGTCCCAGCTCATACTGCTATTTAATGAGAGCTGAAGGTAGCTACTACCTTGAGGGAAGTTCTGCTCCAGGGCAAAACTAAAGCATTGCTGTAAATCCACACTGAGAGCTCTGTTTAGTGATTTTCCAATTCTAATAAGGAAGTAAACCCAATTAAGTGGAAAAAGCCAAACAATTATGCTGTGGAAGATTTTAAACTGAATATTTTAGAAGGGGCTTGGGGAGTTAGGTCCCCAAGCTCCCTTACCAGAACTACTATGGTTCTCACGATATTGTATGCACCACCACGTGTGAAGCAGAGAGCACCCTATCTGTTTGACACAACTGTAGGTTCACTATTGAAATATAGAAATGTAGGATCCATTTCCAAGGACCCACTAGCTATATACCTTCAGATACACCAAAGTAGAGGACAGTAGAGGACAGTAAAGTCATGTAACAATTGTGGAAAAAACCTAAGTAGTGATGTTGTTTGCTGCTGTAGTTATTAAGGCTGGATGAGTCCAATTTCCAAAGCAGCTGCAGTTAGCTGCAAGTAAGTGCAATTCTTAGCTTGAGCAGGACTGTAGGAGACTGTTCACTGCTCTGACCTTAACTGTTGTGGCTGTTTGTGCTTTGTTTTGTTTTTGTTTTTTTTTTTTAATGATAGGGTTATTTTTATGCATTATAACTCTGTTACTGGATAATTTATTTGGCAATGAAGTTCACATGAAACTACAATTCTGTCTTTACAAAGTTTTCATGAGAACATGCACATATTTACAGATTACGTTTCATGAGATCTCCTAAAAAATACTGTGAACGAATGTACAAGACACATGTATTTTTCTTTGCAATTTGTCTACAGAAGATGTCTATTAACCAAGGAGATTGTATTAAAGAAAGAACTCAATTTACTTGACATTTTTGACTTAGTTGAAACAAACAAACAAACAAATAAAGCCCTAAGCAAAAAAGGAAGAAAACCTTTGTATTGCTAACATTTCCTTAAAGAACTACTAATCAACAAAACCCCCCCAAAACTTAAAATACTTGTAATCTTTGCTTTGTCTCAATAAAAAAAATAGATACAAGAGAAAAAAAGAGTGGAAACAGAAATGAGAAATTTCTTTTTAGTTTGGAGAAGATGCAAATGATAGCTGCAAGTGAATTTTTAAACATTGGAAGCACTAGTTCTATGCCTAATTAAATAGTCAATATTTAGTATTGGGATTTTAATGAAAAAATCCAAATGAAAATTTTCCATACACTAGTATTTAAAACATTTGTTGTTTTGGGTAAGTGTAGTGCTAAAGAGAAATTGTGACTCCAGAAGTCAAAATACAATGTATATGTAACCTGTCGCACAATATTTTAGTTAAAAGCCACATTTCTTTTGTGGCATAATACAGTTTAAAATTGGTAAATACTTGTATCTATCTTGAGGGTTTAATTCCTACTTTCATTGACATATTCCTTTTAATTATGTGAAGCTTTAAATTACAACTCAAATGGTGTTTGAAGCTAAACAAAATATTCTAGTTTTGCCAACAAATGAGTATGCCATCTTTCCAGGGATTTGTATTATTGGTGATTAATGCCAAGTTAGTTCATTGATAATGAGAATACATTTCAGATGTAGATCTAATTTTATTTCAGGCAATATATGTTAGCACAGATAGTTTTCTGTTACAACACTCATTCTCAGAGCGCATCAAATCCTGTGTATCTCCATATATCTTGACTCTTGCTTAGAAATAGTCAAGAATTTCAATAGTCTACTTGCAATGCCATTCAAATCACAATTTCCAGACACCTGCGGTCAGAGTAATTACTTACCTCTGCTAAATAGAGCGATGTATTTTCCAATGTGTAGATACAATACCATCAGGGATATTTAATTCAGTAGTCCTACCTTTTTCATTCAGGAGTCTGTAGTTTTAAAAGTCAACTTGGTACACTGAGTCAGTGTGCAGGAAGTGCTATATTTCTGTTATTAATGTTTCATGAAAAATTAGACTTATATTCTCTTCTTGTGTTAGGATGGGATTCCTCTAGTTGAGGTAGAAGTTTTGTGACTTCTGTCTTTAACTATGATACATTTGAATACATTTCTAAAGCTATATCTAGATATGGAAGTCTAGTTAGGCACATTATGTTTTTCACTTGGACTTTGTTTTGGTTTTATTCCTCTCCTTTTTTTCTTCTTGACAGCAAGGTAACTAAAACAAGACACTGCATAGTCTCTTTTCATGGCCAGATCATACTCTATATAATTCAGGCTGCTAAAAAACTTTAGTAAAACTTATTGGAGAGTTTGTAGGAATTTGACATATGCCTCTAGGGAAAAGCAGGAATAGTGCTTTATTCAGACCTTTGCACATTCTTCCATCGCTTGTACTTCCCTTGGCTTCATTTTGGGACCCTGTGGGGAGCTATAGGATAACATGGGGAAATCAACGTTGCTTTGAATAGCTTTAGTGGGGGCTATTGCAGAATTTATTTGGGATGATAAAAACTGGCATATATGCCTCACGCACTGTTTCCCAGCTATGTAGAACTGAAAGATTTTCTAACCTTTCTAGAAAGGAAAGACATAAAAAGCCTGAGGACTAGCTAACACAATACAGAGGCTGGTAAATTTAAATATTTGTTTCCTAGATTTTTTTATTTTTCTTTGTAATGTGTAGTTGTTTCACAGATTATCACTTGATGTCCAGCAAATAATCAATGTTTCATAGGCTAAGGATAATGTTGTACTTGTATAAGTTATATAGTACTGACAAAAAATGTCAGTCAGTTCATGGTAATGTTTTAACTGTGCCTTTGTGGAAGAAAAAGTAAAAACCAAGTAGCTGTTTCTGGGGATAAAGAATTACTGAAGTAATTAGTCTAAGCTGTAAATATCCATGTGGCATCTGTGGTTTAGCTTCTCTCTTGGAACAAATCCAGCTTCATGTGACTGAGTGGCAAAGACCCAAGACAGTCAAAATGAACTGCTGATATTTTTTCTTTCTTTTTTTCTTTCTTTTTTTTCCCCCTAAGCATATGAAAAAAGAACAACTCAACAACAATGGACAAAATGCCAAACTAAAAGTAAACTCAAAGGAATCTCTAAGAAATTCTGAAAAGTTTAGTTAAATCCAGTCCTATAATACTGAGCTAGATTCTATGGGTTTTTTCACAGTACTTTACTCTCCTTGTGTACAGGGAGAATTTGTTAGGTGCCTGACAGGGTCAGTGTTCCCTTTCTCAATTACCATTATATGTAAGGTGGAAGCTGTCACTGCCCATGGCAGTGTGGTGGAACCAGCTGATCTTTAAGGTCCCTCCCAACCTAAACCATTCTGTGACTCTATGATTCTATGAAGGTTGAAAGACTGGAAAACTGGATAGGCCAGGGTGTGTGTCACCTGTGACATCTGTTTTGCTGCCAAGGACAGTAAAATGGCTCTGAAACAAAACGTTTTTCTGTCTGCTTGTGTGTGGCCAGGAAAGAGTACAAATCCAAACAGATAAGAACTAGGTAGAAAACTAATGTACTGTACTCAGTTGGGTGTCATTACATTTCACAGGGTCCTTTGAGGCTGTATTAAAGCAATTAGTGTCAGACATGTTAATTCAAACAACTTTGTAGTCCAGCGTCCCAAGGGTTAGGGGAGATGGGGATGGAACTGCTGAAGGAAATGTCAGACCTTTTCTTCACTAATGGTTGGGCTGAAATGTTTGTGTCAAACACTTGCAGGAATTTGTTTCACTGCACCATTTACTTTGTTGCAAGGCACTGGGGATAGATATACTTCAGTCCTGACAAGATTCATGCTATTATCAATACTTACAGTTATTCCTTTCCCCTAAATTCTCCAGCAAACATAACTTGTTATAGAAAATATAGATTATTCTTGAAGAAGTCATTTGTCCCTTTTTGTTTGTTTGTTTGTTTTCTATTTCTGTCCCAAAGGGTATTTTTGCTTTTGTTGTTGTTTTGTTTTATGGACTTTTTTGCACCTTTTTTATTTTCTGTGTTTAGGACAGTGCTCATAGTAGTATCATCAAACCAAAATCTAAATGTAAAACTGTCTAAAATAGTATTAAAAATAGTTCGATATCCACAAACATTTCTACTATATTTGTGACCTTTCTTATATATTCATATCCAAGCAGCAAATTCAGAAAAATGCTGCTTATTCATGCTGAGTGCAAAAAGGGGGCAAAAATGAGTGAAATTACTGGTAAAGAAAAAGGAGGTAAAACACTGAATCAATCATCTGGTCAAGAAACATATCACAAAGCAAGACTGAGGGTTTAGATACTAAGAAGGTGCTTGCTAATTGATATTAACCTCTGCAGTGTCATGCAAGTCTGGAAGCATGTTTATTTTCAATTACATAGATACCAAAGGAATTATGCAAATCTGTTTCTTAGAATTTGCATAATCAATTTTGTAATCAAAGTGTTTTTATAGAATATCTAAAGAGTTGTAAAGGTGAAATTTTTCATGTGTTGTCTTCTTAATTTTTTGTATAAAATTTTATTCACATATAGTCGAAAATGTAACAAGATATTTTGGTGCCTGTTTTCTTCCTTGCAACCTAACTGTTTCTCTGGCTGCTGCTTTTGCCTTCTGCTTTGAACTGCCTTTGCAAACAAACCTACAGTGGTTCTCTCTGGCCCACTGCAAAACAGACAGTTGCAGCCACAATTAACCACAATTAACTGCCTTCCTCAGAAACCCTTGGGCTGTGTTAGTCTTTTGAAAAGCTATGGATTTTTCATTTAAAAGTAGATTCTTTTAATAATGTAAAAGAAATTCTGCTATATATATTGGGAAATTATTCTTTTTGAATGAGACCTAAGCTCCAACACAAATAGAGCAGTCTGGACACTATTTGTGACAAGATAAATCTATGAATCTATATAAATGAAAAAAACCTCATATACAGAATATATAAAGACATAGATTCAACTTTCATGCTTTCAAAGGCTTTGCAGGTATTACCTAAGATTAAGAAAATTTTTAAAAAAACAAACTAGTGACAATAAAATGTTGGAGTTTCTTTTATAACTGATAATAATAGTATTGATCTTATATCCCACACATCTCTCAAAATTGCGTCTTTTTATTTTCTAAGAAGCAGAATGATTATAGCTGTGTCTTCTATGCAGGCTGTTGTGAAACTTAACCAGATATATATACTTTCCCCTGTGCCTTACTTACAATTTTTTGCCTCTTTGATTTGAAATTAACACTGGTTTTCTGATTGAGCCTTCTCATGCTAAACATCCGGAGGTCAACAGATGTTCTGAAACGATCTTTTGGAACAATATCTACAATAAAAAACCACTGATAATATTTGATGTCTGCATTTGTTTCATGTTTCTTGTTCCTTTCTTGAGATTCAGATTTACCTCTACATTGATTTTTTTCTTGATTTGTTCCTCTGATTGGCTGGACACGAGGCAAGACTCCTCTGTAAAGCACCAGAGCAGAAAAGTGTTGGAAAAAGTCCAGCAATTTTGTTGGGTAGCACCTTCAATCAGGCACTGAGACTTCGGAGCAAGTCTCAGCCTTCTTGATCATGTCTCCATTTTCTTCCATTGCTTTGATTTTTCCCTTGAATGACAGGCACATTTCCTTATTTTTCTCTCCCTTCTTCATATATCCTCAGGGACAACCTGTGAAGAGAATCAGATGTTTCCTTTCGTCTCTGGAGGCCTCTCAAAATCACTTGGAGGAAAGATTTTTTTCCTGTGGATGAGTGAATATATTTATCATGATTAAATATATTCTCTAGTAGAATCCTGCTTGGTACAGTGTGTTCAGTAAGGGCAAAGGAAGTACAAGAATAAACAGTAAAAAATAACCATGTTGGATTGGAACTGTAGCCACTTTCTCACAGTTCTGAGCTAGATGTCTCAGTGGCTGATTCACTACATTCTGAAGCACGTAATTACTTTTCCCAAAAGTGATGCTCTGCTAGGAGTACTACTGGCTGCTTCTCTGAAAAAGGTTCAGAAAGGCAAACGTCATAAGAGGAATAAGAAAAGAAGACCTGCCTTCCTTCTAGCAAAATTCTGAATTCATCTCATGAATTTTTACTTGGTTGATATTAAGAGTTTCTTTGACCTGTGTGTTCTTCAGTTCTTTTATTCCTCATTACTCACACCATGACATGCAACTCCTCCCTTTCTTCTCTCTTACTCAATCTCAATGGACAGTTAAATGCTTTGTGTAGCTTTGGGGAAAAATTCTTGTCTGGAAGCAAGAATCCTCATAATTTATGACAACTGTCAAAACTTCAGGCACAGTGGTTTCAAAAGTCTCTGCTGATAAAAACTCCAACTTACAACTGTACAACTTACCTGTGTGAGTGGTACAGTGCATTTTTTGAACTTGGTTTCCATGCCTGAAGGGTACTGCAAATCAGAGGCCTCTGAGTATTGAAAGAAATGATGACTTTTGCCAAGGGACTCAGCTTGTGCTGTTTTTGGATAATATTCAGCTTTTTGTAAAATGTCAAAACTCATAAAGTGCCAGACATAAAATATTTTGATGAAGTCAATTGACATGCTAAGAAACCAAATGCTTTTTTGAAGAGAGTTTTTTCTTTCTCGATAAAAACTTACTTTTTTGAAATGACTTGTGACTGTCATAAGATGTTTGGTAGGGCAGATTCTGAGGTATCTGTGGTCAAAGTTAGGTGTGTTCATGTCATATTGATGGGACGATGGGAAGAGGCTGGTGGCAATACCTCATTGCTTTATTTTCCTTGTAATTTCTTTCTTACCTGAGCCAGAGACCACTGCAGTGGAACAACTGGACTGCTGCAGCCATTGGTATTTAGGACTGTGAGGTGGAGAAGAATTCTTCATAATTCATATGAAGAAGCACTTCCTCATAATAAATAAAGCATAATGGGTAAAAAAAAAATCTTGCCGTACTTCCAGTAGGGGTGTGTTTCTAGTTTAATAATGGACTGTGCTTCAAGTTACCTATCAGTGGCCCAAACAGACATACAGGGAGTTTACTACACCCTTTTTGTTCAAACTGAAAAATTATATTTTTTTGCATTCATGTATTTCACAACTGCAGTCGGCAGCCCCTAGGATCTCTGAATTAGGAGTGGATATTTTCACACCTGTGGTGTAGTTTTAGCTACTCTTTCCCTAATTAATCTGTAATCAATTTCTACTATTTTAGTGTAATATATTTTTCTGCCAGGGCCTTCAGATCTAATCTTAAAAAGTTCCTTTTAATATTGATATTGGAAAGATGCTATTGTAGTGGTAATCCTGATACAGTTGGCTATGAATTCTCTGGTCCTGTTTATGGTCTAATACATGGATACATTCCAGAGTTTTCAAATGTGATTCAGTAATTTTTTTCTCAATTCCAGAAGCCATTAAAAGTGAAAGATATATGTGACGAATTAGATATCACATCTCGAAACATAAACTTCAAAAGCTGCCTGATCTCTTGGTGCGTCTATGTAAATGTTAAAGCTATAAAAACCCCCAGGAAAGCAGTATTGTTACTCAAGTATGACTCAGGACTTTCCCTGAGAGTCATGAGATGGCTATATATTTCCCCACATATTATATCTATCAGGCCTGAAGCAAAGGAGAGCAGGCACGTCCTTGATTCATTCTTCCAAGAACCACATGCCTATAGGAGTCACCTGGAAAACAGGAGACAAATCATGAAATCCCACATTGCCTGAGTGGACTTGAGTGCTGGGTCAAGTTTTTCACTATAGTGTCCTTAATTCCAAGTAATGGAATGACCTTTGCAGGTCACATGAAAAAATTTGCTTATTTATTTTTAGAGTGAAAATAGCATGGGTGCTTGGGTAGTAAGGGTATGTGGGATGGTTATTCAACAATGAAGGAGACCTTGGTTTCTGATCTCTGTTTCAGTTAATTTTAAATCTTTTTATAGAAAACATAGAGAAGGTAGCTGATGAGATGGAGGAATGCATCTTGATCTCCGGAAAAATCTACAGCCATATGACCGGACTTAAATGTCAGAGAAATAACCCATCATGAAAGAGAAAGATCTGAAAGTGATTCAGAACTGTGGAAATTGCTTTAGCCACTAGGGCATTATCCCAAAGAAGAATCCACACCAATCAAATTAATCTGTATATCTTGAGTGATGACACTTGTCTTAACTGGCATCTTTGATGTTAAAAATACTCTTTGCATACATAAAATATTTTGTTAATAAGCATAGCTGATAGCCATAAGGAAACATAGTTCTTTAACTAATTTTGGTTTAGTGCAAAATTATTAATCCAAGCTAGGAAATAGGGATGGAACTATGGTCCTGTTCCTTCTCCCTCCATTTTATTGAAAATAGTTTGGACTGGACAAACAGCTTCACTGAGACACTAATGGCTGAATGTAGAGAGCAGACTCATCCAGACACAGCAGTCAGCAGGTAGGATCAGTTCCAGACACTGAAGCTCTTAAAATGTCAGACTCTTGACAAGTGATTTCAGTGCCTGATCCTGCTGCATGTGAAGTGATGCTTTAATTTGCAATTGAATGACAAAGTCCTCAAATCATCCTTATCTCCTGAGTAATTGAAGAAAGACTCTGCAGTGTGAAAACTCATTATGATTCTTCTGTGTCATTTTACACCTTTGGAAAGGAATTTGTTATCATTACATCGCTCTCTGGCATATTTTTATTAGCACTGAGCTGCAAAATATGAGATGCACACCTAGATTATGTGCTTGTATTTACAGATGAAATGGAAGATTAAAAAGAGAATTCATATTGCATCTGTGCTAATTCTGCAGACCCTCTCTGCCATTGATCTTTACACTTCATAATAGTTTCTTTCAAGCTCTGATGAGAAAATAAAATATGATCATTCTTTGTGTTATTTGTTATTGTCCATACCAGAGGAAGAGATTAGTTTATAGTCATTTTACAAGTGGGGATTAATCTAATGAAGTAATTAGAGCAAGTTAAGATAAAATCTAAGATTAGAATCTTTGAAATGTGAGACAGAATATTTTCTACTGTCTGACATGCATCTCTGTGTTTCATGGAGCTGGATAATACTAATTTTTGGAGCCGTTTCTGCTGTGTTAGAACTTGAAAACAGAACTGGAAGTCTTTCTAGAGAAGGATTTCTTTCTTTTGGGAATTTGGAGAAAGGACACTTACCACTGACTCTTTCAATTATAAAAAGTAGATTAGGAATTAGATGGCTGCTCTTACAGAATTATCTGCACGTGCAATGGGCTAGATCCACTGATAGGCTGTAAGTACTTTGTGCCATTTTGGCTAAGACAAGGAGGATTCATGATTGCTTTGTGTTTTCCCCAAAGTGTGTGAGAGAAAGTAAGACATACCAGCATGTTCTTTGCATTATTTGTGATATAGTTTTCCAAGTTACCATAAGGATATAGCAAACACAGAAATGAAATTCACAAGGAATAAGGAAAAAGGTGAGAAAACATCAGGACCTGGAGGGTTATGAGGCCCTTCTTTTGTGATGGAGTTATAATGGTGAAGTTCCATGACCTGACGCACCTCAAGTCTCAACCTGTGGTTGGATGCATCAATGGATAACTTTAAAGGTGAATGTAGCAGTTAAAGCACATGAGTCCCTTTGTGAATGTCTGGATCATGAGCAGCAGAACAAGCGGAACAGATCCCAGGCTGAGCTGTGTAGCTTTGGGGCAGAAGAAAAGCATAAATTGACTCTAAAGTGTTTTATTCTCTTATTTTTTATCTCTTTCTAGAACTGCCTCTTGCCCTTTCTCTGCACAAAGTGTTTGCACTGACCTCAGGCCTTAGATTGCTGGACTCCAGATATGTTCCAGATGAATCCTCTTTTCCTTTCCTGGTATTCTTCCTTGGGGATAAAACAATAGATTTTTACTTTAGTTTATAATGATAAATTCTGTATAGAAGTGAGTGTCCCCACTATTTTTGCTGCTTTTAACAACTGTGATAAATTTACAGCACGTTGTGTTGCTTTGTGACCAGAGGGCTGTTATGAAGTGGCTTCTCTACAGTTCTTAGGGAATTTGGTCTACAAGTTCTGGAAGTCGACATGTAGGAGTTGTTTTGGTTGCCTTGAGACTGGGGTTTTCTCCTTCATGGGAACTTCTTCCTGGGAGAGACCATCGTTTTCATGACTGTGCCGCATTGGTCTATTTGCACTGGAACATAAAAAGAGTGAACCGAAAGTTAAAAATGTTTCAAAATAGTTATTGTTTGGGTCTGATGTATCTTCAGGGGTTTATTTTTTTTGTTTTCAATTCATGACTGCCAAGAACCAGACTGTGAGCATGCAGTATCTCCAAAACATTGCTCACCACAGAGGAAAAGCATTGCAAAGGAACAGGAACCACTTTGTGATCCAAATGATGTTTATACCTTCTGTATTCCAGATGCTGCAAGGCATGGGAATAAGGTTTCCCTGTCAGTGAGTGAGACCTTAGTTCTCCTGGGCCTAGAATTTCTGCTTGGAAATACCCTGAGGTTTGGCCAGTTCCGGACCCTGGCTATGGAAACATATGCTTATATTTGTAAAATGTCTTGTCTCTACACTGTCTATAGCTGGGGGTTTGACTTTACCCTATTTATTGCTAGAAAATGGTTGGCATTTGGGGATTTGATAATCCAGTTGAAAACTGCACCTTTTGACTTGCTGTTTGAATTTCTGTTAATTTTCTTTCCATGCTGGACAATCAGTTTTATTGGGTGGTGGTGGCGGAGTTAACTGTACCTTAAATCTGCAAATCATGCAGACTAAATCAAGTCAAATTAATTTCTCAATTCTTTTTTGTTTGTCTGAGAGTAAGCAGTATAATATTGCCTCATGGGAGTGATAGCTCTGTGTACAGCTGCCACAGCACACATCCTTTTTGGTAAACATGGATGGTTGAAAAGTGTGAAGTAAACTTTGGTATATTGTTAACCATGGACAAATAATCCTTTAGAAATAATAGTTTCTGAAACTTGAATGATGAGGACTTTGGAAAACTTTTGTTGTTTAACCCCAGCCAGCAACTCAGCCCAACACAGCCACCCACTCACTTCCTCCCTGTTTGTTGAGGGAGAGAATTCAGAACAAGAAAACTTGTGGGTAGAGGTAAAGACAGTTTAATAGGTAAAGAAAAAGCAAAGCAGAACAAGAAATTCATCCACCAATTCCCATGGGCAGGTGGGTGTTCAGTCATACCCAGGAAAGGCAAGGCTTCATTATGTGTAATGGTGACAAGACAAACGCCATCACTTCAAATGTCTCTCCTTCCTTCTTCTTTCCCCAGCTATTTATGCCGAGCACGATGCCATGTAGTATGGGATGTTCCTTTGGTCAGCTGGCGTCAACAGTCCCTACTGTGTCCCCTCCCAGCCTCTTTTACTCTCCCAGCCTCTTCACTGGTTGAGTGTGGTAAGAGAAAAGGTCTTGACTCTGTGTAAGCCCTCCTCAGCAGTAAGGAAAACATCTTTGAATTATCAACTCTGTTTCCAGAACAAATACAAAAGTTGTTCCCATACCAGCTACTGGGAAGAAAATTGTTCCCAAGATAAACGGGACAGGAGACAGAGTCTCTCTCTTCTGCCACAGTGACAATGTTAGAAGGATGATAATTGGTCCTCAGATCAGCTCTCCTGGGGCAAGATCACATTCTCCATGACTATCCTGTGTTGTGCTTTCCATCCCACTTCAGGGCAATGTGAAGAAATGGTCGTTCTGACCTGAGTTCACCCATTGCTGGCAAAATTAATAAAGAAGTTGAGGTTTATTTCTTGTTATTACTTTGGCTTTGAACAGTCTTTAACTCTTAGATACACTGTGATTTGGGTTGAATTTAAAAAAGATGGGCCAAGTTAATGAATAAAATTCAAGAATTACAAACCTGTCCTCAATCTGGGTCCTCTGCCAAAATGCTCTTGCAAGTGATTCCCTGGGTGACTGTATCTCTGTGCAAGGCACTCATGTTACATGCTTTAGGTTGCATGATCTGCAAATGTGCTAGAAGGACAGCTGAGCATAACTGGAGATAGATATACCTTGCATGGGTTAAAATTAAATTTATATTTATTTTTTTGATGTCCTAATCCATTTTTTCACAGTTCTCCGAGACTGTGAGCTGCCTAATGCCTAATAGTTGCTATGGTACTATAAATAGCAAGGAAATGTTGTTGCCAAAAGATTACAAAATTGTTATCATTACTCCTGAAAAGTTGTGGTTTTGAAAACTCAAAGGTCAATGGAGGTGTAATACATAGATATTGATCTTTTATTCATTTTTATGAACTTTGTTTCAGTCAGGGACAGTGATCTGAAAGCTGCAAAATTGGTGAAATAGCGGTGTCTTGTTGTGTTTCCAGATTTGTGTTTATATATGAGAAGCATTGATTTATAGCGAGAATTTCAACCAGCTTCAGTCATGTTGTAGACTCTTTTTGTCACTCAGTAATAACTTTCTTATCACAGAGGACCAGAAGAGCCCTTGTCAGTATTTTCAGATTTCAATAGCCTCTGGTATGGTAGGTCAGCAGCCAGCACTGCCTCTTCCGGGTGTTCTGCTGTCACCTTGGATCTTCTGGAGTGTTTCTCATCAGAGGAGGTTGGAGCTGCCTAAATCCATCAGGGGGCTCTCCTGGGACCCTGCTACAGTTATGGGCAGAGATCTTTAGGGTCACTGATAGCCTCAATCCACTTGATTTTTATCTCACTGTTACCATTTAAAGATGTCTTGCTAAAATTTGGTCTGTGATGTGGCTGATAATAGTCAGTGATGTTCCTCTCATTCTCTTTGCAACAGCAGCAGGAGTGACATGTTACAGATCAGTTCACTTGTGTTGTCAAAACTTAAGTCACTCAGAGGTGGCATGTCTGGCCAGCGGAAAGGCTGGTAATGCGGAGGTAATGTGAAGGAATTAATTTTCTGTATAATGTTCAGTATAGGGCAGTAATATTGATAAAGATATATAATTAAGATACAACGTAAAAAGAAATTATTTTGCTTTGTGTGACAGTGTATTCAGAAGCCCATCTCTATTTAATGCATCAACATTTATTGTACTTGGTTATATTTTAAGGGACTTTTACAGGAGTTGTTCAGCAATCTGTGCTGTTGCACACCTGCCCGGCTTGGCAATGAAGCTGGGCACCTCCCTGAATGACTGCTCATCTCCAAGTGATTTCTGCACAGCAGAACATCTACTATCCAATCTACAGGAGAAATCCAGGCTATTTCTTGAGTAGGAGATGATGTTATGAATAACACAGAGGAAAAAAAATACTGGTGATTTCAAAAGGGTCAGGATTTATTCTCAGTGAGCTTAATGTCCATATCTGGGCTTTCCCCTCTTAAGAAGACTGATTTGTCATCACTTGCCATGTTATATGTTCATTGGATGCTCACCAGCTTGAGCTTAAGGCCAGAGTATAACAATATAGTTTTGTTGAACTACTTGAATATTTGGCCAGCTTGTCCAAAATTATTATTGCAGTAATTATTATTACTATAGAATAGATAAAATTGTAAGTAGGCTACCTGAGAAAGGAATATGAGACTCTGCTGTGGACTCATTGTTGGATTCACTGTTTTCACTACGAGTAAAATTATTCATCATATTGGATCTTCCATGTGGGTCAAGAAGTTTAGTAGCAGCTTGGTTCTCAGGTTGTGCTCTCATATCTGCAGCCATCATGGCTCTTGTCAAGTACAAGGAACAAAGATTTAGGCTTAAACATGGGAGATCTCAGTTCTATTTCTGCCTTTGGCACTGCCTTGGAGACTGAAATTATGAAACTAACCTTCTGTCTCTCTGGTTTTCCTTACCTCCCATCTCTGTGTGCTTTGCAAGTTACCTGTAACATGGCTTTTTACTGTTTGCAGTGGCCATTTCTGACTGGGACAGAAGGTTCCCTATTAATAAAGGAAAGGACTTCTGGATGTGATAGTGTGAGATGCCACTACAGGTGAAAGGCTTATGGGGTGTGGCAGGAATAGCTCCTCCCCCAGCACGGGGTTTGTGCTGTGGCTCTCACGAGGTGTTACACGTGTGTAAGGGAGATCTGATCCTGGTGGCTCTCACCTTCTAGGTACTAAGGTAAATAACAATCACAGGGTCTTTTCCTCTGAGATCTTAAAAGTGTATTGCTTTAACAAGAGTGTCGGTATCTTTGTTCCTGTGGCTTTGGTGTGTTGGATGAGATTTTCACTTGGAACAGAAAAGATGCTTGAAAAAGGCTCTTTTAGGGAGTTAGCTTTATAAGATTATTTTAATCATAGTGCAGCTTTTAAGGCACACAGGTTGTGTTTAGTATTTTGAATTATGTTTAATGGTTTCTGTTTTCTTCTTTGCATGCTTACTTTTATTGTGAGGTTTGTGTTGTATTTAAATTGCCTGGGATGCTTTCACAGACAGGTGCTACATAAATAAAATACGTTATTATTATTTTAATGAGCTGCAGTAGTGCAGAAATTAGAAAAGTCTGTATGTTCGTATTATCTTTTTAATCTCATTGCCAGGATTTACTGTTAAGGGAGAAAGGTAGAGTGGAAAGGAACTTCCAAGTGGGAAACTACCACCCTCTTCCATATGCACACAGAAGAAATTTTTCCCTGAAGGCATTAAAATGGGCGCAGTAGGTGCTATTTTGGAATTACATCCAATCTTTCTCTTCCTATCTCTTGCAATATTGTGGAAGGGGTAAAGAGCAACAGCTAAATGTTTAGCTGATAGGGGAGGCTTCAGGATTCTGGTGAGACCAGTTTAGTGATGGCAATACAGCCATGCAGGAAAACATTTTGAACCTTGCTCAGAATGTTTATCGTGTATGTACAAGCAGGAGCGTTTCCACTGTGCCTTGCATCAAACACCTGAATCAAACAATTCTGCAGGGTCAGAAATGTTCTGTTAGATGATATTCGCCTGGTTATTTGTTATTGCTGCAAACCTTTGTACTTCCAACAGCAAGCTGGTCTTGAAAGAAAAAATATCAAAATGGAGGAGACTGGAACTAGGTTATCTCTATGTCCCTTCCAACCTGAACCATTCGATGATCTGGTGATTCTGTGAATACTTAAAGATGAGAAAAGGTCATGATGTCATACTTCCAGCTGGAATGACAGAAATCTCTCAAGAAGTACTGTTTTTCTGTGATTTCCAGCTCTAGGTAGAAAATTATAGTGGTACAAAGCTGCAGGTGGCAGACTGCAGCAGCAGCAGGTACTTTGGCCAGAACCTAGGCTGTCCTGGGGTTGTCCCTTAGCTCTGCAGTGTCTGGCAGTGCTGGCACACCTTCAGCCAGCCAATTCACCACTGCTTTCTCTTTTTGTTTTTGGACCAGCAACTGATTCTGCGTGTGTATTTTTATCAGTGTGTGATAGAAAGTAGC
Source organism: Manacus vitellinus (assembly GCF_001715985.3). NCBI lineage: Eukaryota > Metazoa > Chordata > Aves > Passeriformes > Pipridae > Manacus > Manacus vitellinus. Next base: position 9,584,342 of record NW_021939256.1, read on the forward strand.
CAAGGTCTAAACTGATGTCTGAGCTCAACCAGAATTCAAATAATCACTCTGTTGTTTAACTATTGTAAACTACAACCATGGAGATTCTTATTTCTGGAGACAATATTTGATTCCTGTTTTGAGTTTCTGACTTGGTCTAGGATCCTTTTTGATTTACAGTGCCATAATCAGACCAGATCATGATACTGTGGGCACAGTACTTCTATTTTGCACAATGTAAAAGTGAAAAACTAGACAGGGCTACTTAAATCTTATCAAAATCTGTGTCACTGGACATCGTATTTTGAAAACTAGTCAAATTTTTACATGTAGTTTCTTGTGTAGTAAAACAGGCATATAAGCACACGTTCACAGCAATTCTGTACTACAGGAGAATGTGTTCTATTTACTCTGGAACTCTTTCCTTGCAGCTTTAGTTGTAGACTTTCTTCTCTTTTTTTCTTTAGTCATCAGAACTTTTACATCAATTCAGTAATATTTACCATGTATAAGGTGCCTAAGGCATTTTGTTGTTGTTGAAAACTGATATATATATTTTCACCAGAGAACAAGTTTTCTTTTCCTTGCTGGAAAATAGACTCCTGCTTGGAGATGTTAGTCTCTTGCAGAAGGAGGTCAGCCTGCCTGCCTGTTGGGGGTGGTCTGGCTGACCACAAGGGAGTAAAATGCCTTGGTCTGGTAATTCTGGGACTAGCAGTGTTGTATCATAGCTGTGTCCCAGCACTGAGGTCTGGTTTCCTTAATGTAGTTCACCTTAATATCTCAGGAACACGGGAAAAAGTTAAGAAATACAGGGTCCCATAGGAGTATGTCGTATGGCTGCTGCCTGGGCCAGTTTTCGGTAAAATTTACTAGTAGCCTGAATGAACGGTAGAATTCAGCATTTGAGTAACACTGTCTTATACTATGAAGTTTGGTTTGTGAAATACAGGATTTTTGTAGTTGGTTAAAACACTGGGTTTAATCATGTTGTTTGTTTTGTTTTTCTTAAGTTTAGAAAACATAGGAAGACTGAATATTTCTTATCACTGTTATAAAACATTCTTTAGAGATACAAAATATCTTTTAGCTCTACATCTTTGGAACTAATTGCTTGCATTATATTTCTGCCTACATGCATTTAAAATGAATAATAATTTAACTCTAACTCTTCTTGTTGTCCTAACAAGCTGGATATGATAAACCTCACATAGCAAAATATTTGTATGTCTGCAACGTCCTGTTGTTGGGTAGAGAAGTTGTCCAAATGCAGAATAAAAAATGGTCATCACTCTGAGATTGCATTGAGGTGTAATTTACAACTGGCAGCTGCAGGCAGATGGGAAATTCAAGTGATCCTATTAGTTAAGATGATAGTCAGGATCCTCAGCACAGCAGAAGTGCATTGTTGTGTTATATAGGCATCGAGAAAGGCAGTGCTCTAAGGAGATTTGGAAAACAGTAATAAACCAGGTTGCAGATGTTTCCGAGAGGCTAGAAAGGGGAATGGGATGGAGCACAGAGGTGATTATTTTAAAATCGAACGAGAGTTCAGTGGGGACTGGCAGGAGTTCAGTACTGCCCAGCCATCCTATTCATTTTTGATGGTGCAAAATGGGAGAAACTTGTTATCCAAAGGACCAGTTGCTATTCCCTCTCCTTCTGCAGCCTCCAGATGTTGTACTACTTTATTACAAACATCTGTAGGTCATATAAACGGTCTTTCTACCCATAAAAGAGGTAGAAATGTAGAGAAGACTGTAAAAAACAGGTTAGCAAAAGAAACACACTGTATCGTCTTCAAAATATTGGAGGAGACAGAGGTGGAGAACATACTGGTGAACTAGCAGAAATGAAAAGGAAAGTTGTTGTTACACACTTATGATGTATCTAAGTAACCTTAATACATGTAATTTGTTTCCTGCAGTTTCTAGGGCTCCCTTGACTGTGTTTTATGGAAAACGGCTATTTTATAGCAGCACAGCATCTTATGGATCATCCCTGCGCTGTCCTCTCTGGCAGAAAGGTTTAGCTTTGGCCCATCTTTATATTTTTTAATCTTTTTTCTCTTAATCAAAATTAAAAGTCATTCACTTTGAAAGGATGGGCTTGTTCCTGCAAGTGGAAAAACAATGTTGTATGTTATATCTTCCCTTAGGCACTTGTGCACATAAGGCTTATCTGGCATTGGTGCCTTATTCAGCATGTCACAGGGATGAACAGTTACCTCCAGATGACAACGTGCTGTGTTCTTATGACAAATGGTATTGTGTCATGGAAGCTTCAGAGGCCAAATTTAGCAGTATTCCAGACAATGTTTTATGAAATGTAACTATAGCAACTAAACCTTCATCTCCAAATAATAACACAATCTTTGCTTTAAGAAAGACCAAAAACCCCATAAACCATCTTCCCTCCTTGGTCCCAGACTTAAACATGCTACACAGTATATCAGCTGCTAGTTGACTGACTGCACTATTAGATATTTAATTTTTTTTTAAACAGTACAAGACAAATAGATGCAGTTTCCTTAAAAGCAAGTTTTATGCCTTTTCACAATAACTTTACCTCCCCAGCCTTATCTGTGTCACTGCAGTTGCTGTTCAGGTTGCAGCCACTTTTTGTTCTGTATTTCCCGTGTGCCACACGGTGGTGCTCCTGGCTCCGCATTGCTCAGAAGCCTGAGCTGACTGAGAGCAATTAGAGATGCTGTGTGTGTACCAAAGCTGATTTGGGAGGGAGGGCTAGCACACAGCTCTGCAATAAGGTGAACCATGCCATGAGATGGGGGATGTACTTTTCTCACAGGACTCAGCTACCAAATCAAATATGGGAACACCAAGCTGAATAACATCAGCCAATAAAAATCTTCAGTATTCTGCATGTATACACATATATACATATATTCAATCTCTTTTACTCGTGATTGCTATATGAATTTTGCATGCTGACTTTGTTTTGGTAGCTACCACACCTTCCCATTTTCTGTTTGCTTAGTAGAATACTCCTGCAGGTTTACAGCTCAGTGGCAGCAAGGATGGCATCGCTTTCTCTAGGTCTATGATAAAAATGCAGAGAAGCAAGGCAGAGGGAGGGGAGATGGGGCTCCTTCTCGATCTAAGGAGGGGCCATTACAGAATCAGGAGCTGCCTCAGTGGTCCCGGGCAGTATTCCCAGACTGGAAGGAGGCTGGCGGTGGTACTGGCCTGGTGTCAATTGAAAGTTCCTTTTTCCTCATAAGAAAAGCTCTGTGTCTAAGTGGACATCCTCACCTGTATCAAGCCTACAGCTCAGTGAAATCGACAGGAATGATTTCATTGACTTGCGTGCACTTTGAATCTGGTCCTGTGAACTGTAGCGGTCTGTCAGTTAAAGTTTAGCTCTGTGCAATTAGGAGTTCACCTCCCACTGAGAGTTTCTGGTAGCTTTACTAAAACTTGGATCAGACATTTAGATATTTATGTGAGTCTAGCTTTTAAATTGTGTGAAGCCATCTTTTTAATTAATCCTTATAAGAACAATTGAATGCATGACCTACAGGGATAATTACTTGTGTTCTGCTTTTGATTATTTTGTAAAAGTTTCATTAGGTTTGTGTAGTGTACTGCATTGATAGGTGATCAAAAAAAGGAGCTCCAATAAGGTCCTTATGCATACCACCATATGAAATTTTGGGACTGGCAGTCATGTTATCTATATAAACACTACATTTTGTAATGTCATATTATTAGCATAAATCTTTGAATGTTTTTTCTGTCTTTGCATGTCTTTGGATTATTTATATATGTAATTCTTCCATAAAGCCAAAACTTGACTGTTGGAAAAAATACCTTAAGTTAGTCTTCAATTTTTGGTCAAATTCAATAGCCTTATGTGATGGGCTCCCCTGAATCTGAGGAAGCTTGATTAGTTTCTGATATTATTATTTCTATATTTATCCTCTGTGTGTAGTCTCTATGAAAAGCTAATGCTAAACAGAATTCTTTACTGCAATTAAATATTATTGTAAGTGATTCTCCAATGAGTAAGTGAAGGTTGCAAACGGAAGGTAGTCTTTGGTAAAACCTTAGACACAACGACCATCACCAGGAGGCACCTCTCTGCATTGCATGAATGGACTGAGGGACCAAGACAGGCAGCATTAACCCTGCCCATGTCCACCACTGCAAATTTTTCACTTCAAGTGCAGCATTATATATCAAAGACAAATGCTGAAAACAATAAAATTTCATTAATATGGAAACTACAGTTTGATATTTTGAGCGAGTTCATTACGAGAAGGAAGAAGTAACCCGGGGTGTATTTGCAATGAATAGTGTCTCTGAGGAGTAGTGGGTATGGACAAGAACTAAATCTAGTAGTGCAGAGATAGTGCCTATAGGAGAAGGCAGGCTTGAAAATTATCCTGTCAGTTAGCCTTCTTTCTTACTTCTATTAACTGAACAACCCACACAGAAACAGATGGTGTTAAAGTAGTGATAAAAATGGGAGATATTACAATATTTATTCAATTATTTCATTACATCATTTTCCAAAGGCCAAGCTGATTGTGTCAAAGCAGAACCAGCTACTTACATCATCACAGACTGACATTTTGCTATTGATGATATTTTGTGAAGTGCTGAATTGAATTTTTGCTCACTGACAAGAAATCTGAGTTAAATTTTCTCATTGAGATGGAATGAAAAGTTCAACCAAGAGATATCTCTGTTGTCTTTATTCAAAAATCATGTAAACTTTACAACAAAGTCAGATCCCTGCCCACCCAAATCCTAATCAATACATGAAAGCATATAAGCTTGGTGCCAAGGAAAGACATAAAATGTACATAGGTTTTTCTACATGTAGACTGGTAGAGATTTAGAGTTTATTCATCCTGATTCTCTCCTTAGAATGAATTAAAAGATGAGCATTATACTGGTCCCAAATAAGAAAATAGAGTAGAATATCAAATTAAAATACAAATATTGAACTAGTCCCCAAAATATGAATTCCAAAAGTCATTAAGAATGTGTATAGGCGTAAATAAAGTGCAAGTTTCCAAAAAAAAAAACCATAAAACCACTCCTGCCAGCATGTCCTGATGCAACCATGACTGGTTTTTTGCACTGGCTCACAGCTCACTTTCAATGCCATTTTAAGATCTTAGTGCAAATTCTTACCCAGAGTTTTCCTGTTTTCCCCTCTCAGGCAAGAACTACATATACATGCCTGAGAGGACTCCTAAGAAACAAAAGGACCAACACTTCCTCTTTCTAGCCTGGCAAGGTGCACCTTTAGGTCATCCGGGAGCACAGCTCCATTCTGTTTGCCCATATCACTTTATGCTCATCACCTACTGCCAAGGGGACAGCACATCCTAAAGTTTGCTGATTTCACCACATCCTTTGGCAAGAGACAGCTTGAACAATGAAACATATAAATTGTTTTACTTACATGAAGATAAAGGGTTGAAAACAAAAAGTTACAAATAAAACAATTTTAGTGCTTTTTTTTTCCTGTATGCTCTCAGTTTTTCTGACATATTTCACTGGGAATGCAGTTCTTGGGGTTGGCAGTTGGAGGTCTGGCCATCCAGGTCTCTCGCATATATTCTGTTCTCTGGGTCCTGAAAAACATTTCTCTCTTTTCTTGCCTAGATATACTACACTCAGTTTCTCCTTGATTCACTGAGAATGGACTATTGAAGGCTGAGAAAGAGGGGAGGCAAAAGGGTAATGGTCAGAATGAGATACGTTGTCTTGGTTGTTTTCAGCTTTTCACTCTGCTCTCTTGATGTACCTGCCTTGCTGGATGTCTTTGTCCTTTAACTTATGATTTTTTTCATGCCTAGATGGTCTTGTGTAAGATAGTTTCTTCCACTCTTTCTTTTCCCTTTTTTTTTTTTTTAAAGTTTATGATATTGAAATAGAAATGTGGAAACTATCTATTCTTCACAACATCTGTCAAATTGATGGCCTCCCATGCCATACTAGCTTTCTAAAGAGATCACACAAATGTGTTTTAATGAACCTACTTATAACAGATGGAGGACATTGAATTAATTTGGTAAATCCATGTTAGAAAAGCCACATATGCTCTACGTATTCTTGGTGTTTGTGGCCTAAATCAGTGTTTCTTCCTTAGTTCCCTTGCTCTTATTTTCCAGACAGGGAATATAATATAATTGGATGATATTTGCAAACTATTGAGAAGGTGTTTGTGTGTGTGAAAACAGCTTTAAAAATGTGACAATACAAGAAGAAAGGGAAGTGCTTCTTCATGGAATGAGGTATTGTCACATAGTTCACAGATGACATTTAATTAAATTATGGCATAGCTAAAGCTTGCTTATCCCATCCTGTCTCCCTGCATTTCTGAGAAAACATTAAGTAAATTCTTATAAAGTAGTTAAAATAGGAGCACACATAAAAGATAACTGTAAATCCTCTGGTCACTTTGAGCATTCAGTTTTCTCTGTTCTGTTGTCTAATGGAGATGTTTTCTGAATTCTTTATATGACTCAGAGGATCATATACAGACAGCAGGCAGGAAACTTCAATTAAACTGTGGATCTTAACTTAGAAGTTGATTCACTTCAATGAATCAACCAAAAATTGCAAACAAGGAGAGGTATGAGTTCTGTGGGTAGAGGTTCCTGCTCTAGAGGCATCTATGTGAGTGAAGAAGTCACCGTTAGGTGAATCATTAAGCATTGGATGTATGTTATGAGATGTATATTTTAAGATATAGAAAGTATGAATTACTCCTCTTTTTTGTTATAGCAGTAGTAGTGTTAACAACTTAGGAAGTCTTTTTTCCACAAAAATATGGTTTGAAAGGGACATGCACACCTAACCTCTGGGAAAAGTGTGGAAGCTGAATGACTAAACTGGGGCTTTGAATGCACACAAATGTACTTAACTATCTCATTTGGGATCCCAGGATTTTAATGTTTAGCTTATGTGACTACTGTATGAACCAGATAAGTACAGCATCAAGGGAAGTAGATAATGCAATCTGTCCCCAAACCACAAAACTAAGCAACTTGCTACAAGAACACGTTTATTGTTTTCAGTGATAGAATTAGTGTACGTGCTCCTTGCAAAGCAGTTACGTATTGACAAAGACTTTAAAATCTGGTGATTCTGCAGCAAGCTGAACATATTTTTAAATGTTTCATCCTCATATATGCAGAAGTGTATGTGCATTATCAACATGTCTTTCTATATTACAAATTGAAAAAAATCTGCATGTGTATGTTTGTAACTATACACATAGGTGCACAAATCCAGATGAACATTTAAATGTTTTGGTCAATGAAATGCATTTTTTAGTCCTTCTTGATGAACTATTAGTCTGGGAACTAATAATTATGTTTTAGGTTACAATTGCCTTAAATGTATTCTTTTCAGATGGAAGAGTGTATTACTCCATAAGAAGGCTGTGCCTCCAGCTCTCAAGTATCTTGATAGCTTCAATTTTCAACGGGGTGTCATTCATAATCATATTGTCTTTTCTGATTTGAAGTTTAACATTACTGCTTGGTCATGTGTAAACAAAGCTTCAAGTTTTATCTTCCATTAATGAAGTTGAAATGAGTTAATATAAAGCAAAGTGAGAAAGCCAGAACCTGCCAAAGTTAATTTCTTTTTTATTACTTCTCAAGTTGGAAAGAATGAAAATGTCCATTATCATCAGTTTGTTTTGGTTCCCTTACTTTCCCTGGGACAGTTAATTTTAATCCAATAATTTGTTTAACATTGAAAATGTGTATAGTTAGTACAAAAATACATGAGGTGGTCAGGTTTAGGAGGTTATAAGCATACTGTGTTATTTTATTTCCAAAGAAAATGAAAATTCACCTAGTCATCAGAAGATAGGTCAAGAAGACTACATTAGTATGGTGGTGGACAACATTCCTGGTTTTAAAATAAACACTAGTTTCTACAGGTTTAATGCTGTGTTTGCTACCATTTAATATTAATGGCAGTTTATAAGAATGTTTGAAATATATTGAGCCCATTAATGATAAAACATAAGTTAATCTGGTTTCTGCTGTGAGGATTTTGTTAAAAAGATTTTACTGAGTTCCTTATTTATCCCCATAGCAACCTTAAACCAAGCACAGCTCCTTTTTCTCTCCAAGTTCAACAATGGCCTCACGTACCCCTCAAGAGAACCTTCATTTGGACACTGTGTCAGGCTGATCTGACCCTGCCTTCTGGGAGGAATTCAAGTGTTGTCGTGCTGCTGTTTCTGCAAAATGGCTTCAGTGTAGTGTCCTGCTCCTTTAGCAACAGGGCACCTATCCCATCATACACAGGCTTAATTAATGTGTATGTAAAGGCTCATTGCAATCCAGATGCTTACAAATAACTGAGCTGTGAAACTTTTTCACGCCACCCACTTAAACTGAAGTGAAATTACTGCAGTTCAATGTAGGAGGCTATGTTTGTACTTTGTAAAGCCCTATCAGTTTAGGTAAGGTTTAGCAAAAACAAAATGAGAGATGAATAGGATCTTGTCTTCATTTTATTCAAGCACAGAAGTTCAGAGAGGAATAAAAGGAGGAAGGAAAATCAAATAAAGGTATTCAGCTTTTGACTTAGTCTGAGTTATAGCTTTTATGAAATTGAAAAATAAAGATGAAAAGTAATATTATTCTGTGAGAATTTCAGGGAAAATGCATATTTTAGAAAAGTTGTTTAATCTCCTTATATCTCTCCCTCCCCAATAATACCATAATCCTTAAGCTTTTTCACTGGCATCCACACTTTACAAATAAATGTTTTTGGTCATTCTTATTCTTATGGTGGTCAGTCTTTGAAGTCCCCAGTACGAATCCTGACCAGATTCTAGCCTATCTTTTAATTCTGCTGTTTCTGGGATCACAGAAGCATAATTATATTTTAGGATTTTTTGATCAATAAGTTATTGTTTCATGCTGCACCACCTTCCATGCAGATTGGGCACCCTTGCAAAAAAACCCAGAGAAGCAGTGAGTGGAGAATTAAAAAAACTTTGAAGTGAATGTCTCTGAAATGAATACCTTGCCTAATGGCAGAATGATACATTTGGGACAGAGTAGCTGGTTTTATATGAATGCAGGAGAATAAATGACCTGCTTATACTAGTGATATCTCTCTGGCAGAAACATATGTCATACCTAGTTTATAGAAACACACCTCCAATATATTTCACACAAAGCTTGTTTATGTCAGATAGCAGTAGTCAGAAAGCCAGGCTTTGGAAGAGTATGTGAAGAGCTACCTGCAAGGCTGAGAGTTTTTAGAGATATAAAAGCTGATGGATACAGCACAAGTATATGCAATTGAAAATAAACCAGTTATGCCTCATATGGAGACCCAAGCAGTGTAAATTCTTAGTATCACTGCTATATCTCACTTTTGTGAATAACTGTATAAGATGGTGGAATTGGTAATGCATGAAAAGGGACGGGATGTTCTGAAGTACATTCAGTGACCTTCAAGCGAAGGAAGTGAAGACACTGCACCTTTGAAAGTTAGGGACATGAACAGCCCATTGAGGCAAAAGTCTGCAGAAGGTTGTTTTACGTTTACGTTTGTTCCTTTTTACTGTCTGTAATGGAAGATTTTTCCTAAGATCCTTCAGTGTGGGTATTGGTGGAGTAGAGTTTGGGGGTTTCAGAGTCAGATACTTAAGGCTGAGAGACAAGAGCAAGAAAATAATATTAATATTAATAATTCTAATAATCATCATCACAAACAAAAAACCAAACTACCACAAAATTTGTGAAATTTCTGAAATTACTTCCTTTTCTTTGTTAACATCTGATGTTTAATGGAGCAGCTATTCAGAGCTCCCAGTGAACCTCCATACTCCAGTGAACCTCCAGACTCTCCTTAGCACTACTCCAAATACCAGCTCTCATTTCTGAACTCTTCCTGTGCTGCTAAACAAACACAAGAAAACAAAAGAATTTTCTTCATGATGTTCTTTATGACGCTCACCCCTATTGAATTTTTAGCATATTTTCAATATTAGGGACTACAATCCCTAACCAGTTGTTCCACTGGTGGAAACAACCTTTTGGATTTTTTTGCATCTATCTTACCTTTATGGAAAGCTTTTAGCTTCGATAAAAAATCATTATGTTATTGTGCCAATACTCAGACTACATTTAGTTAAAAAGCTCTAGTATGGTATTCCTGTAAACATGATTTCTCCAACTTCTTTTTTTTTTCATTTAAAATATATTTTTGATGCGATAATCAAAAGCAGTTATTGTTGATTATTGCTTTTGCTAGCTATAATTTGAGTGTCAGAGTTGCATTCAAGAAATTCTTTTAGAAGAGCATTAAAGAGGTTCTTCCAAAACAAGCGTGAGAAACAAAACTAGTTCTTACTGAAATATTGTCAGTCTCTTTCTTTTGAGCTAAGATGGACTACTACTCCATTACTTTGTTTAAACTGTTCTCCTACTATAAAAATGCCAATAGCAGCTACCTTAAACTTACAACCTTAGGAAAAGTGGAAAGATATACTAGAATATGTAAGTTCACAAAAAAAAAAGAAAAAAAAGAAAAAAAGAAATTAATAAAGAACAATCTGCCATTTGTCCCCTATTGCTTAAAGCAGTCCCTATGGTTCTTTTAGTAAATGTAGACATAGGCAAGATGACTTCTGCCTAAAAGTGACAGTGTCAGATACAGATTATTTTTAGGTTGTTTATATGCATACCTGAGTTGTAGAACTATTTGAAAAACTAATTTATAGAAATGCTTTGCTTTTTATTTGGTGACAAGAAAATGAAGTATAAATAAAGAATGGACCATGCAGTAAGGTAAGAACCTGTTTTCTTGTTTGCTTTGGGGGTCTTTTTGTGCTAATTACACTAAATTATTCCATATTGCTTCCAAAATTAAGACAGTTAAAATCCCCCAAAATAATGTCGTTTAGACAGCTGATCAAATCTGGGACATATGGTAAATAAAATTTTACAAGCGGCTGTAGAGAGAATATGCATAGAGAAACTTTCTTAATAGAATAAATAATTCAAAATTTACCATTACTCAAATGTTTTTTAAAAAAAAATATAAGAGAAAGAACATCAACTTCACCTACTGCAAAGCACAAATAAAGAAATTATATAAGATTGGAAGTTCAGAAGAATATTTGCTTGAATATGTATTGGTATAAATCAAACATATTTCTTTATTTGGGATAGGATTTCTCAAATGGCTGGTTTTGCTCTAGATCTGGATATTAAGTAGACCTTGACTGAGAATCTCAAAGGACCTGCACATGTTTTGTCTTTGTAGCCTAGTGAGGAATTCTGATCAAACTGGGTTTTCCATGTGCCTTTCCCACATACATGCAGTCTCCTGCTCAGTGGAACCCGATAAAATTAATCATCAGATTCCTAATTTAAAAAAAAACCAACTTAGAATAAAACAAAAAAACAAATGCAAAACAAACCAAAACAAACCAACAAAACACCCCAACAAATAAAAAACCCCTGGGGTTTATAATCAAAACAATTATTACAATTATTATTGTAATCAAAATTGGTCCATTTTGCACAACTAATCAGAATATTTGAAATTCTATTGATTATATCTTTTTGGACTAGACACTAGGGTGTTGTAATTTACCACTAAATATTTGCACAGCTACAGATCTACTCTGTCACTGCTGGGAAAGAAATTGTCAAAAGTTACAAGGAAAGTGAATCAAGAAAGGGAGAAGAAATGAAGAGGAAAATTATAGACCTACAGCACAGTAAATTATATCCTCCCCAGTGCAAATGATCTGAAACCAAAATGAAAATGAAAATTGACCTTGTCTCAGATCTATACATGTGGCTATACATCACATGCAGAGACTCACCTAAGCTTTACAAACCAGCAGTTCTTTGCATTTCAGCTACATTCCAGAGATGCTGATATTCCTTCCCCTTCCATTCACAAAGTACATGGAAAGATGATAGATAGCACTTGGCCAGCTGATACTGTAAAAGAGCTTAGAAGCTTTCTTAATGGAATTCATAATTCTTACACAATTCAAAAGACAAGAATAACAAAGATAGACAAACACAAAAAGTAAGTTTCTATTAAATAACATAGATGGAGAGAGTAAAATATTGAGAGCAATCAGTAGGTTCTCAACTAGAGATAGTGAGCCCACTAAAAAAAATCCATCATTCATCCACCATCCAGATGATAACAGCTTCAAGACCTCAGCATAAACTCCTTATACTTTTAGGTCAAAAGTTTTCAACTATACTCTTTGTACTCTATTGGATAAGGAGAGACCTGATGTGGCTATAATTTCAGTGTGATCTATGAGATAGTATTTATGACCAAATTGTTTGGCAGCATTAAAAAAAAAAAGGAATCAGGCAAGAAGTCCCACCCCACTTCACCCTATCTGGGAGAGTCAGTGAATCTGAACATATACGTAGACAGGTAGGATGTTTGTCAGTTTGGTTTGAATGGTACTGGAAAGTAATTCTGCTTAAAAATGTCTGTCAGATTTCAGAATAAGATGAATTTTTGGTGAAGATATTCTGGCAAAATTGATCAGCATAAATAAATTCCGGATTTATAAAGTTATAAATTTCAGCTGGTTTTATATGCTCTGTATTTGTCTATAAATTTCAACATCGAATAAATCTCTTCGTTTTTATCTACAAAACAACACAGGCACATAACACTCAAGAAAGAAAATAGGGATTAACAGCTGCATTCAGGTGCTGTGGTATGAGTGACTTGCCAGCAATAGCTGCTTGCCTGTCAGCCCCAGGGAGTGGGGAGAGCACCAGGAGCTCTGCAGGAGAGCCTGACAGTACTTGGTACTGATTTTAAAATATGGCATGTTCTCAAACTTTTTGATGTTTCCTGAAGGTTTAAGTTGCTACCTTAAATCTTTACTAAGTAGTATGCTTCTGTGAAGAATGTATGTAAAATAATAGAGGTACTTAGTGAGGACTAACTGCTTTCTGGGGAAGCCTGGAAAACAACATTATGTGACAAGAGAATTTTTCAGAACCCTGGCAGACACCTGCTTCATGTAGTATTGGTTTTCTGTGCAGAACAGTCCTCTTTCTAACATAAGGTGTGACATATAATTAAGTTGGTTTATGCCAGAGTTGCTCAAATGTGAAATTCTTTACATATTTCTTTTCCATCCAATTATATCAATGACAGAAAATAAACATAATTACATTTAAATTATTCATAGCCAACCTATTAGTTGTACTAAGTAGTCTTTATTTCCTGTAGCTTTTACTATAGGCTAAGTTAAGTTTAATCATCTTACAATGTTAGGAGCATACACAGCCACATTTATCACAATAACTTGATTGAGTTTTAAATTAAATTTAAACATCTCTCCATCTTATGAGAGCTATATTATTACAATATATATGATAAAGGAAATAAAAGTATAACAATAAAATATACTTCTCTTTGAAGCTACTTGTAACCTTTCTTATTAAGGCTCCCTTTTTCCACACTGCCTTCAAGAATTTGACTGATAACGCTGATTTCTCCTCTAGGAGAGGAGCTACTGCAGTAGCTTAGGACATGGGTATAGCAGCAGCTCGGAAAGGTCTCTGCTTTTAGTTAGATGTGACTGGAAATCATCACAGATATGTGTTTACTATGAGAGTGAGAAAAATAATCTCTGAACAAAAGCAGTTTGGGGTTGTTTTCAGCTTTGTCAGCGCCACACCAACACAGGACACTTACGGGCATTCATGTAATATTCCTCATTCACTTTTTTCCCATTTCAAAGCTCTCTTTTAACAATAAGATATATATAGAATATTTCAGGAGCTTCAGCTATGGGAAATCAACTATTCCAACCATAAACGTATATATTATCCTCCCAGAGTGAACAAAGAGATTTGAATGCAAACCCAGTACATTTTGTGTGTACATAAACATTTTGATACACAACTGATCACATTAGTGTAACCATATTCCTCTTTTAAATTCATGAAGTAGGGATCTCAGTATAGCATTGTTGTAATTAAGTCCCTGCTGGTTTAATTGTCAACCGGTTTTCTGTGGGGCACATTGGAGTTGCTTAGAGCTGCTAAGTCTGTGTTAGAACATGGAAAAAAATGGTATGGGTTTGCAAAGGCACCTCCTAGGAGTACAGTTCATTGCAAAATATCAATACAGCAAAAGAGTCCTAACATACCCTGAAGTCATGTAGCAAAACTCTCTGCAGTGCATAGATTCAAGTTAAACCTGACTAAGGCACACTTAGATTTATGAATTCTTTAAAGGTTCAGTAAGTTTGAACTCATTTGCAATTTAAATAAAGTGTTATTTGAAAGTCATTCTCTAAAAAAGGGGAAAAAATTAAGAAAGAAGAGCTTTTCTGCTGAAGATAGTCAGACAATTAATTAAACCTCTTCAGGAAATAGCATAAGGGCTTACAAATAAACAGTGGTTATTATTAGAAGCAAGAGCAACAGTGATAGGACAGCCACATCACTTCCCAGTGACAAATTAATTGATTTTTAAAAATTTGATCAAAGCACAATAATATAAGAGAACTAGATTAATAAGAGAGAAACACAAATTGTTTCATTACCAGAGTGTGGTTGCTACTGTTCGTTTACTCTTGTTCTTTTTATCTTCTTGAGTGTAAAGGCCACCTCTTGCTCTAATAGAAAGTAGAATTTTTCAAGGTTTCATTTTAAATGACTTTACAAGGAATTATTCAAAAAAATGTATGGACAACCTGTTCAACCTGCTTACTTGGAGAGTTTAGGATGTACTACAGATGGGAATATTCCTACCTTTTTCTGATTTAAAAATGTTGGAGGGACAAGCTATAAGTAGCAGAGTTGTTACATATTACATGGACTCTCAGTGGTGAGAGCACTGGAGAAGGAACACTGAACTGATAGATTCTGTCACTGACTTTCAGTCCACTGTTGAAGAAAGTATTTAATCAGTGTTTTCTTAGTTTATCCACTTTCCAAAAACAATAGCACTATGTAATTAAAAAAAGCACCTTCTAAAGTGACTGTGGATTATTTTTGTATTGCTCAATGCATGTCCTTTCAGTGTTTTAAATCAAATTTGTCAAAAGTTCTGTGTCACTGCAACCAGCTCACAGAAGGATTCATTGCACTTTATCTATCTAATAAGTTAGATGTCTAATCTAATTTATTTATCCCTCTGGTAAAAAGGAAATCTCTATTAATTCCACACTGCCAATATTTATTTGTGAGAATGCACTGCAGTGGTATGGAGAATGGACACCTGAAATGTAAAAAAGAAAAAGGTTTTCCATAGGACAAGACCTATTTAGCTTATGAGTTTCCAGAGGCTGAGAGTGTTGTTAACTCCAGGTCCATAGCTAATCAGTAAAAATTGGTTTTATCTGTGGGGTAAAACTTAGCAGCTTTTTCAGAACATCTGTATGCTCTGTCAGGATTTACGTAGAAACTTTATATCTTTTACTTTCCTATAATATAGCTCTTACCACCATCATTTCTGAGAAGTCCAACCTGTCTTTTAGATTTAGTCTTTATTAAGGTGTTGGCCCCTGTTTTCATTATCTTATATTAATTTTTAGTACACTTCTTTCATTTTATTGTATTTAAACCTTAAATCAATATAAAGCATAAAAGCTGTGTCGTTTGAGATTGGAGGAGCTGTCCAATTTTAGTAGCCTCTTTGATGATGTGATCTAAAACATAAGTTATTATCAACATTATAGCTATAAGAAAATTTTATTTTTTGTTTTTTATGGTGTGGTATGTTTCTTTATTTGAGAATGACTATTAAAAATTCAATAAGGCAATGTGGATTGACAAGCTTCATTTTGCAGTATTAAATTTAATTATATAAAACTAAATTTGTCCCATTAGAAGTCTAGGGATAACATAAAGTTCTTTTAACTTTGATGTCTGCTGTAACTCTTGATGAAACATAAAAGTTAAGAGTTTTAGTAGCCTGTTATTTCTTTAAAGAAATATTGCAGCTCAGAAGAGTTTGTGTTAACATTGCAGAAAAGAACTAATTTTTTTAATAAGAAAAGTGTCAGTGAGATGTATGCTTTAACAAATAGACTAAGTATCCTTTTTTTTTTTTTTGTTAAAGTCAATCAATTGTTACTGCAAAAAAGAAAGAAAGAAAAAGGAAAGATCGTGAGGCAGTTTATCAAACAAAATTCCTGATATCACTTGACATTCTTTCCCTATTTTGCTGTTCAGGTATATTTGAAAATTGGGAAATATTAATGAGAAATTCAGTCAGGAAACAGAAACAGCTATTCAGCAAATTTTTCACAATCCCATAGCACAGAAAATACCCCTTACAATATCTAATGTTTCTGAGGAAATTTGCAGACAATTCTTTGGCGAAAAATAGAGGAGGAATGGGTAAGTAGCAAGCAGTTTATCATCTCTAGTGTACTGTGTTTGGTTTGTCCTCTTAAACCACTTCATTAAATAACTTTTGAGAGTGCAGAGCTGGATTATGAATGCAAAACTCAAATCTGAACTTGAAGTAGAACATCAGAGAAGCTATGCAGTATTTCAAGCATGGATTTGGGTCCAGTTAACGTTAGGAAGCAAAGTGAATAGGTCTGAATACCATTTAAATATTCCTCAGTTTGGGTTTTTTGATGCCTGACTTTTATTTAAGGTCTCTCTAATTGGATAGGTACTAAGATAAATGTTTTCCAAGCAGAACAGGTAGAGCCAAATCACAGAATGCACTTCTAAAGCTGAAAAGCCTATGCATTCTGCTAATTTTGCCATGGAGACTACTATAAAGATATAGCTGTCTTCACTCAAAATAGCGAAGTACTGTCTTTAACTATTTTTGCTATAAAAGTGTTCAAGATATTTAATAACTTGAGAGTGGTTTCTAAAAAGCACAAAAAATTATTATATTTTACATACCTTCAGGTGATTTCTGGGCCCCTTCTCTAAATAATTAAATTCTAAACGGCCTTTGATGACCAGCAGTTAACAAAATCTGACAGACAGGAGTACAGTAGTGGAAAGCTTCTTAAGATCTGCTTGCTCTGTTCATTGTCTTCAGCTTTGCCACTTAACCATTACCATCATGAGCAATGCATTGATTTACATATGTAGGAAAAAAAATATTTTTAGGGCAGAATATTCTTCTTGTTTTCAATCTACTATGAGTAATAATCCCTGAAAATAGCTGCATGCATGTGAAACTTCACCATGATAAGCAACTATATCACTCCAAGCTTTGCTTGGATTACTAGTTATTTTTCATTTTACTCATGAAGCACCAAAATATTTATTTTATTCCGGGTGCTTTCAGTATCTTTATGCTAAAGTTTTACTTACAGGAAATTCAATTTATGTTTAATCCATTCTTGTAGAGAACAAGAGAGAACTGTGTCTATCTACGTCCTCTACACAGTGCAGGATAAAATATTTCTTTAAAAATTTGATTAAAGAAAAAGAAAAAAATTGAACTCGGAAGGGGGGAAATACTTTCTAACCAGGTCTAACCACATCTATATCTATATCGTTTGTTCTTGTTACTTAGTGATCCATAGGGAAAGGGAAAAATCAATTTTGCATTCCCTGTGAAAAATGCATGGGGATGTATGCAATGTAAAGAGAAGTTTTCAGATCTGTGACCAGCTTCCTTTGTTTTCTTCCCAACCTAAGTGGATTCACTGGCTAGTGTACACTTGCTGTTGCTTTTTTGGAATATTGTCATGCTGGTGGCTGTTTCATCTGCATTTGGTGACAAAATTTAAGATTTCATGCAAGCCATGCAAGCTAGATAACATGGTTGTTTGTCAGCTCCACATCTTCATAAACTGCTCATAAGTTCCTGTCTATTCCCAGCTGTGACTATTAGCCCAGTGCTATTGAGAGTGTGAGCACACCAGCACACTGACATGACAAACATCAGCAGGAGCTGCTTGAGTGGCCTTTTGCTCTATATTGTGATTGGAATCCAGCCTTGAGCAAGACAGCTCAGTAGGAAAGCTTTCTTGAAAGGGTCTCGGCACTCATCTGAAGGAACTAAGTGTGTTGAAGGTCTGACTTATTAACATCTGTCATTCTGTTTGATTTTTGCTTTGTTTATAATTAAGAAAATTGTAGTCAGATTTCAACAGTGCCACAGAGACAGTATTAGTGGTTGTATATAAATGCCTGAGGTTTATTTGGTTGGCAGGTATGATTCTGTATGTTGTCCTTTCATAGATGATCCTACTCTCCAATCACAAAATACACCAAGAGCATGACATACAGGAATCCTCAGCCATGAGTCTTACTACATCATCAGTTATAAACACCTTTCTTTCCCACATGAGAAATTAATATTTTTGTAGTAAAATACTGATCCCAGTAAGTGGTGAATATAATCTCCATCATAATACTTCATTAATACTTCCAGAAAGGAAAAATACTTCCAGAACGGAAAAAGAAGGGTCATAGATTATCAAATCAATTCTTACAGTTTAATTCTTGTTGATCAGATTGTATTCTTATTAGGTAATGAGATAATGATTGCTGATTACTATCTTAACTCTTTTTTGAGATGGTAAGACTAAATGAGAAGAGATTTGCATACTCCTAAAATAAATATTTCAGGTTGCCCTGGATTAATAAAAAGAACGGATAACTCCTTCTTTTGCCCTATCCATATAACATATAAAAAAAAATAGTTCTGCACTAAGGTTGATGCCTTTTAGAGATGGGCTGTAGTTCGCTGTAAGAAATCAAGGTTGCCTTGAGACATTGAAAGTGAATCCCCAACTGCACTGAGGTCTGATTTTTATACCAAGTTGTGGTCAGCCATTTGAATGCCTGTGGAATTGAGTCAGTTCTTTCATAGTAAATTGTATCTTTTCATAATGGATGGAAGACAACATTTCTGAATCAGTAAAGGTACAAAGAAACTTCAGTGAAGGTGTCCTCATTCTGTCCCCACAATTCAGCCTTGCTAGTCCTCTGCCTCCAGTCCCCCAAGGGTTGTCACCTTGTCACAGACAGTTCTGTTTTTCCACTGCAGTTCCTCAGAGGAAAAGCCCTGGAGATAAATACCCTGCACCTTTGCAGACATCTGAAGAGGTGACCTGCTCATTATCTTCCTCTCCCATATGCAGCTGCTTTGCTGTACTAAAGGAGATTTTGTAAACTTTGCGTTCCAGGAACCTCTGGAAAAAAAGGGTTTACCCGTCAACTTGAGGTGCTTGCTGCACCTGAAGCCTGCAAAAATGTAGCCAAGCTAGGTTTAAATTATCATAGTATTTAGTTTTAATTTATGTGTGTTATCTGAGATGGGGGTTTGTGCATGGAGCAAAGGTACATTTATTCGGGCTCTCATGTGGTGATCATCACGATGTGATGACAATGTGGCCCAAGGAAAGCAGTGTGTGGCCTACCAGTAAAACACTGTTAGTTGTATGTGTGTGGAGCAGGAAAAGGTGTAAAGCATGGAACCATGACCTGGGAAAAGTCCTGGTCCCACAGGAAGGACCTGAGGCAGATACTGCCTCTTTGCTTCAGAGTTCGGTAATGTGGTTTCACTGGGAGCCACACACTGGTGACCTGTAACTTTCTCCTCATGGCATCTGCTATATATGATTTCATTGTTATTCATCTTGTTGTTTGATTAGAGTGGAGGAGTCCAGAGAACTTGTGTGGAAGGAGAGGTCAATTTTTTTCTTAGGGGACAGAGAGAGAGACTGTAAAAGTCTCAGCAGAGAGACCTACAGGTCAAGTGCTGAGCTTGGGAGTGCAAGGAAGTTCTGGTGGCAGAAATGGCCTGAGGACTGGGGGGATAGAGCAGAGCTTGTTACAGCTCAGAAAATGTTTGAAGTGACTAAAATGAAAAGTGGGAGCAATGCCTTGAAGGACAGTGAAAAAAGGAACAGTGTAGCTTTCATTTACATCTATTCAGTCTTACCATTACTTTGAACTTTCTCTGCTTAAGAATTTAACTATTCTAGTTCATATTCACATAAAACCTCGGGATTTTTTAAGTTTCAAAGTTTTCTGATCTTTGAGGATCTCACTGATGTGAGCTCCTGTCATTCTACTCTGTGACATGAACATAAGATTTCAGGTGTGGTATTTGCAGCTAAGAATATTATTACCATTGGTAACTGTAGCTGTATAACAGCAGAAAGTAGTTGTCATAAGATGTGGCAAATTAGAGGTAGAAATATGTTTACTGTGCTGCTAATCCTTACTGTATATTAGAAGTACACAGATGAGCGGGACAGACTTGAAATTCTGTTTTGTAAATCTCCAGCACAGGGAGTAAATAAAAAAAAAATAAGAACATATGGTTAAACTGCTAATCAGATTAAAGGATTTGAAAATATTGACAAATTTTATTCATTTACTTCTGGATATTACACTCAAGTGAGATATCATTGATAGGCAGTGGGGGAAAAAGGTCACATGATAAGCTGAAGGGCTGGCAAAGAGAACATACCCTACCTTTCTGGGTTCTTGATGGTAGGAGAGCCATATAATCATTACTAACTGTATTGCCAGCCTGAATCAAATATGAGGTTGGAGATGGAATATGAGGATCAAAACAGCACAGTTTCTCTGATCTCACCTAGAAGAATAGTGTTCAGGTGGGAAGCTGAAAGACCTGTCTATGAAGCACTTAATGGATTAAGTCACTGAAAAAGCACTTAGAAGCAGTTTGTTTAAAAAACTATTAGAAATACATGGACCTGTGTCCTGTGTTCTTCTCCCCTCTGCATTTAAATGCATATGAAAAAGAAGAAATATTTGTGAAGCTTTTACTGGAATAGTGCATGGAAGGGTTTCTAAGTATTTTCTAATATATGACCTGTCATTTAGAGTGATTGCTTTACTGTATATGAATATATATATGTATATATATATATATATATGAGCTTCAAAAAGTATAAAGGAATTAAAAATGGTGTCTGACCTATTTGTTTGAGATATAAGAATAAAAAAACCCCAATGTGTGTATGCATAGATAAAGCCACGTGTTCTCTTCTACTGTAGTTTTTCATATGCTTTTAGGTGATGTCAGCCAGAATATTTCCTTCTGAGTTATAACTCTGTGAACTGTGATTAAAGTGCAGTAGCACATCTTTTAATGTATGTGAGTGAAGGGACAGTCAAATATGTATTATACAAGATTTAGGGGATCTTTCTTCTGAAGTTTGCTTTTTGACAACTGCTAGAAGAGTAGCTGCTGACAATAATGTTAAAAAGGAATTTTGGTGTTTACCTGGGGTTAGTGTATGGATGTTCATAAAGGGAATAAAGTAGAAAAATGCTTCTAGAAGCATGCACAGCATACAGAAGCAAGCAAAGCCTGCTCTGGTATGGTGGCTGTGGAAGAAAGGAGACATGTCCCTGTTTGGTGTGTGGTCTGCTGCTCACACATAAGGGAGCTGACACACAAACTCATGTGAGTTAGAAAAAGAGAGAGTTTCAAACTCTGTTACCTACTGCAACAGAGCTTTTCACGTTCTGCCCTCAGGACTACACTCCTACTTTCTTTAACTATACACAACTCAAAAAGCTATATTCACTAAAAGGTGACCTTCGTGGTATAAACAGATAGAAAAAGCAAAAAAGAATCCCCTCTTTGCAGACAAACTCTCCAGAAACACAGAGATTGCAAGCAGACTGCAAGCAGACTGAAACATAGGGGACCTGGAGATAAGTGGGTTCAGCACTTCAGTGCTTTAGAAAGCTAATGCCAGTGATAATGCCCCAGTGGAGCTCTTCTTTTGTTTGGAATGACAACCCTGAAGAAGAGACAATGTTTTTCCTCTGCATGTTGAAATGGAAAATGTTTGGATTTGGGATCTCCCATTTTTACAAAATCTGCTATTTATTTATCATCACCCTGAATCTGTCTAGATTTTCATTTCTTGAGCACTGAGGCAAGGTTCTGGTCCTCAAGCCTTTTGGGACATTTAACTGACTTAGATGAAAATGTCACCAAGATGGAAAACTAAGAACGCTCTTTCTATTTCTCTTCTGGAAAGTATTTAGCTCATTGCAAATAGCTGCAGAAAGATTTTATTGGAGATAATTTGAGAAATACGATTATCACTTGCAATTAATGTTTGTTAATTATTTTATCCAGACTTCTCTAATTAAAAGCTCCTGTCTTTTTGCACCTCTAGTGCTTCAGATAAAAGAGATAACAATAAAATAAGTTTTAATGAAAAGTATAGAATCCAATAAGTCAAGTGTACTTTACCACTAAAATGTGATAAAGACTAGCTGAGATAAACATTCACTGTGCTATCATTATGGTATGCCCAGAAGGAACAAAAAGATGAAACAACACCATCTGTTTATAGCTGAAATTTCTATTATTAGAAAAGAATTGTGGTGACCTCAAGGTCACTATAAAAAGAGACAATAAAAAAATGTTACAATTTCCTCCTCTGCTACTTGAGCATTGGTTCCTCCAGAACATGCAAAAAACTGTTCCTTATTTGTGTCCTCTTATAGTGTAAACCTTACCAAGAGGATTGCAGTGATAATTTGCAGTGTTGTAGAATCGAAAATCCTCATTCTATTCCTTAAAATACACCAGTCAATTGAGTACTCTTACAGGCCACTAAATCACAATTCATTCTTTCACCCTCTTCTCCACCTTCCCCTCCTTTTAATAAGATGTAAACATATAAGGAGCTCTGAAACTACATAGAGATTCTCTCTCAAGGTTCAGGAATCAGGACTCCTTACGCTTAACCTCTAACCCAATGCTTGGTGTCTGTTTTTGTTTCTTCTCTATTGACTAATAATGAACTCATCAATTAGTGACTTAGCACATAATTTCTACTTTCAACGTATTATTGAGAAAATTTCCATATTCCAGTGCCTGGGTATTAAAGAATAGGTTCTTTTTATGTACAATGCTGTCCTGAGACTTACCTCACTGGAACAATCTGAGTGTTCTTAGAAGAGAGGGGAAGACTTCAACCCTGGTGTCTGACACACCTGAGAGATTGTTTGATATGAGAACCTGTGTCTCTCTCTTTCGTAGTTTGTTTTCGGGTGCTTTCTAGTCTTTGCCTTGTAAACTGTCACATGAGTGCCTCGCTTGATACAATCTCACTTTATTTTGGTTGAGTTCAGGTCTTAGTTGCTTTATTTTCCTGATGAGGAGCTGCTCTTTATTGTGCATGCGACTTGCTCCTGTTCTCATGGCACACATCTACACTGATGTGCTGAATATCCTTGGAAGGACTGACAGTGAATTTTAAAAGTCTTCACTAGTGGTTTATGTTTCAGTTTTCTGTCCTTGAGCGCCCTTGTCAACCTTCCCACAGATTAACACTATTGCAGTACATTTTTTTCAAAATGGGCCCCCTTTGCTCAAGTCATGCTGATGCAAAACCTTCTGCCTGCCCCTGTCCTATGAGAAAAGTTCCAGCCCCTCTCTCTGTCATTTAAAGGTATGCTTTCATGTCATTCATATAAAACAATTTTAGACTTGGATAGAGAGTAGTTAACACCTTGGTGCTTACAGGGCGGCTGGATCATGATCAGGCTGTTATGCCCATACTATGTAGATAAGGTCCAGAAGTCATGGAAGATCTTAACATATATCTGAGGCATTTGTTTTAAATTACATGACATAATCTGATGTCCTTTATTAATCTCAACTAACTGAAGTAAGGTCACCTGCTGCGTTGGTTTTATTGTTTTTGAAGTTTAGTCAGGGTGTTTTGGAAACTAACAAATATGTCTTACTTGGTAAAAGCAGCTAGTCATAATTTCAGATAGTTTTTAAATTTTATTTAATTTTAGGTTAATTTCCAGTTTCATTTTAATTATGTTTTTTGGTCATGTAAAGGAGGAATAGGATAATTCCTATGCCAGTGAGAAAACTTCAGTCATAGCTCATAATGATCTATAAAACTCAGACCCGTAGCAAAACGGTGAACTTTCTATTGCTCTTCTGCTTGCAGGACTATTCATTTCTCCTAAGACAGTAAGGTTATGTTTTTTGATTGTTTTTGTGTAATGTTTGTTTTAGGTTTTGAAATGTTACATTAATTAAATTAAATGATAAATGATAAATTATGTTCATTAATCATAGAATGGTTAGAGTTGGTAGGGACCTTAAAAATTGTCTAGTTCCAACCCCTCTGACATGGGCAGTGACACCTTCCACTAGACCAGGTTGCTCAAAGCCCCATCCATCCCATGGCCTTGAACACTCCCAGGTATGAGATGTCGACAACTTCTCTGAAGAACTTGTTCCTGTGTCTCACCATCTTCACAGTAAAGAATTGCATCCTAATACCTAATCTAAACCTAGCCTCTTTCAGTTTAAAGCCCCCTTGACCTATCACTCCATGCTCTTCTTTGTACTTCTTTAGCCCCCCTTTAGATACTGGATGTTTAGAAATACCTCATGTTCTAATGTTTGGAAAATTTCTGCCTACTACTTGAATTTTCTGTATATGTATCATGCTTGGAATATTTTTTTAATGAATTTATATTGGCCTAGGGTTTTTTTTGGCTTTCTGTCTTCATAAACTAACTTCAATTGATTGTTTTCTATAACACTGAAGATTTCAGATATTCCACTTGAAATGTATTCCCATTTCAATCTTGTCCTAACTACAATCTTTATAACTTCCATTTGTTGAGGGATTGGATTTGGTTTGACATTTTAATTGTTATTCCTCCTTTGTACCTCTGTTTTTTTTTCCTTATTATTATTTTTTTAATAAAAAAGTGTTTACAAAAGGTTAAATCATATTAGATAATCAAGGTCTAATAAAAAAAAGAATGCAACATTCAAGCTTGGTTTCTCTTTGCTGACTATGTAAACACACCCTAAAAGAAAATTGCAATATACTACTATATTGTAAACACTGTATTAGGAAGCAAAACATTATAGCACTTACTGTGCTGAGAACCTCTGGTTTTCAAAAGCAAAGAGGATTTTTGATCAGCTCATCCAGGCTTTCCAAACTGTGGAGCTGGGGACATTATTCTGGAAATTTTGCTTTAGTTTTTCTGATAATTTTGAAATAGAAGTTCTGAAGCACTGCAGTCTTTCTTCAGGTTTTAAGTAGAAGTGTAGTTTTTGACAGACTGTAAATTAATCCTCAGCTGAAAAAAGAGTCTACTGTCCCACAACCAAACTGTGAAAAAAATAAAAAAAGAAGCTCATCTTCAAAGTTCCCTTAATGTCTAGAAGGCCAGAGTTTCTTAATTTTTACGTCATCTTCCTGTTAGCCTCAGATTAGAAGTTAATACAGCCTTTTTTTCTAGTTGTGGAAACAGTTTAATATAGAATCAATTCAAACTGTAAAAAATAGTCACAATGACAGATTGAAGAATGTCTCTTATTCTACATGCTGAACTTTCCAAGAATGTAGTTCTTGAACATAGAAAGATTAATTGGTTGTGAGATTAGTATCCAAAGTAGCAATTTCTGTAACGGTAATTTTGTAATTAAATTTGACACTATCTAGCACTTCTATAGTGAAAAACTATAAATCTATATACAGACAGGGATATATTATAGTCAACTTAGAAATCCTTTAGTTTGTCTCTCCCAAATACTGTTGTCACATCCACAGAAATATTAGGATGACTGCAGAGGTTTTTTTAACCATTATTTTTTTCTATTTTCATCTAAGATCTGTTTAAATCAAGGAAATGATTGACACCTACATGGCCAGAAGGGATGTACTGGAGGTGGGGAAAGGACGACTATACTCCTTACAGTGAATCTCCATTAATCTCTGTCTGGTGAAACTGGTTGAAAGGGATATTTTCGGAGGGTGCTTGGCCTGATATTTAAAATACATAAGAGAAATATCTTATTAGGCCTAGAAAAACCTGTTGTATTTGGGTTTTGGTTTGTGTCTAGTTATGCTTAAATAGGGAATGCTATGGTTGTGTTTAAATAGGGAACTAGTATACACTATTCCCATTGATGTGTGCTTCAAAGGACTTGAATTCCAGGTTCTGATCCGCTGTTGGTATTTAACAGATGGGAAGTATAACACTAACCTTTTCATAAAATGCTTTGTGATCAGATGATTAAAAGAACAAGCCAATATTAAAATTAAACATTCCTTGCTGTGGTGGGGCCACTGACAAACATGACAGTAGCAAAGGGACTGGGAAGTAATGTAGAATAGAAACTGTAGTAAAGAAGAAAAACCTGAAACAGAAGACACAGAAGAAAGACCTTTAAAAATGTCCTTGACTTTGAAAATCTTCCTGGTTGTTTAATGCTTCTGTGGTGAATGTTGAGCAGAGCAGGAATTATTGTGGTGATTGGTGACGAGGTAGAGCCTTGCAGGCACCTTCACCCTAGAGCCGCAGGATTCATCTGGGTGGAAAGGGATGTGCTTCAGGTGGAGTCAGTGGGAGAGGGAATTGCTAGGGGGAAGGTTTTCCCTAACATCCAGAGAGCGAGCTGCTATCCCATGTCCAGAAAGGGCAACTACTTTGCTCCTCCTAAGTATTGTGTCTGGTCTGGTCTGTGAGGACTTTGTGTCTGAACCGTATTCCTGTGTTGAGTGGATGACAAGTACACCTGAGGGTTATGCAGCAGTTTGTGCTATGAAGAAAATTTTGGAGTTCTTTTGAGAAGGAAGTTGTAGGGTTTGTGCAACTAGAAAAATAAGCAAATAATATATTCTTTGGCACTCTCGATTCCAAATAAATTGTTTCATCACACAATTAATGGTTGCTTTAGAGTCTGCTGCAAAATTTGTAACTTTATTTAAATTCTTTCCTGTTAAATATGAATAATTTCTCAAGTACTTAGGAGTTTGTAATCAAGGAAAGCCAATGACAACCAAGTATCATCTTATGCATCTCTGCTGAAGTGAGAGTTACTACATGCAAAAAAATCCAATGGAACAGGATCATTGATTATGGAAAGTCAACTGCCTGACTGTTTTTCCCTTTGGAAGACTAAGAAGTAGATGTGCAGAATTTTCCTGCTTTGTATTATGGACTGAATGGTTTGTGACAACAAAACTAATTTCATTTGAGGTAACAGCTCTGACCAGAAAGAGAAAACTCTTAGTACAACATGTGGATGCATTAGTATCAGGAAAGATAGTGGTGTCAACAACACAAAGAACACAAAGAACCTTTCTCCCAAGGTCATCTCTTGCATCTCCCAAGGAAAAATGCAACTGTTAAAATACAAACAAAACCAGTTTATCCCTTTCTGACTACTTGTCTCATTCCTGCACCCAAATCCTTCTCTTCAACTTATCTTTTACTCTTACTACACAGAGTAGCAGAACAGATAGGTCTTTTTATACAGATTAAAGTGGGATAAGAAGGATTTCTGGCTTCTTTTCACTCTGAGTGAAATCAGGATTTTCTTTCCTGGTTCAGAAAGCCTAAAAAAAACCCCAATAGCTACTCCCCCTGACCCTTTTTGTCTAAAGCACTTTTTTTTTATTTTTTTGGGTCACATAGCAGTACTATTATTTGGGACTGTTCTGTGGCACCTTGAATAACATGTGAGGAAAATGAAGTAAAATTATACAAGCCAACACAACATCTAAATGATAAGTAGCCTTGAAAAGTTCTAACTCGGATAAATGCTGATAAAGGCCTCAATAAAAGTTAATGCTCCTGGTTGATTCTGTTGGAAAAAAATTGTAAAATGTCAGCCTTGTAATAAATGCACTAAAGGGTGAATGCCACATTTAAATAAATAAAACCTTATGTCTGAAAAGCAAGAACACTAAAATACATGAGTACAAAATAAGAATGTATTAACCTGATGGGCCTCATCTGCTTGCTCAGAGGACTGTGAAACAGGAGTAAATGTGAAGAACTTGAGAGAGTTACACATGCATGAAATAATAAAAATGAAGTGAAATGACATGTAGGAGCTACAAGTTACTTGAACATCAGCAACTGATTTCTTTTTTCCCAACTGGAAATGTCTCTGTATAACAACATTTCTTTCATTATTTTCTGGCATGTTTAAGCATATGTAGGGGGACAGTTTTTCAGCACTGTTCACACCAATCAAAATATTTAAAATTTCAGTATAGTTATAACTTTTGCTAGGGTAGGAACAGTAAGCTGAAGATGTTGAAAGCAGTGCATGTTAAAAGTTTGTATAGCTACTTTGTACAGGGGGATTACAATCTGGTTTCAGAAATCACTTTGTGATTTACAGCTCTAAAGTTCATACATTTAAACTGACAAATAATCACGCAGCATGACAAGTATATTTTGAGACTGTATCTCAAGATGTTGACATTCAAGAATGTCCTTTGTTTAATACTCGGTTCACTATGTGCTGCTTCTCATTAGTCAATGCAAATATCCCCCTGCTGTGGTATATTTATTGTACAACCTCATCAACATGTAACAGTTTGACAGCGATTATTAATTTCATTTTTTCTGGCTGTTGACTTAAATTAATTTACTCTTCCCACTATTAACAATATTTACTGAAAAAAACCCCGAGGCATGAGAATGTGGTAATAGAAATGTATTTCCCAGTCCCATAAAGGAAATGATTTCTTCCTCTTTGGTCAATGAAAATGCTGCTGCCAGCATTTGGTGTGCCTTGCTGTACTTGTGTGGTGTGCCTTGGTGTTCAGGTGTACTTCAAGAAAATATCCTTGTCCTGTTTCAAGACTGGAGAGCCCCTCTTTCATTCAGATTCTCAGAACCTGATGGAAGACTTTCTATGCTCACTTAGGTAATGTAAAAGGACTTTTCCCTTCAGCACTGAGAGTGGCTCTTATCTTTAGTGATATGAGATATAGAGTGGGTAATGGACTTCCAGAGAATTCATTTCGGGGAAAACACCTGGTTATTCTCAAATGCGCTTCACCCAAAAGTCCCCTGGTACAGTGTGTGTGAGATGCTTTTCTCTCCTTCCTCCTTACTCCTTGTTTCTCCCCGTTCTCCACCAAACCTTTAAAAATTAAGCCTTTATGGAGATGGTGTGGTTCCTTTTGAGAAAAATCAGAGTGGAGTTGTATGGAAGTTGTATGGAAAGCGATATAGTCACATAATACAATATGTGAATACACAGTAGTTTTTGAAGTGTTTGTGATTTGACAAGTATCCAGGAATAAAGCAGCTAAGTACAACAGAAGGTGGAGAAAGAATGTGACTTGGATTTTTAGAGTTTGAGTTTGGGTACCATCTTTGTTGCTTTTCCCTGAATAGCAAGCATTTACTCACTTGACCTGTGTGCTGTGTGAGGCATTTCTGCTTTTCTGAGTGAAAGGAACTTGGACACTTGAGAGATTACTCTGCTGCATCCTTCCTCTCCCCTAGTTAACTTCTAATCTTAACTTTATGGCGTTTGTTGATTTTCAACCTGTTGATATGACACTGATGTTCACAGGATAGAGAAGATTTTTTGTATTACAGTGTTTTTTATTGATATGTGATTTTTCTTTCTATCAGGAAATTATTGAGATCATAAAATGAAAATCAGTTTTTAATTTCAACCTCCTACTTGTACCCCCTTAATTTATTGAAACAATTCTGCAAAGAGTAAAAGAAATTAATTTCCAGTGTTTTTAAAACAGAAGAGCAGTTCTAAGGATAAGAAGAAGTATTATACAATCGAGATGAAAAGAAAGTTGAGAAAATGGAAAAGTGAATGCCCTCACAGTGTTTTATTGAATATGTTCAACTTTGATGAAGCACATGGGCATTGCCACATATTTTAAGTTGGCAGGTAATACATTTTGAGAGACTAAAGAAAATATAAATTAGTTACTTTTTCCCTCTCTGATCTGTTGACGAGAGAAACATACAGCGGATGTCATTAAAAAAACTGGACATTATCTATTCATAGTAATTAAATCAAGCAGGGTGTTTATCTGTTATGTCAAATTCAGAAATAACAGGAAGGGTGCAGCAAAAATAAATGCTTAATGGTGCTATTTTGTGCCTAAACAAAGAGATTAAACTGCAGCTAGAAATGCCAGCTAATTATGAGACCATTAAATAAGTGATAAACTATGCAAATATCCTATCATTTGGTCACCTTCTTTGTAGTGTTAAAAGTTCCTTTATTGGTCCTCTTTCTGATCTTTCTATATTGACTTCTATTGATAGGTGACATGACTTCTGTTGATAGATGTCGTGTCAGTGATCTTTAAAGGAAAATGTAGATTGAAATAATTTTGATCCAAGGGTTGTCATTTTACTGTGTTTGCATGATGCTTAATGTAATGAGGCAGTTATTTTAACTGGAGGTACTACTATAACTATGATAAATACTGTTCAAAAGAGGGACCTACCACCTTCTTTATGTGTACACAATCTAAAGGACAGAAGGTACACTGGGAAATTAAGCAAGTCTTTCAATTTTTGGATGTTAAATTAAGGAATTTTTCTAGTTAGAAGGCAGAGTGTCAAAGGAAAACTCAGATGGCTACTGAAGTTGTTGTTAGAAAAATATCTCCAAGAAGTTTTGAAATGGAAACACTTCTGAAAGCATAGCCAGATGGAAAGAACTGCATGATGTTGATGTCTGCAGGACTTGAAGGAAACAGATGGTCAGCAACTTAAAATGTCGAATACTTTCAAATATATGCAGGACAAAAAAGAGAGAGAATAAGAATTCAGTAGACAAATAACTCTTGATGATGACAAGTCTTCAACTTATTTAAAGTGTGTTAGCCATTTGAAAGCACTCCCATTCAAACTAAAAACTTTCATGAAAGGACGCAAAGCTCACTAGACACTAAAGATGAATTGGAAGCTCATCTGCTGCTCATAAAACTGTGCATTTGTAGATGAAGATGACAAGTTAAAACAGAATTGGAATGGAGTCATACCTCAGAGACAGATAAAAACCTATTAATTAAAGATCACTTTACCCTAGAGAAGGAAAATAGAACAGAGTGAATGCACAGAATGCCTTAGGAGCTAATGAAAATACTGAAAAAGCCAGTGAGAAGAACAAGCATCGGGATAGTCACAAACATGAACATAAGTGACATAAATGCTAAATTGGTGATCTCACACTCTGGTAAGGATGAAAAACGAGGAGCATAGAAAAGGTGCTCATATAAGATTCACCCATATAGTGAATATGAGTTACATGACTTACATCCAAGACATGTAATGTACGACACATATAAAAATATATGCCTAGGAACAATGGCTTTTTATTTAATAGTGAACATCTGATAACTACAAGATCTCATGAGCAAGGAAGTATATAGAAATGATAAAAAGTAAACTGGTAATTAAGTCTAGGGCATCAAAACCTGGCTTGACTTTGGTATAAACCATAGAAACTAAGGTCGTGATGCAATCAGAATGAAGAAATCTAAGCCAAAATGTTCTGAAAATATCCTGAGTATTTTGTTTTAATTATTTACATGGATATCACCCATGGTCAGATTGTTGAGATGGAAAACATTAGCTCAGTGAATGGCAGTGGAAACACAACCAAACAAATCAAAACAATTTTGGTGTTCTAGATAGTCACCAGGAGTCTAACCAGCAGTTTTGAAGGCCAAGTTATAACTGAAGATGAATCACAATCACTAGACTAAATTCCAAGTTTTCAAGTCCCTGACTTTCAAAGTCCTCTTTGGCTGTTTTTGATAAGATTAGAGTTAATATATAGACCTTGAAGATGCTCACTGCTTGTCTTTTGTTCTGCAGCAATTGAGATTATGACAGATGCTTCCAGTCTCAGAACACGAAGAACAAATATTAAAAGGACTGAGAGAAAACTATTGTGCTAATTTAAGGATTGTTTAGAGTGCTCTCCACCTCCCAATGCATTCCAGTTTGCAGAGTTTAAAACCAAAGCCCTCTGCAATGGTTTTGTCACCTGCAGTAAGCTCACCTCAAGGCATGTCACTAAAAATTGCACCAGGGATCACTCACAGGTTGAGTAGACAGCAGGAAAACTAATTCAGGTTAAGTAAAAGAGAGGTTTCTCTTGTGACCCTTGAAATATTTATCAGCATTAGGACTCAAAGAACGCAAGGAATATATATGAATCAGCTGTTCTCAGCATAACTTAAATAATTGTTATCTAGATAATGATACCAAACTGAAGCATCATTAGTTAGGCACCAGTTCCAATGAATATACAAGTGGTGTATAAGCAGTGAAAATTAAGAGATAATGACATCTTTAGACAAAAGGTGTTTGCTTATCTTCCTCTTATTTCCGTTTGTTTGATGAGATGTTTAACAAATTAGCGAATCTGAGTATTTTTGTCCAAATAAAGACTTTAAAAAGGAAACTGACATGTATTGGCAAGTACATGATGTTCCTGTACCCATCACTCCTAATCACTTGCAAAAACTGTAGGCAAAAGGAAGAAATATGCCATGCAGAAATAGAAATCGTAGGGTTAAGTCTGCTGCAGAATATGTATTCTTCATAATTTGACAGACTGCTTAGTGAAATATGGTCATATGAGGTGTTGGTTCTTCTTTTGATATCCAATCTCATAGACTAATTGATTCTTAAGGCAAAAAAGGTGGAAAATTAAGATAATTCAGTCAGTTCTTCTTCATCTTATTTGGCAGAAATCATCACCCAACAACATCATCTACTAACAAAATCCCCACTCAATACCAAGCTGTATATAAAATTTATATACAGCTTGCTCATACTAATTTTATGATTTAATTTTTGTTTGTAACCTACAAGATCTGTTGAAATTGCAGTATAATTTTGTGAGTTTCAGTGTTAATTACAACTTTCAAATCTCCATTAAGTAATCTTCCATCTTTATGGAAGCAATATGCCAGCATATTGCCAAGTTAACCATTTTTAACTTTCACATTCAAGGCTAAGAAAATTTTGGAGCTCATTCCCATTTATGTTCAGAATGTATTTTGTTACACAGAGAAAATCTATAGTGTATTTTTTCTATACACTTGACTCTTCTGTTCTCGTCATACAAAGTCACAATGCATTAAACTTAGTAGAGTTTTGTTTTTCTTCCTCAGAATTTACTTTGCAAACTGACTTACACTTTTAAATTTAAAAAGTCATGAAATCTATTATCAAGGTTATTTCCAAAGCAATTACACTGGTGCTAAAATTAATACTGCTAACAAAATGGTTAATGCTCAAGTGTCAAATTCTACAATAAATTTTGTCTTTATAGTTAAGACTAATTATCTTAATTCTCAAGCTGCTATCACTTTTGCATGTGAACATCTGTATTGCTAGTGTCCTTGTATTCTTGTACATTCTTGTATATTATTATCTGATTGTATATTATTATTGTATATTATTATCTGAGTTACATGAATTGTGGAGTCTCATCATAGAAAAGTTGGTACTCAGTCCTGTGCTCTTTTTAATGTCCCATACGATGTCTTTAATTTTTGTCTGTTGAAGAATTATTTCTAAACATTCACACCAAATTCTTCAAATGGGTGTGTTTCCAAATTATCCTTTCAAAACTGGGGTTTTTTGCTTTTTCTTTGAATGTATCAGCTACGACCACAAAACAGTAGAAATTTAGAGAGTCTATGTTACATATCCCAGACTGTCTGCTCTGACTGGAGCAAGCAGTATCTGAAGCTACAGTGTTGATAATGACTGGTATAGGAGAAACACCCATTAATCAGAAAGGCACACAACTTCTGATAATTATTTGAGTTTGAGAAAATATTCCGTTTTGCCTGTCCAAAGCAGAAAGAGCTTCCTTCATATCATGACTATGCTAAGATTACTGGTCTATTATATTTAGTTTACATTGTGGTGACTGTTGTTCAAATTTTGACTGTCACATTCAAGAGATGCTATTTCTTCACGTCAAATTCATATAATCTCCATCGTGAATGGCTTCATTTTAATAGGTCATAATTCTTCATAGTGAGTACCATGAAATCCAGAGGTTTTTAAGTCATGCATCATGAAAAGTTCGTTCTCATCTGAAACCTTTTAAACCTATAGGCCAATTTCCATAGAACTAGCAGAAGTGTCATGGATGTTGATATCCTACAGATTCTGTGGATCTGAGAGAGGTGATTTAATAGAAAACTCATAATCATTATGGAAACTTGGTTCTGAGACACAAATCCACACAAAGCTGAGACTAGTTCCACTGCTCGTTGAACTACTTGGAAGAACACATCATAGACAGAATAACTAAGTTGAGTCAATTCAGGTCACCTATTCATGGCAAAACCAGTCATTTTTTGTTATGGGTAGAGCCAGCTGCTGTGGCAGCATTATTCTGACAAGTGAAAGAAGATTGGTGTGTTTGGGTTTTTTTGTTTGTTTGTTCGCTTTCTTTTTTTGTTTGTTTCCTTTTTTAAACAGGAATACAATTGCATTTTTAGGGCTGCAGATTGTTGTAGAAATAAATTAGAAAATGGAGTCTTAAAATGTTTCTGAAAACGTGTGGATTGTGAGGTATTTTGTGGGTTTTGTTGTCATTGATATAGCTTGTTAAATTCCTGCTAGAAAACTATGTGAGAATTGTGTTGACTTGAATTGTGGCACAGTTTTTACATGCTAAAAATGTCAGATCTTAGTCTGCTGAAATAGCCTCCAGGTTTGGCAATATTTTTTCCCCTAAATATAAAATACAGAAACAAAAATGTATTTGCTCTATCTAATTATAATAATTCAGAAATCATAAAATAGGAGTATTTTTTTAAAAAAAGCAGATAAATTCAAAAAATGAATTTTTTTTTTGAAAAATTATCACTTTTTCAGGAAATGAGCTTTTTGTTTTAAACAGGTTAAGGGCATACTTACAGTTTTATTTGTTTCTTTATATTTATAAAGTAAAAATGACAATCGAAAAGTTTCACTTTAGAAATCTATCTAGCCCACAGAAAGGACATTACTTGATCAATTCAAAGGAAAAGATGCTACACTATACTTCATCAATCCAAATTCCCACTTTTTTCTTTTCTTTTAGGGTTGGGTTTTTTTCCTTCTATTTTAACTTTAGACAGTCAGTTTTGGTCTCCTGAAATGCCAATATTCCTTCATGGAGATGCTTGTACTCTTTTCAATGACTTCTTTATTTCTTCACTGTGCTGTGGATGTGCTCCCTATTGATTTCTTACAGGTATTTAAGTAAAGAAAGCACAGATTTTTAATTTTATCAAGGAACACTCAGACACAGAGATTAACTTTGGTCCTTGTTATGTAGAATCATGTTGGTGTGGAGTGATGTGGGTTTAGCCCTGCTGCCTCAAAAGATGCTTAAGTTCATTTCTCCTTTGAATGGTAGATTTTTCTTTTCAGTTTTCCTGTGATAGATTTACCAGGTGACTGCTGGCACATCTCATCTCCCTGCCTTTTTAGTTCTGTTCTCTTTTTCTCATTCCGTTTGTTCTTCAGTTTTCGTCTTTTCATTGCTATTTACTAGTTTCTTACTTAATTGCTCCAACTAAACTAGCTTCCCACTGAAGTGTAAAAACAAAAATATATTGCTTTCAAATATATTGAAAATGCTTGTTTGCATTAATGTTTCTTTGCATGAAGGATAACCTTTATCTATTATCACTTGCTCTTTGTGTAGTGTATCATTAAAATAAAAAACTGCAAAATGAACCAGCACGTTGTTTATAAAGATGTAGCCCAAAACTGTATAATTTTGAAGACTTAAATTATCTTGTGTTTGTGCTTTATTGTACTGAGCATATGTATTTTATATTTTTTTCATATTTTCTCTGACCTTTTCTTGAATCATCTTAGCAACAATGTTTCTCCTCTTGATCATCCCTTGACCAACAGTGACAATTATGATTTTTCTCTGCCTCTTCACAATTGATAAAAAGTGAGGTATGAGCAAAAGACAGCTACTAGATCTCCTGAGATGCTAAAATCATGGCTTCCTTTTCAAGAATGGAAGGCAAAAATCTTGCGAGGATTAGGGGGGAAGTTTTTATTAGGAAAACAAATTTTTATGTTCCAAATATTAGGCACCTGAAATAATCTCCTGATTTTTATTTAATTGTAACATTTATTGCAATTGTTTAATTTAACTCGAATATTTAATGTATTTAATTTTATTTAAGTTATTTACAGATCAGGAGTACAGAGTACCTTAAAGTTCCATTGTATGCAGTGAAGCATCTTAGAAAGCAAGTTTGTCCTTTGGTTGCATTTTAATTGTTTAAAGCATTGTAACTTTGCTTCTTCCCATGTAGGTTTAGGGTAAAAGGGCTGTTTATGGCATGTCCTCCAACTTACCAATGGACAAGCAAAGGTCTAGTTTAATCACTGGCATCCTTTATTTAGGTAGCAGATTTAAATAAATTGTATAATGCAAAAATTAAAACTATGAACACAACATTAAAAAATAAATTCTGAAAAGAAGGTAAATTTGTTCACACTTTCAGTTTAATTAGATTAATTTTTGGTCCAGTTGTTACATATTTTCATAAAAATCAATATTGACATACATACATTCCTGTCTATTTTCACTGCTCTACTATATATAAAATTTGTTGCTACTGTTTTCTCCTAATTACATTGAATGCATTGTTTGACTGTCTGCCTTGGTTCACAAACTAGTAAAATGGATTTGATAATCATATGTTTAATTTCTGCATGTTCTCTCTATTTCTCATGTAATGTTGATCTACCTTTACATTGTCATAATTTACTGTAATATGGGTAGGAAATAACTTTATCTATATTTGCAGTTAACCCAGATTGGTAGAGCAAGTCCCTTTGGAGATTAAGTCCTGAAAAAGAATAATCCAGTGCACAGATAACAATATAGGAAACCCAAGCTTGCGTAAATTTAAGAGATTTATTAGGCAATGCTGTGTCTTGTGGCAGTGTGAGTTGTGTTCTCTGAGTTTGTGTTCTTATCAACTGCAATGGTAAGTAGACTATCCTTGTGTCAGAAAGGTTGAGATGCTTTGCATGGACTCTGATAATGGCCTTCAAGGAGCAGAGGAAAGAAATACTTCATTTTCCCTGCTTAAAAAAGTAGATCACTTTTTCTATGACTTTTCAGATCTTATTCACCAGGGAACAGGATTAATATAGTGGCAACAACTCCATTCTTCCAAATCTTCAAATACAGTCTCAGTCAGAAAGACTAGCTCGGAGCCTACCCATACACCTCTGTAGTCTAACAACAGTGACATATTTGGTACTAATGGTAGAGCAAGTGATAAGTTAAATTTTTTCCCCAGATATGGGATTTGAGTAGATCACTTTTACCTTCTAACATGTAGTTTCACAAACTGTTTGTGAGGAGACTTTGACTGTAAGCTCCATAAACTATAGTGTTTCCTTAGGATCTTTCCACAAGTATTGGCAGAATATTGTCTTCCATAAACATGTATGTGAATATGATAACTTCTTTTCTTTGTCAGGGCCTATTGCTTTGCCTAGAGTTTATTCCAGGACATCCAGGACACTCCTGAGGACACTCTTTTTTCACCTACAGGTGCCAATCATACGATGGCTTATGAGGCATCCAATTAGGTTTGGAAAATGTAAGAATGGCTCACCAGCATCTTATAAGTCAGAGATTCTTCACGCTTTCTTCTTTTTCTTTCGGATTAAATTTCAATTTTATCTGAGTGTAGTATTACTCTTCTGTGATTTAGTTTCACTGTTGGGTTCCTCTGACTGTAAAAACATAAACCATTTCACAGCTTGTGCCCTCAATTGCTCATCTGTTCCCTGCACATACAGAGTTAGTTTCCTTTGTCCCATTCTCAGAGTTTTAGCTTTATATTTCATCAATTAACATTTCTTTTGATGGCTTCCCCTTGGGAATTACACAGTCGTCATCAACTATTTGGATGTCCAGCAGAAGTTTGCTTCATTCTGTGTCTGAGCAATGGCATTTTCAAGTCTCAGAGCTTGACTGAGATGGTATGATACAAACTTCTGCAGAACACAGAAATGCTCAGGCAACTGTGTGCTTTAATAATTATGGCACGTCGTCAGCCTTTTTCTGAGTACTTCTGAGTATTAAGGGTTTTTTTTTAGTGAGCCACCTTGTAGAAAAAGCAGCTAAATAATAATAAAAAAAACCCAACAAAACACCTCTTTGTGTTTTTTGTGTATGAGTATTCCTCATGTCATATGTTAATGTACTTGTTTTACCAGGGTAATTCTGCATTATCTTAGGAAAAATTGTTCTTGCTCATGGGATTCAGAAAGGACTTCAAGGAAAGAAATATACCTGACAGAAGCAGTGAGATGATTTCCATTACATAGGAACTATTCCCTTTTTTTTCTTAAAGCAAAGCAGATTGAGTACAGTTTGTAAGTGTGTATCTTGGTATACCAGGGAAAAAAAATTGTCTTTCTGCAAAATTAATAAAACTTACATTAAGTTTATGCTCAAAAAAACCCTTAACTATATGTTTATGTTCAGATCAATTAATTTCAACCCTACATTTGGAGTGCCTGGTAAAAAGGCAAACAAAAACTTAGAAAAAGTACTGAAGATTACAATGTGTCTGGCAGCTACCTCCTTTTTGTAAATGCCTTGGAGCTTATCATACAGCAAACCCTTTTTGCTACTCTAAATACAAGTGGACAAATACCTGAGGGAAGGCTGAAGTACTGGCCAGGGAACTGTAGATGATGATGTGATGTTAATTACAATGGCTCCCTGGACTTTGTCCGCAAAGGATTCAGGAAGCCATGTAGTAGAAAATGTGATTTATACTCTAGCATGAAAGAAAGTGATGAAGGAAAAGTGTTACTTCCACCAAAACCTAAGTTTCTCTTAAATTAGTCATACCTTTTTCCAGAGAAAGAGACGCTTGATTCACCTAGAAGGCAGAAGGGGAATGACATAAATGGAATGAATTGATACATTGATGATGAGTATACCTCAGCACTGCTGTTGCGTTTGGGAGTTCCTACATGTCCCTCTACACATACTTTCTCCTCTCTCTCCATAGAGGCATTTTCATGCTTTTGCTTTCCTTTTAGGTGATATTTTCTTCTTGGGGAACAGAATTTTCAATATCTACTATTTGAATAAAACTAGGCTGTTTTACAGTTGTAATTCAACTCAGTATGTTAACTAAATGCGGACAAAGCAGTGTCAGCACTGACAAAGTGAATCAAGAGAACACCCATGTTCCACCATTCCTTTCATATATTATATGATGTAATCAAAAAGGAATGCTTTTTTTTTTTTAGGAAAAAAGTGTGTTGTGCTAAGGAATACCTTCTCTTCTCTGGTAGAAACCATTTTTCCTTAAGCTGCTGTGCTTTCTGGATGTATTCTTTAACGTCACAGAGTGAATTTCAAGTCTCTGTAGAGCCATACTCTTACCAGCATTAAGCATTCCTTTCATTTTACTGTAAAAAATTGCCACTGTGGAATTTCATACTCAGTACTTTAATAATTTCTGCTTCACAAATATGGGCATATTTCCTCCAACAAAGTACATTCTTACAATCTTCTATGCTGCTGCTAGCAATAATTCACCCAAAATTATGCAGAAAATCCAGGTGGAATCACCACGTTTAAGTATGTTTCAAATTTGGAGATGAGCAATGCAGACTGGACATTTGCAAGTATCATTTTTCTTCATGGCTGCTTTTGTACAACTCAGGCCTGATCCATGTCTGGTGAGGTAAATTAGCCAAAAGACCTCCACTTCCTTTTCTGGGTTATGGGTTAGGTTGCTCTCCATGCAGCTGTGTATGCATGTGTACAGATTTTAAAGTCTCATTCTGACATTTGTGATTTTAATTTGTCACTCTTACATTTGCAGGTTAAGTCAAAGTGTCTTTCCCTTTAAGGAATGATTAAATCACAAGGCGTATCACAATACCCTTCACAATATCAACTCAGGATTATTGGCAAAATCCTTGTGAGAGATTAACAGAGTAAAGCTGCCCTTGACCTATACCTTCATTCCCTTTCAATACATACTTAACTGGTTCATTTAGTTTTAAAAGAAGTTTGAACAATCCTATTACTTAATCTATTATTGGAAATGTGTGAAAGAGCTTTTAGACAAAGTTATACAAAAGCATGTGTTAATACTCAGGATTTTTAGAAAGAAAATCTCTTTTGAGCGTCTTGTTTGATATATGTCCTAAGTGGACAATCTAGTAGCTTATATTGTAAAAGAAAACAATAATATTTCATGTGACAAAAGCAGAAGATGTAAGTAAAATTACCCAGGTTTGGGGACCTATGTAAGGAGGTATATCACCTAAAATAGGTATATCACCTAAAATGGGTGATGTAAGGGGAAAAAAAGCATGGGTTTTAGGAGTAACTACAGCAGGAAGGGGAAGGACAGTGAACTTTATGGGACTGCCTAGGTTACAGAAAAAGAGAGTAAAAAAGGAGTAGACTCTGTGAACATTGAAATGAAGCAGGAGACAGGATAGGTAAGATGTGGATCTTGTACTTCCTTACTGTACCTGCAGTACCTGTGACTTTTAGGAAGCATAGTCAGTTTTGCTCGAGAGGTATAAAATAGTGGGTGTCAAGTCACGAAGGAAGAGGTTAGGAGACAAAATAAGGATTCCAGGGAAGAAAGAATGCATTTATCATAGAAAATGTATATATAAGGGGAAAGAAATGGACAAAGAGGTGTCTAGGTGGAACAGAAAATGTAAAAAGGGGGATAAGGAATCAAGGGGTGAATTTGAGAGGGATGTTTTTCAAGGAATAATGGATGACTTGGAAAGGAAGTGGTATTTGAGGAATGGATATCATAGGACTTTCCAGGCAGGGAAGAATTAGAGATGAGGAAAGGTACCAAAGATGTACAGGAACGTTATAGGAGAGTGGAAAAGTGAAAGAAGAAGATATATTTTGAGAGAGCTCCAAGAGAGAAAGGGTTGTGACAGAAGAAAGAATAGGAGCAATATGAAGGGAGGAACTGAGAAGGCAAACAGCAGAAAGCCAGTGGATGGTAAACTACAAGCACTCAAAGTATCTCTTTGTGCTTGTGGCTCGCAGTGGCCAAATGTGCTGTATGACTGAGCAGTTTCCAATGTCTCTTAGACTGTCAGTTTGGGAATGACTAGGGGTATCACTACTCAGTCACTCCATGTTGCTCTGATATAACTCTATTTCATTCCCATGAAACCTGAGTTGTTTAGAGGCACTAGTTTTTCTTCACTGTAGAACGAGTTCACTAACTCAGATTATCACTAGTTCACAAGCTCTACAGGGAAGAGAACCTTCCCGAGATGCCATGGTTGCAATGTTTCTTCTCTCTGAGCTTGCTCATTTAAATAATGTAAGTATTTTGCAATTTTCTTAATTGTATTAGATGAGAAAATACTGAAAATAATTTTATTTTTCATTACAACTATAAAATATATGAGTTAGAAGAGAAATGAAGAAAAAACCCATAATTTAGAAGAATTGCAGAATAATTTTAGTTTAGACTGTTACAGCTTGATGAAAGAAATATAGGGTTTTTTTGTTAGATCCAAAGCATCTCATGCTTGTGTAAGAGTGCTACTACTTCCTCCTTTGACAGTAGTAGAGATCAGTTTGAGTTCAGGCTGGCCTGAAGCTCTTTGAACAAGACAGAGTGAGAGATATAGAAGAATGGAGATTAAAAATGCGGCCTTAATCCTCCACATCTTTCCTCTCTGAAAAAAAAGTCAATATTCAAGTTTGATGCTTTCCTCTCAGAGGAATGCTGTATTGTAATTCACTCAGCTCTGGAACAGGATCTTTAATAGGTAAACTCAATATAGGTTGTTTTGTTTTATTTTGTTTTGTTTGTTCATTTGTTTGTTGTTTTGGTCTTGTTTTCTTTTTTCCAGAGAGAGACAGCTGCCTTACATTCTCATAGCTTCAGGACTGTGAAATGCCATCATGGGGAAGGGTGATACAAAGATGATGATCCTTTTGAACCACGTTCAGTGTGTGAACATTTCAAGTGCAACTCATTGGAGACTCACCTGGGATTGATGTAGGTGCCCTGGAGGCACAGATTTCTGGAGTGGTCTGGAATATACAGCCATTGTCAACTGCTGGGAGTTATGGCTCTTGTTCTTCCTCTAGTTTACTCTTCAATTTATACAGTATTTTGTGGCCTTTTTGAAGTAACAACTTGAGTTGCAAATTCTAGAAGGCTGTAGCAACTTCTACTGCTGTGTATTACTCTCTTACAAAATAAATGGTTGGGTTGTGTTCTAGGGTGGTTGATTTGGACAACCAGACAGACTTCCTTGTGCAGATCTCTATATTTCTGCGCCTTCTTTCTGTACATGTTGGAGTAGACTAAGTAGATTTTAATCTGATGCTAGTTTACACCTATACAACATAAGATGCTTGTATTCTCCCTGTTGTACTCTATGATTTAGTATGCAAAGAATATTTCCTGCAGCAATAGCTCTCTTTCTTTTTCTTTTATACCACTGGACTGTAGCACTTATAGACATTAGTACCTTGTTTCAGCTTTTCCTCTGTGGATTTTCTCAGATGCCTGGATGAACTCTGCTTGAAGGATTCAGTAACTGATTATTTTTGTGAGGGTTGGTTTGTTTTTTTTTCCCTCCCAAAGCAACAAGCCGTCCAAGCTGAGCTTTATTCTGACAGTGTAAAGAAGCTCCACTTTTTACAGAACCACTCTTCAGTTTCTCCTTGGGATGTTTTTGCCCTTTGCCTTTTTAAAAAATTACATTGTCTTGAAAACAATAGAACAGGGGTTTCATTTTAATCCAATAACTTTTTAAAGTACTTTTTCCACAGTACTCTCACAAATTTTATTTTTCTCAGCTTCAGAATCATATTTACTTCAAGAACTTGTTTAAGAGATTAGATCAGTACTGCAAGTT
This sequence comes from Manacus vitellinus, assembly GCF_001715985.3. Taxonomy (NCBI): domain Eukaryota; kingdom Metazoa; phylum Chordata; class Aves; order Passeriformes; family Pipridae; genus Manacus; species Manacus vitellinus. The sequence continues at coordinate 9,627,018 of NW_021939256.1, forward strand.
TTATTGTTTTGTTGATTTCTTTTCCGTGGTAATGTAATTGACAGGAGCTGATAAGCCTGTAAACTAAAAAGTAAATATTGAGTGTACTTCCAAACTAATAGCCCATTCATCTTCATCTGCGGTGTTGTCTGTTGTCCCTATGAAGAATTACTCTGAGCTAGTGGTGCTCTTACTCCTGATATGAACACTGTTCTTATACCTATGCACTTTTACAGAAGTATGTAAGCAATTGCTGTTGCATATTTTCCAAAATATGAACTTCCAAACCCATCATATTTTCAGTCTACTTTACCAGTGTTCTGGGCCCTGATTTTCAGAGAGTGACTGCCACTTTCCCCAGCTGAACGGCACAGTACTCTGTGCCTCTACTGGGGATTTTTTATGGTTATTCTGTCAGTATTACTTCATCAAAGTTTATTCTTTGATGTCCTCCTCTAAATGTTGATGTTTATTCTTCTTAGTCCTCCTCTAAATTTTCTTTATAAGCTCTTTATAATTTTCATAAGTTGTTATGAAAATAAAAATCTTTCAGTTGTACTCAGAGTAGAAAAGGTAGCCAACTTATTTTACAAAAAATTAAGTATATAATCCAGGTCAGTGCTTCAAAGCTATCTTCCATTTTTCTTACTCTCATTCTTTTTTGATAAAGCAGCAAGTAGTGCTTAAATTTGTTTTAGTTACTACCTATGTTGCCTAGGAGTTTTAGACAAAAGGTTTTCAGTCTTAATTGAGCCCATGCTTGATCCATCTTGCAAAACTAAGATTCCATAGGGGCACTCGCTGCCAACAAAGGCATGATTCTCCCCTTCTGTTCATGAGCCCAACTTGTCCCAGGGTAGCAGTTTCCTCTTCAGCTGCTTGCTTGTGTACCTGACAGAGAATGGATCTCCATCTCTTTTTACTATATTTCTTAAGTCATAGGAAGTGTGTCACAGATATTTCAGTCATCGGCAAATTTGACAGGAATCTCTCAATCCCTTTTTTAATGTTTGATCTGTTTTAGTGTGTTTTCCTCATGCTGAGAGTCTAAATTAAACTAAAAACAATGAAAGAAAAAGTGAATATTTCCCATAAGGAAATGAACAACTTCCAGTGATCAATATTTCAGGATTTTAGAATAAAAGTAAAAAAGGTTGCAATTGTCTCTTCACTGTGAAAGATTCTCATAGAGACTAAGCTGTTGGAAAGTTGCATCTTAACATATTTAACTTTCCTCTTTTCATGCTGACACTCTTAGGGGCATCACTCTTGAAGATTAATTGCAATCTAAATATTTTAAAATGCAGTAATGACTGTATTTTCACATATTGATTACATGAAGGTGGGTCCTAGAAAATTAGACTGAAAGTAATTCTAGTTTATGAAAAGACCTTCTCTGTGTTTATGATATTTCACAGTTGCAAAAGGAGGTTATCATTTTACTTCAAACATTCATCATAGTAAATGCAGAAAATAAATCATTCTGACTGCAGAAACACTGGTTTATAGTTATAAATTATTGGACTGTAAATTACCTTCTTGGAAAACATACTTTTAGTCTGGAATTCTCTTAGAAGGAATCTTTATGATCTCATTAGGTTTCCCTTTGCAGCAGAAATTTAAATAATTTAGCTTTTTATTACTAATTCATAGCAGAGTAATTTGAGAATGTTTACATTTTATAAAGCTCATCCATTAAATTATTTAGCATCTGATATACTTTCAATAGGCATTTGTTCAATTTTTCATGCTTTACATACAATCCCATTAGCACAACAATACCCCACAGTGTAGATACTGCAGAGAAGCTCTCTATTTTTAAGCAGAAAGATGTGAATGAATATCTTGAAGCAATATAACACGACTTTGCATGTCTCTTCTATCTCCCCACATACCTTGTTGATAATATATACTATAACCTTGTACTACATTTACCACTGCAAATTACTAGCAGTATGGAAACAATCAAACGTATAATACTTCTGATGAGGGGTTTATAGTGGCTACTTAATCTTGTTTGCAACAGCAGAACTTGTTTTTAGTGAAGTGGTTGGTGAATCAGCTTATAGGTGAAACACAATTTAATGAGGCATCACTGTGAGCAACAAAGAAACTTGTTTCTTGAAGGTGAATATGAGGTCAAGGGACAAGGGGTGTATGTGTATGATGGGGATTAGTACTTGTGTGATGGTGGAGGGCTGCAGAGTCTTGTGTTGATTAAGATGCAAGCATGAAGCCCAGAGCTTTTGTGTAAGTGTGGTGTGACTGATCAAAAGCAACAAAAGGTAATTTTGATTTCTTATGTATGTATTGTACTGAGCAACATAGAAACCCTTTCTGTGGGCTTTTATTGAAATATAATTATTTTTAAAAGAATTGTTTCACTAATGCAAACTTAGAAGAGCTTGTGTGGTGAGGTTCAGTGCCAGCATGTGTGTCAGAACTTGATCTTTGATGATATTTGGGTTGACTATGTATTTCTGTTTTGCTTTCATTCATTAAACTCCATCTTTTAGTGTGCAAGTCATTAAAAATACTTTATTGAATTTGAACCTAGGTCAAATAATATCCATAAGATTGCTTGCCTAAGATCACACTGTAATTCATATTGTTATTACTTGTTGGCAAATAATAGTATTAGTAATAATGCTAGAGATAATTGTGTTGCAGATTACTTCTACTTATTGCTTGAATCTAAGATTTGGAAGCATATATATACAGTATATACTGTAGTATAGAAAAACTCTTAAAGTTCACTTTAACTTATATGTGAGTTTTACAGAGAGGAGGATAGACCTCAAGGGTCTGATCCTATGGGGTGTGTTTGAACTACAAGAGACTCTGTGTGAGTGAAAATTTGTCAGGAAACTTATGGCTCTTGTACTCTACAGGCTGGATTTGCAAATGTGCCATTGTCATCTTTTTATTGGTTGAACATAGTCCTTACCCTGTATTCATTTAAGTAGGTAGTAAATTTGTCCAATAACTCTTTTTTTTTTTTCCATTTAAAGTAAACTTGTGGTTTCTGTGAATTATTTTAGATTAGCTTTGTTTTTTTTCTTCTTTTGACTTATTAATATCTTATCGGCTTGGGCTACTAATATCTACCTCCTCCCCTGCTTTCAGGGAACTTAAGCGGTATTAGGTCCATATAGTAACTCATGTTCATGCTTTCACTTATTTGATATACAATCTAGAAGAGTGATTTATTTGTGTAGATAGAGAGCAAACATAAAATGTTCAAAGTGACAGTAGTTTATGTTGTTGTGTCTAGAACTGGCTCAATGATATTTCAAGCAAGATGAATTACTTTGAAACTTGTCTGCTGAAACTTGTCTAATCTGTTTGCAACTTTTCTTGCAGCTGACTTATATTCTTAATTCTGTCATCAGAATTATATCCTAAATTAAGTATTAATTGTTCTTTGTCATCATTTTTAGTGGTTAATTATAGGGCAGTTGTATGTAGAGAAATGGAATTTCTCATTGGTCATATGGTAGATTGCCATTGCTATGATTCCTGTTTTTGTTTGGGTGACTGTCTATTACAGATGCATGAAATATAATTTTTCTTTTCTTTTCTTTCTTTTCCTTTTCTTCAGTGAACTCTCACCTGGTAAAGTAAATTCTTAAGAAAAGTGAGAATAGCCTGCACAAACTTTTAGTGGAGTTCTTAGGGCTAGGTCATCTATTTGCAAGTTTAAAGTTGTCTTTCTGTAAATATGATGTGCTAATTGATAAAACTTACTCACTCCATCAGTGTGCTTTCTAATACAGTATTTTCATTCTTTAATTTCCATAAAACCACTGAGAAATAATTCTAGATAGAAAAATCAAGAAGATTCAAGTGTTTCATTTCAGAGCTATTTGCTCTGCTTTGATAGTATTGCCATATACTTAATCATTTATACAGGTCATTTTGAGGGGAATTATATCTCAGTTTTTTAATTTGGCATGTTTCATATTTCTATGAGTGAGATATACAGATATGAAAGTGGTACTTTTCTGCAATATAGTTTCTGCAAAAAGTGAATGTTACGTAACTTTTTCTCAGCACAACAAAGAAATAAAAAAAATGGAAAGAAATTCAGACCATTAGGTAGTTTTTGATACTGCACAGAGAACTGAATTGTAGTACAGGCAAAAGAAAGAAGCATAATTCCTAGGGGCAGGGTTTTAGTATCTACAAACATGGTGGCTAGGGTAGTATTTAGGACAGTGATAACTAGAAATTAGCTTAAAAAAATTTACTCAAAAGATCAATTTCATTTTAATGATTTGAATTTCAAATAATCAAACATCAGGAGCTATATATGTTCATCAATCATAATGGATGCTAATGTACATTGGAAAAATGATTTCTTTTCCTTTAAACTTATGAACCTTGTGCTTTGGCAATCTTTTTATAAACTACTTTATTTTTCACATGAGTACTTAATAATATATTTCTTCTTTCATATGCATACTAAAAGAGTTCTAGTTGTGAGTTGTTTTGTATAGAAGAGGACTCCCTAAAGGACAAAGATGACAGGCTGTGGATAGAGATCTTACAGTACAGAGCCCTGATCTAAGAGAAGGCTGTGGAATGGCAGAGGTCAGCTCTGCTGATTGGAAACTGTAGGAAGTATAAAGACCAAAGTAATAAGTCTGAGTTTGGACTTGTCTGAGACAAAAGTTAGAGGGCGTCAACTGGTTGTGTGTTGGTTTACTTTTTTTTAAAAGGATGTGGGGAAGAACAAGGAGGCAAACCCAAAGCTACCTTTTTGATTTCTATCATCCCTCTTCTCCACTAAAAATAGCTTAATTTGTAGCTACACATGTTTTTTCATTAGAAGAACATGTCTAGAAGGCCAGTCTTCGTGAACGAAGATTTGGGAAAGGTCATTACCCTTCGAGCCTGCGCAGTGGATTTTTTAGGTGAGACACAGTGTGCGCTGAACTGAGCCCACCCTTTAATCCTAAGGTTCATCTGCCCGGGCTGAGCAAGCTTGGACGGTGGCAGCGAGGTCCTCAGGACGCAGGTTTGTTTAGAGTGACCTTCTCTTAGATGGATGGCCTTACAGGGCTGATGAGCTCCATCTGCCCGGGGGAGTTCCCTGACTGGGAATCGAACCTGGGTTGTGGTGGGGAGAGCGCCACATCCTAACCACTAGGCCACCGGGGGGCCCCAGAAGAACAGAGTCATATGATAAATTATAGACCATAGGGTATGAAGTAAATAGTCATCTCTAGTTCATCTAAACAGGAAAACAAAGTAGTTTGGAATACAAGAAAATGAAACCATTGTGAAAACAAAGAAGGACCAGTGATAAGTGTGCAATAATCTCTTTAAATTTGTATTCACTTTGTGGGAATTTACTCCACATTCAGTGTCATGCTAATTCCAGTGTGGGTCAGATTTCTGCATTTAGAAAGCAGAAAATTGTAACTGTAGCTGTACCATATTAATTTTCGAGTCACTTGTAAATAGGATTGCTTTACACACATTCAGTGGGATTGTTGTGATAGACTGGGAGTGGGTTTGTTTACAATGAGAGGTTATGTATTTTAACAACTCTGACCTCAGTCTTAACCCCTCACATATTGTAGGACTAATTTAAGAAAACACTAGAAAATCACAATGAATTGGAAGCCTGGGAAAACTTCGAAACATGCACAGAATTCCTGACCTGGTAGATTACTGATAAGGATTTTAGCATGTGAAGCCTGATAGATTATTACTCCTTTTTGGTTTATAATGATGTCATATTATAGGAAGTTTCATTCCTTAATTAAGTATAAAACCAAAGGTTGGGCATTTTTAAAGCATTCAATATTTTCCTTTTTAGAAAAATGAGTTGAATATGAAAATATTTTTGTTCTCATTGCCATCACTACTTTAATATCTATAAGGCTAGCTTTAACGGCCCTTATGAAGCATGCTAGTCACAGTTGATCATGGAAGTTAAATCCTACTTGCATATGTTATGGCCTTTGTGGCTTAGCAGCCTCATCTGAACAAGATCATTTGAGATCGAATCCTTTTCATTCATTGCCCTGATGCATTCATTTGTTAAAAATGTATGTAACGGGAAAACATTCCACTGAACTAGTAATGCAATTGCAATTATAGGGAGACTGGAAAAATACATAAAAAATGAAGTGTTTTCCATGACATTTAACAGGAAGCAGTGTACATGCTTTTCTACAGAACAATCTTGATTGTGTATGAAGGACTCCAGTTTTTAACTCCTCTGTTCTGAGCATGAATCCTTGGTGAAGGACCATAAGTAGAGAAACAAGTTATTTGCAGGAAGTACATAGGCCGTGTTACTCTTTATGCAACAGAGTGAGAAACTTGTGTGGTAAACCTAGGGCTCCTGCAGTTTTCCAGGTATTCATGTCAAATTCTTCTCAGGATGCACCTGGAATTTTTGGCTTCTCTCTTCAAAGATATTGAGGATATTTTAAATGATATGTATACAAGTATGTGGATCTAGACCTAAGGCTTCAGTCCTGAAATATCTTCCTCTTCCATGAACTTCATATTGTATGAAAATTTTTGGACCCATATAAACTTATAAAATCAGGGTAAAAGGAAGAAATTTGAGACTTTGCCACTGCCCTAACTTCATATTTTCATGCCTTTAACTTAGCCACTAGGGCACAGTGATAGTTTGCCTCCATCTTTTTAAACATACTGAGACCTATGTGCCATCTCTGCTTGTAATCACAGTTGACAAATTCACAGAAAGCAATAGATTAATACTTGTTTGTTTAGGAAAAACAAATGTATGAAACTTACTTAAAATGAAACAGAAAGGAAGTCTTTTATCTTCCAACTGTTCACAGATCTGATTAGTTTTAGCTGTGTGAACATGGCTTCATGTCTCTGAAGAAAAGCAAAGAGAATTTAACTTTGATCTGTTGTAAAAATCTGTGGTGGAAATCTGTCCACAAAGGTCAGTTGAGTCATTGATTTACATAGATTTTTGACTTCCACTCGTTTGGATTTAGATGAGGCTATTACTTTTTACTCTCCTTGTAACTTGTATTATTTACATGATTGGGAAGAAGAAGGTTGTTCTGCAAACTGAAGAAAACGATTTGTTTTAATGAGCAATTAGCAAGGTGATCTTTTACAGAAGGATTGCTAAATAACATTGCCAAAAAAACTTTATTTTTGAGAACACTTACTTTCAAGGTGTTAGTGGCATTGTGAGAATAGCTACAAGATAAAGAAAAAGCCCTCGACTAATGATGTTTGTGTCACTTATTTTCAATTAAAAAGAACTTGGGGAACATTTAAAAGCCAGAAAAGCTTATTCTGAGCTAGCTCAAACCAAGATGAACACATGAAAACAAAACATGGATATGACTGCATTTTAAAGTGTTTGCTTTGTGTATACCTGTATAAGTACCTTGTTTAGTGATCTCTAGCCTTTCCAATTATTAAATCAGTTTTTACATGTGTACAAAGAAATGTGCTATCAGAGCATATATATATGTAAAAAAAGTCTGATATTTGTGTCTTGCCTGTTGAGAACAGTTTAAAAGGAGCTGTGGCATCACTACTCTCTACACATATTTCCCTGACATTACCGGTAATTCATCTGTTCTCACAGTGCTTCTACCACACTTGAAATGACAAGGCTGACATGAACTGACATGAGTGTTCAGATTTCTGAACACTCAACAATCCTGTTTGGTGTGTGAGTGGGCCCTCTCTGAAAGAGCAGTGCTCACTCTTCTGTAGTACTGTGAGTAGTGCTCTTTTTAGACTACAAGTTAATTGTTTCACCTTGAAAATAAAGGACTTGGATGCATCACTTTTTAAAAACCTTGAAAATGCAACTCTATCTGTGAAGAATGTCTCTGGAGGCAAAGTTACTATTCTCTGCAGTGAACTAATTGTTTTCCGATGTCTGTCATGCTCTGAGAGTCCTTCTGGGATCTGTCCTCTTAGAGGAATGAGTCTCATCCTAGCTTGGTTTTAGTACCTACTTATTACAGCTCCAGATAGGTACACAACATGAAAGAAACATCTTTTGGGTTTGGGCTCCTGTATAACCAGCCTGGGTACTGAACAATTAATTATGCTACAGTTTTCAACTGGGCAATAGAAATTCTCCATGTCAGGATCTGTGTGCCATCAATCATCACAGCACAAGTATTTAGTATGTAGTAAATGTACTCCAGGTAATGGGTTAGAACTCAGGTTTTTTGGTTTTGTTTTTTTGTGGGTTTTTTTTTCCCAGTTGGTATTAATTGAAGTCCTTTGTGGTGCTGCAGCTGTGGATATGATAGAAAGCATTCCTTTCCACGGTCCCAGAGGAGAAGGCAGAGAATACATTCAATCTAAGAGCTACTGAGAGTGTCTGGATTTGAAAGGCCGAGTGTGCTGATAATGAGTTGTAGTTCAGGTCAGAAGTGTGCTTTTGAAGTCAACCTCCTGATGGTTCTCACTTACTGAAATTTGTCCCAGGTTATGGAGCTTTCTCAGACTCTGTGAATCAAATTCCTTTGAGGACTCAGAAACGGAAGATTTGCTCCAAGAAGATTTGCTATTCTTCTACTTCTAGTGAATATTCAATGCATGCCACCAGATTTGACCCAATAAGTGCAAACTTCCTGAAATACATACTGTGCAGTTCCTGGCTCTTCAGCAGCAAAACCCACTTCATTCTACATCTACTGTAGAACTACATTCTTGCTAATATAGTCACCAGGAGAGGACCAACTCTGCTAGAATAAAGGGCACAGGAATTTTTTTTTTCCTATTTTACCCAGATGACCTGAGAGTTTTCCCTCACAAGGACTCATTTCATCTAGTGATAGAGAGAAACCAAGCAGCTATTGTTGTTTTTGTGGGCTAAAAAGAAATTAGTTTTACAGAGTGAAAGCCAACAGTGTGTTCAACATTTGGATTAGATATTGAGTTAAACTGCTGTATTGGAAAGATAAAGCAACAGTGGACCAGGATACCATAGGATTTCTAGGTCTGGGTTAGACAGTGCTGTGGAATGGATGCTGGCACTCATCACTTTTTGAACAGGTGCTTTTCACAGTTTTGACACTGGATTGATATATAAGCATGGGGACTGAGGGGAAACATGAAAACCTGTAGTAATCCCAGCTAGGCTGACCAGCTAGAAGAAAAATAATCAGTTATTCCTCTTATAAAATTAGTCTTCTGTAATTTTAGCTTTATGTCTATTCTGTACCTATAGTTACCTATTTGACTGCAGAGGAAATATAAAGCTGTACTTGGTTTATACATTTAATAGAGGTGTTTTTTAACACTGGGGAAAAAACTATATCTAAAACTGAAATAAATTACATAAATGAGTTTTCTATATGTTTCACATTATCTGTATTTCATATAGAATCTATACTTGGATCTCTTCTTTTTTCAATGCTAAGAGACAATACATCAATATTTTTCAGACTGTAAGTAGTTTTTAGACTTTACGTGAAGTCATAAGTACCACTCTAGTATGTTTTCTAAAGTTTCTCAGTTTAGCCACCCTATGTGTATTGAATTCAGCCCTCAAAACTTACTAAAGTGTATTTTTTCCCCCTTTGGAGCTTGAGTCATGCATTTCCAAAATTTAGGTTTGGGAGTTACTGTTTGCAGCAAAAAACAGTTTATGAACTCGGTATGTTTTGAAGTTATGGAAGCTTGCTAACAGTCTAAGTTGAAGATGTTCTTCTAAAAGAGTAACTGTAAGATTTCTTCTTTCATTTACTGTTTTATTGTAAATAAGTAGTTTGATCCCTATTCCATCATCTTTGAGAAGGAAAGAGTGAGATAAGAGTTTTTAAGAAGCTGTAACTGGTCCAGGTAATCCTCGAAAAGCTGAAAGATGTGGTTGTCCCCTTTCCATCGAGGTCTCCTCTACTTCAAGAGTACATCCCCAGATGCAGTCATGTCTTCATGCAAAGGAGTCTATTTTGCTACAGTCCTATTTATTTTAACTACATTTGAATAAAGATGTAATAGACCAAAAGTTAGAAGAGTGAAAATTGAGTATTGTGATGATAACCTGTTGTTGCAAGGTTGTTGAAGTCCTAAGCATATTTATTTAGTTGAAAGAAAATATGCAGTTGATTTCCAGTTTTGAATTATCATCTCCGAATAAAATAGTCTTAAGGCACACGTGAAATAATAACAGTTATTTAAATTAATAGTTCAATGTTCTTTAACATGGCTTTCTTTTTAATTTTCTTTTGGTAGTTTTTCCTCTTTAGAGATACAGACAGGAGTAAACAATTTGGAATGGTTCTGTTGACATGAAGTTTTTCGTTTTAATACTGAAAACTTTGCTCTTCATGCAGAGGTAATTCATTTGAGTATGTATGCACATGGTATAAATAAATGCACTATGAAATACATAAAAAAAAAAATTTGACATATTCAGCTGAATAAATTAAGTCCATTTATAACTATTAAAAGAAGGCCTAAAAACTTACAGGTATTTTCCATTGCTTTTTAAATGGCCAGAAGTGAAACTGTCCTTCATGTAAGACCCAATCTTTGCTAAAATAATCTATTTAATTCTCTTAACTGTTATGTGAGTAACTGGTGAAATAAAAACCCAGAGTCTCTAGGCCAACGCTCTATCTCTGTTTTACTTTCATATGACATTTTGTTGAATGAGTTGACAGACCTGAGCAACCTTAAAATGCATAAGTATTTTAAGCTTCTCTGGATTTGATAATGATGATGCTTGATTACTGAATGAGTGCAAGGTTATAATCATCTCCCTTGGCTTTTTTGTCATTCATAAACTGCTTGAGATGCTCTCTGCTGGCTTATGACATTTCCAGGATCTCTCAAGTGGATTGTAACCTTGTGTGTACACATTGAATTCCAAGGACTGGTCCTCTAAATGTTCTTTGATGAGATGAGCTTTTATTCCTCTGTTATTTAAAAAAGGATTTCATGCCATACAGTTTGATTCTCAATGTCTTAAAATGCTCACAAAACAAGGTTTCTGAATAGGAAATGAAAAGTAATTTAAAATTTCCAAGTTCTCTGCTTGCTGCTTAGAGATTTCTTATCACTTTATACATTTATTTATAACCCACTAAATGTGGCTTTAAAAATAGTTTTGGAAGCTTGGCCTAAAATATCTGAACTATTTTAATATTTGAGATAACCTCTATTTCAAATGAGACTCTGTTTTGTCATCAGAGCATTTTCTACAAAAAACAACACATATTGGACTAAGTAAGATTGGCTGAGCATATAATTTCTTAATTGTTATTGATTTTTTTTATTTTCACCTAGAGATCGAGTATTAATTTTATAATTGATGGAACACCACTGTATAACCCTTAGGTATTATAAAGATATTCAACATTTTCCGTAATGTCATTATTACAACATACTGCCTTTTGTTGTTAGCAATATGCAAGCCAGCATTTTAAAAAGAAGGGTAATTTGTTTTGTAATAGACAGCCCCACCAGAGAGGATGTGTTATTGGACCTGTTGGTCACCAATGCAAGCAAGCTAATTGGGGAGGTCAAGACTGGAAGTAGCCCGGCTGCATAGATCATGCATTGGTGGAGTTTGCAGTCATGAGGGATGTGGGTGATAAAAGGAGTAAAGTTAGGCCCCTGAGCTTTTCAAGGAGATAGTGGGATTCTCTGGGAGACTGGTCTTGGGGACAGGGGAGTGGAACAGATGGCAGATCTTGAAGGAAGTCTTCCATAGAGTACAAGAGTAGTACAGTTTCCAGGAGTAAGAAATTGGGCAAGGAAGTCAAGAGACTGGAATGGCTGAGTAGGGTCCTCTTGGTCAAAGTAAAGAGAAAGAAGCAAATGCACAAGTATTAGAAAGAAGGAGAGATAACCTGGGAAGAGTATAGAGACAAAGTATGGCTGTATAGGGGTGAGGTGAGGAAGGCCAAACTGGAACTGAACCTGGCAAAGGATGCAAAGAATAACAAGAAGGGCTTCTGCAGGTATGATAACCAGAAAAGGAAGGTCAAAAAAGGTGTACCCCCTCCAATAAACAATGCTGGAAAATTGGTATCATGAATGAGGTGAAGGCTGAGGTACTCAAGAACTCTTTTGTCTCAGTCTTCAATGATAACTTTTCTTCCCACACCTCTTCAGGGGATGGACAGCAGGATGGGGACTGTGGGAGTAACATCGCTCCCACTGTAAGTAAAGAGCAGGTTCATGACAACCTGAGGAAGCTGAATGTACATAAGTCTATGGGACCTGATGAGATGCATCCCAGAGTCCTGAAAGAATTGGCTGATGTATTTGTCAAGCCACTCTCGATGATATTTGAACAGTCATGGCAGTTTGGTGAAGATCCTGGTGCCTGCAAAAAGAGAACTATTGTACCCATCTTTAAAAATGGTAGAAAGGAGGATCCTGGAAACTACCGATCTATCAGCCTCATTTCTGTGCCTGGGAAATCTTGGAAGAAATCCTCCTAGAAGGTATACTAAGACATATGGAAAACTAGGAGGTGATTCAGGACATCCAGCATCGCTTCACCAAGTCCAAGGCCTGCCTGACTAACATAGTGGTCTTCTATGATGAAGTGACTACATCAGAGGACAAGGGAAAGGCTACAGATGCCATTTATCTGGACTTCTGTAAAGCCTTTGAAATGATCCCCCACAATATCCTTCTCTCTAAATTGGAGGAAGATGGATTTGATGAGTAGACTGTTAGATGGATAAGAAAGTGGTTGGACAGTTGCATCCAGTCAACAGCTCCTCCCAGTTTTGTATCATATGCAAACTTGCAAACTGCTTTCCAGTCCTACATCCAAGTCATTTATGAAGGCATTGAAGAGCACAGGGACTAATATGGAGCCCTGAGGCACACCACTAGTGTCAGATCACCAGTCTGATGTGACCTGATTCACTATTACCCTCTGTACTCAACCTGTGAGCCAATTTCTCACCCACCACACAGTGTGTTTATCTGGTACATTTTATCCAGAAAGATCCTGTGAGAGACAGGATCAAAAGATTTGCTGAAATCCAAAAAGTTTACATCAACTGTCTTCCATTGATCAGCTAGGTGGTTTACCTCATCATAAAAGGAAATCAGGTTTGATAGGCAGGACTTTTCCTCTAATATCTTAATTAACGATGTAGACAAAGGGATCAAGTGCACTCTCAGCAAATTTGCATATGACACCAAGCTGAGTGGTTGCAGCTGCCACACCCAAAGGATGAGATACCATCCAGAGGGACCTGGACAAGATTGAGAAGTGGCCCCATGAGAATCTTGTGAAGTTTAACAAGACCAAGTGCAAGGTGCTGCAACTGGGTCGGGGTAGCCTCTGGTATCAATACAGACTGGGGGATGAAAGTGCTAATGGATGAGGGGCTGAGTCAGCAATATACTCTTGCAGCCCAGAAAGCCAACTGTGTTCTAGGCTTCATCAAAAGCAGCTGTAAGGACTTAAAGAGCACAGTTGCCCATCTTAAAACACTGTCAAGGCCACAGAGGGAACTTGCAATGAGATAAACCATCACAGTAGGAACTTGAGAAAAGAAATTACGATAGGAGGGTGCTGATTCCAGGTCTGGTGAGGTGAGATCTGCTTAGCACATCCTGGTTAACTCATCCTGACAAAAACATTAACTGTGGCAAACTGTGGGAAAGAAAGGAACAGCTCACACACGTATCACCCTAAGTTATGGGAACAGCATCTGTGCCCTGTGGATACATGGAACTTGGACTGTATAGAGGAGGCACCTCTAGAAGAAAAAATCTGTGACCCCCACCCCTGAGAAGCCCAGGATGAAGCAGGACCAATGGGACACTGCTGGATCCATGGATGGTGACTATCTTTTGCTTGATATCTCTCTCTCCCCCTCTTTTCTATTTTCTATCTCTTTACCTCACACTTACTGTTAAATAAAATCCATATTATTGACTTCAGCATATGGTCTTGTTTGCACCTTAATTTGGGCAGAGGCATCTGTCAATAATCTTATCTCAACAGTAGCAGGGCCAGCAAGTCAAGGGAGGTGATTCTACCCCTCTGCTCTGGTGAGACCCCATCTAGAGTGCTGCATCTATCACTGAGATACCCAGTACAGGAAGAACATTGACCTCTTTGAGCTGGTCCAGAGGAGGGCCACCAAGATGTTTAGAGAAGTGGAGCACCTCTCTTACAAGGAAAGGTTGAGAGAACTGGTTTTCTTCAGCCTGGAGAAGAAAAGGTTTTGGTGTGACTTAATTGCAGCCTTCCAGTACCTGAAGGGCGCCTGTGAGAAAGATGAAGAGAGAATATCTACAAGGGCATGTGGTGACAGGACCAGGGAGAAAGGATTCAGACTGAAAGAGAGCAGGTTTAGATCAGATATTAGAAAAATATCTTTATTATGAGGATGGTGAGGTACTGAAATGGGTTGCTCAGAGAAGTTGTGGATGCTTCATCCCTAGAAGAGTTCAAGGCCAGATTGCATGGAGCTCTGAGGCAGACAGACTAGTAGAAGGTATCCCTTTTCTTGGCAGGGGAGTTGGAACTAGATGATCTTTAAGGTCCTTTCCAACCCAGACCATTCTATGATTCTATGCATAATAGCAATAAAGCATTTGGTTAGAGTAGTTAAAATGTCCTCTTTTTGGACTACTTGCTTATATCCTGGTAAGTGACACGCAATGTGATATGAAAGACTGTATATGAAGGCAGCGTCTGTGCCCTGAAGGGAAGCTAGAAGCTGATTTCACCTTTTAAAAGTCAAAGGAAATCATCTTTCCTCACGGGGAAAGATAGTTTGAATAGGCTGCAGATAGAATATGCTGTAGTAGATATAACTGACAGCATCTTCTGCACTGTTGAAAAGTCATGACCGTGACCTGTCCTTGATTCACAAGTAGAATAATGCTGTTTCTAGGGATTGTTGAACATGTGAACAGTGCACATCCTCAATTTCTTTCCCCTTTCCCTTCTTAGTAAGATCAGTTCCTTTATACAACATCAAATGACATATATGATGAGGAATTTTGGTGACTTTTTTCTGCTACCTGTCACTTCCAATTGTTCTTTTGTGCTTGGCTATATGCCACTTCTTCCCAAGCAGCTTTGGATGTTATATAGCAGTTATGTTTAGCCTGTGACTTTAGAGGCTGTGTTGAATAAAAACATGTGGCAGTTGCATGAGGCAAATTACTTCTGCTGCGCTGATTAAGATCACAGATCAAATTACTTCATGTGTTAAGTGGATGTAATTTCTTTGGATTTGGCCCAGGTATGTGAGCAACGGATTTGCTCCTCTGTGTCTGCTTAAATATCATTGTATTTAAACTGTGTATTTCACTATTTTTATATATTTTTTTTTAATATTAAGTTGCCTTTTCTCTTTTAAAGGTATATCCTTGCATCTTTTCTATTGCTTTATGATTATTTTGTGTTATCTGTTTTATTATTCTATGTTGTCTGTTTGACAAGGGATAGTAAAATTTTGTACAAAATCTGTAAGCCTTATTCTCTGTCTCTTCTTTCCTTTTTGGCCATACCTCAATCTGTGGGAGTTGAAAGAGTATTTGAAGCCATCCTTCAGGAATGGACAGAGGCACTGAGGAAGAAAGACTGCCTGCAAGGGAGAAACTCCTCTTGAGTACTCAAATACTCTTTCCTAAAAAGCCTTTGGATAATCATGTCTGAATACACTGATCATGTGTTTTCTTTGGGGTGTCCATAATGAATCACTGATTTTAGTGGTCCCACTGTATATACAGAGTATATACACTGTATATAATTTCACTTACTGTCCTTATATTTGTGTATGGAATTCAGTCATTAATGCTTACAGGCTTTTTTTTTCCCTTGTTTGAAAATTTGGTTGGCAAGACATAGGAAGTGCAGTTTCTCAGTTTGGCATAATATGGTGGCATACACTGGCTTTAAGGACCTTGGACATGTGACAGCCCTGAAAGGGTGCTAGAAGTTTACCTCCCTGATGAATGAGACTAGAAGGCTTCAGGACTTGCTCCCAACTCTATTGTAGTTCCCAGTAAACTAAATTTTCCTCAACTTGAGTCTATTTTGCCTGTGAAGATCATGTGTGATAATACCACAGTGATACCACTGTCTTTATCTTGACCCATGAGCATTTTTATTTAATTTTCTGTCTTATTAGACAAGGGGAGGGTTTAAAGAATGGCTGTGTTGGCAGCTGTTCAAGGCCAACCCACCACAGGTGATGAGTGCATTTTTCAATTTCTTCACTAAATTTATCCTTATATTTTATTATTATAACATATATTATTGATATCAATTATCAATTTATAACTTATTTTTGTTTAGGCAGAACTTGACCATATGGGGTTTCTGCAAATGGCTAGGTTTGCATCAGATTCCTTTTTTGTGCATCATCACTTCTTTTGGGCTACTTAATATCCCAGAATATGTAGTGTTTCTAAAGATACGCGTTACATAAGCAAGTGCCAATGGGCATGTGAGGCCTTCCCCTCCCCAATACAATAGTGTCATGTTAATTTTTTTACTTCTTAGCAGAGCTAGGTTTAGTCAGACAACTTGACATCTGTGTTGCCTGACAAAGTGTGATTTGGAACAGACTGAGATACTCTTAGCAGAATTATAAATAGACTTAAGACCTTTTCAGTGCTCATAAATTATTATGAAAACATAAACTTAGTTTATTTGAAGAATAGTTTAGGTTTACAATTCTGGCTCTTAGTTTTTGTTTTCTGAACAGCGACTATAAGTCTTCCAGCTTAGAAGTCTTTGGGGGCAGAAGAAGGGTAGCACTGCTATCCCTCTCATTCCTTGTAGGGGAAGTCTGGTATAAACAACGTGCACCTTACAGAGCAACTTGTCCAAGGAGAGCTCCTATTAGCAATTCCAAATAGCTGTTTGTGCATCCATCAGTCAGGACATTGTAGATTCACATGATCATCTTACTCTCCATGCATTGGTTGAAAGTTTTGAATCTAAGACATTTTAAATCTGACTGCTAAAGATTTCTCTTTAGCAGTGTAAATGCACTCAAAGTTCAAAGAAGTTGAATTGCTGTAATTGCTGCACTCAGAAAAGCCTGTAGTAAATTAAATCATTCGTTCCAGGCAAAAAGTATATTTAAATTCCACTCAAAGCACAATTAGGTGATGAACCTATTAGCAGTCATTCTCTGGCCATGGTTTGATGAGGAGAATGGCATGTTTTGAAAAATCTGCCTCAAGTTACTGAACAGAAGTTGACTAATTTGATGACCCAACAAAAGGGACTGAATGAGGCTCAGAAGTGGAATACAAACCATTTGGCCACTTAATGTTACATTAAGAATTAATTCTTGATTAATATTATTTATTATGGAAAGAAAATAATCTGTGATAGTCAAGAGAGACAAGGATTTTAAGTGTTTCCTTATATTGACAAAAGATGCCGTGTGTTAAGTAGGTTACAAAGGCTGCAGTGAAACCGAGAGACCATATCTGAGAATACAATTTTTCTCTATTCAGAGAGAGTTCATTAATGACTAGAAGAAAGTTCCTGATCTAAAAAAGAGCATAAACAATGAAGCAGGAAATAAATAGAATTTATCCCCAATTTTGCAGTTCAAAAAATCTCTTTAGCATATAACTCTGTAATCTCATCTCTACATAAACAATTTACCTTGAGGATTCTAGATATTGTAGTATTCTACTTCTGTGTATGTTCATGGCGCTTCTAATCTTGGCTAAAGAGACTCATTTACTCAGTGTCTTGCATCCAGATCTAGCCATGGCCTGGAAACTGAATGCAAACTTTCTCTGAGCATATCTACCATGTACTGACAGGTTCTGGCTTTCTACAAAGTGCATCAAGGATTACTGTTTTTCTTTAAGAGAGGAGGAGAAGGAAGATGAGCTACTGATGCCTTTTTTTTTTTAATTTTTTAAATAACAGCTGAGAAACCAAGTAGTTTCTCTACTTTAATTTCCCTCTCCTCACTGAAGAGAGTGAAATGTAAATCTCTTCTTCCAAAGCATGTCCTGCTATCATGTTGTGGCCTGAGATGGGAAAGTCTGTGCTATTCTCACTCTTAATCTTCTACTGTTCAGGAAATATTTTTGAGTGTATCGCTGCAAAGAAAGGCAGAGTATGTGGAAAGAAACATGTTTTGTGGGATTAGGATGCACCTCTAGAAGGTAATGCTGACCTCTAGTCATTGCTGCAAGGGGTTCCTAAGACTTGATGTAAAGAAGACAGTCACTGCGAATACAGTCTCATAGCTTGGAGTTTCCTGTAAGGTATAAAATAATTAGAAAGGATTTATCTTGACTTTTATCCCAGTTGACTGGCTTCTCTAATCTCTTACTATGTTAAGAGCTCTGTGCTGCAACAAAGTAAACTTATGTTTACCCCTCACTTCAAATACTCTCCAAAAAAAACCCCAAAAAACAGGAACATCTCTCCCTGGAAGAATTTATAGACATCACTTGCTTAGTAATCTTGGCTTCACTGGAATAATGTTAAGTGGAGGTCTGAAAAATAAAAGCTAGACACGATTCCAGTATGGGGAAACTGGAATGCTTTATTGAACATGAGAACACAATTTTAAAGGCATCTGGGACTGGACATGTTAATGAAGGGGACAACCTATGTTAATTAGGGAGTTACAACAAATTTTTACTGCAATTTCCAAATAGTTAATTTTTCTTCTAGCAGGATTACATGGGGGATGGAGGGATTACAGGGATTTAGACATGGTTTTAACAATCATCTCAAAAAGTCCTTTCTTAATTCTTCTTGGAGCCAGGTTTATATCTTCAGTTTGCACATCAACAGGTCTCAGGACAAGGGTCCAAATTTCTTCAGATCACGAGATGTTTGTCAGCCTTGTTTTCCAAGGTTTGTGATTCAAATTTACCGAGCTTCCTTTTGCTGAAAGCTGGGTTTGGGTCCCCACAATGTTAAGACCTTTACCTAATGCACATTGCACAGCAGTTGCTATTTATTGTGTTAAAGGTGCACCTCAATTGTGGCTAACTCATCACCTCGTGTTCCTTCAAGGAGATAGAAAATAATGCACTAGCATGCAACAATCTATCAGGAAAGCAGGAAAACAGGAGTTGCTTGCCTGTTCAGCTTTAAATATTAGGTTTCACCAACCTCATCTCATTTCCATGCATAACAATGTTGACTTCTAATACTGAGTGATAAATGGAATGGATCTGCTTCATGAGAACATTAGCAGTGTGTAATTTGCTATTTACCACAGGTTAATCTGGAAGCAAAATGTCAGGAAGCAATGAATATTTTCAAGGGGAATTCTATTCTGAGTTTTGGTCCTGAGAAGATTTTTCTAATAATGGCAGATGACTGGACCTTTTATAGTTCTTTCGTTTCTTCTCTGTGTTTGGAAAGTATTTGTTTCTCTCAATCAGGGACCTCTTTACAATTCCTCACTCTCTCTCCAAGAAAAAGTAACACTTAGAAAATATTAAGATTTTTTTCCCTTTTACTTTAAATATAAATGAGGGTCAGAGCTCAATCACCCTCAATGAACTGCAGAAATAATGAAAAACCTACCTCATGGAGTGTTTCCCTTTAACAGTGCTGAATTAGAGCTGCTTCTGAACTGAGTAATGTTTTCTGAATATACACCAGATTCCAAGTCATTAAAGGTTTTCATAAAGAAACCTCATAAATTTGGTTCAGCTCAATCAGGCATGGTGCACATATGAATAAAAATGTTTCTGTAAATGGGAATTGATTTTTCTTTTTCACTGACGGTTTTCTTCAGTTAATCTTTTTGGTGATTAGGTACTTATAAATGCATTCACTTACTGCAAGACAAATAGAAGGACACTAGATGTCATAGGAGCAAATACTAAACAGCATATTCTAGTGATCCTTGACCCTCATCGTGGTATCTGTAATATCCTTCTGTTTTTTCTCAGACAGAAGCTGTTTCTAAGTCATCTTGTTCATAAATCAAGGGTAGCTCCAGACCAGTCAGGTAGAAGAATATTAGAATTTTCATACCAGTCCCAACATGAAAATCTTCTGATATTTTGTTCTGCTCTCCACTAAGTCTATCCGTACAAATTTTTGAGAAATTGTTATAATAGATTATCCTAGAATAAGTAATTTTCTGACACATTCTGATCCTGCATAATTGCAGTTCAGTCAAAAAATTCCTTTTGACATCAGTGATATAGAATCAAAGTTACTGTTTGATCCCATGATTTAAAAAAAAAATAAAAATAAATGTCAGAGTGAAATTAACCTAAAGAAAAGATATTGATTTGCATTTAAAGTTTGAAGACATATTTTTCTGTTAGGTTCTGAAACATTAAAAATTTGGCTTTTACAGGAAGGCAATGCTGCTATAGTTCTTTCATTTACATTTAAGGAAAGAACAATAGTCTATTTAGGTTTCCTACAAATGAAACCTAAATGCATTTAGATAGGATGGACTTCAGCCAACATGTGTCTGATTCCCACCCTCTCTAACCCTTATAATGCAGCTGCTAATTTTTGAGAGACATTTTTAGTATGCGGATTTTACTTACTTTTATTGATAAGTCTGCAGTAAAATAAAAAAAAAAGCCAAACAAATAATTCCTCCTCAAAAAAAAAGATTGCAGAGAAACAGGAAGAGAATATGGATTTCAATAGTCATGTAGTTTATCAGTTTATCAGTGTAGGATCAAACATTTCAAAGTGCAGGTGGCTATGCTCTTTTCTTTGTGGTTGTGACTTTAATGTACTCAGCACTTAGCTCCCCTTTAGGTGATTAAATGGAAAAAACAGGTTGTGAGGGCTCTTCCTATTCCAGTGAAAGCAGCAAGAAGGTGTTGGATACAGACAGCTTTGAATATCTGTGCACTTGAACTTCTATCTCCTCAATTATCAGCTCAACTGTACAACTGAGTGTGTTTTCCAGGGCTTCAAGACAGGGTACTGCAGCTGAAAGCTATGTCTCTGCTGCTGCAGTTTTCTATAGCAGCTAGTGCTTTAAGGGTTGAATTCTATCTGTTATACTCGGAGAATGAAGTTTGCTCTCTTACACAAGATGAGTGCCTTCCAAAGCAATTCTTTTTTAACATGTCTTGGGAAAGTGGTGCAAGCAAGATTTGCCAGGAAGTATTCATTTCTTTACTTGTAATGATCCTTTTTCATATTGTGTGTGTAGTTCCCTTTTATGATGGGAAAACAACTAATTTATAGTACTTCTGGCCACACTGAGTATGAGCCATACAGTAATATTTAACTAAAATTAAATTCTTTCTGATAGATACTCATGCAATAAGACTCTCTTTCCCTCCTTAAAACTCTGGGTATTATGCAATTTTGATAAGCATTAAATATTTCAAAAGACTCTTAATTCTTTTTTCCAGGCTGAAGGAATTATTTTTCATAGAAAATAATTCTGTAACAGAAATCAGATATCTTTCAATTGCTTTTCAGACGTCTTATAAATGAATAATAGACCTTGATTTGTTTGGTTTGTTTTGTGTTTTCTAGGTGATGGTCAAAAAGAAAGAGAAGAAAGCCAAGTTTTATAGCTAGACTCTATAAAATTAACTACAGACAAAAACAGTAGGTCTTTAAGGTAATTTCTATAAGAACACATATAGAACTTATATGGAATTAAATGGCTATGGTGGGGACAGATGTTTTTAGAGCAGCAAGTGCAATAAAGAAATATGTTACTATTTTTGTAAAACTGGATGAGGACATTAAAATTTCATGGAAATGGTTGCATGGGGGAAGAAAAAAGGAGTTATTAGCTGTGATAGTTGAAGTGTTTGTAGTAGTCTTTTGGGGGGAGTGGCAGGAGAATAGCCGGCCTCAGGGCTTAGAACTGTCTGCTGCAGTGCTGACAGTGCTGGGGCCCATAAAGATCCAGTGGCCTTGGACACTTTACAACTTCTAGCTCAGTTGGTAACAGACCCAAGGCTCTTGTTCTTAATCTTAGATTTTTCTGAACCTTATGTCAGGATTGTTATGTGCAGAAACTTTTTGAGTTTGAAATAATCTTAATCAGCAAGGCATGCAGAACCATAAATTCTGTGAGTGACCATTAGATCAAGGTGGGAAAAAGGGGTTCCCAGAGCAAGAGAAACTCTTGTGAGTCAGACTGATGCAGCTTGGGCCTTGCCAGGATAAACTGAGACAGATTGAAATGTCCCTAGGGAGCATGAGTGACCAGGAGAGTTGTGACCAGGGTTGTGGTACAGGGTAGTTTGCATGGGAGGAGGCCTACACTGTACTTGTAGGTCCACAGCCCAGGAAAGTGCTTTAGATCTCTGCATAATGGTGAGTACTCGCTTCAGAATTAAAAACGGTGTTTCTACAGAGAAAGCCCCTGAGATGCCTGGTGTTCCACCCAGATGGTACCAGTCAGGAAGGAGAACTCAGTACAGGTTGTAGGTTGCAATAAGTGTCTAGACCCTTCTCCTGGAGATAAGGTAAGTACCTTTATAAAGTATGCACAAGTGGTTGATGCATTATATGTGGTGCCCAATGACAGGACAAGGATCGTGGGCACAAACTGAAACACAGAAAGTTCCATCTTAATATGAGGAAAAATGTCTTTATTTTGAGGGTGATAAAGCATCGGAACAGACTGCCCAGAGAGTTTGTGGAGTCCCTGTTTCTGGAGATATTCAAAACTGCATGTCACCCTGTGCAACCTGTTCTATGTGAATCTGCTCTAATAGAAGGGTTGGACTAGATGATCTCCAGAGGTCCCTTCTAACCCCAGCCTTTCTGTGTGACTCTGTGACAACTGGGTACTGCTGCAAGTTTACAATATATGCTTGTAATTTTCCCATTTGGGTTACTTGATCTTCTTTTAATTCACTGTATTAGGGAGGGGTTAGAACATACTGAACCTTGAAAACCATGATACCATTGAAAGCTCAACAAGACTGATATTTATTACCAAGAGGTGGCCAACAAAATGAACAAACCCAAAAGAGAGGAAGGAGAGTAATAAGCCCCTAGCATGACCTCCCCAGTCACGCAGCTGTTGCCCATAAAGTTATCTTACTGACCTAGCATGCCTATAATTACCAGTAGCAGAAACTGCATCCTTGGAAAGTCAGTAAGCTCACAAATTGGCAGGCATCCCCGCCAAAAGGCACCACTGTCCTTGATGTGAAGCTAGCTTACCTCCAAGGAAGAGCTAACTGCTTTTATACAATTAACTGATTATGTCTGTCTAGGCAGGTGTGGTCAGCACTGCCCCGCCAGAGGTTCTCAGTCCCACTCCCCTGGTTATGCAAGTGCATCACTTCAGCGTAGGTGTGAATACTTTGGAATTTCCCTTCCACATGCGCAGTATGCTTGGAGGGTCTTCTTTAATTAAGTCTGGGAGTGTTACTTCATCATCTCCTCTTCAGACTCTCCTTCAAATGTCCTTGACAGACAATGAGCCAATCACAGAACACCAATTAAAACAGTTTATACAAGAAACTCTCTCCAAGGACAAAGTACCTGCTTATCAGTGCTTGTTTTATCATAACTTGGCAGGGAAAGAACAAAACTTTTACATGTGACTGGGCCAAACACAGACCAAAAGTATCAGCATAATTAACCCTGATATATTCACACACACATACACAGACACCCACACCACCCAAGGTTTTCTTTAAAGTTTTGAAGACATGGACCAAATAAGAAGAAATTAGAAGAACTATTTCTTTATGTGATTTTTTTTTATTTTTTTTTACTTTAAAGGATGGTATCTATCAGAACAGTAAATGGAAAAAAATGCAAGGTGTAATACTCAGTGAGAAGGTTCTGGAGATAATTTTACAAGAAATGAAATATCTTCCAGACAATTCAATTAAAATTACACGGAAGAGAGAGATTTCTATGTTGACCGGTGATGTTGTATTGCCATTTTAGCTTCTATTTCATTGATATTGTAGAGCTGAACACAGCTCAGACCTACAATGTTGATTTATCAAAGAAATCTGTGTTCATGGAAACTCTCAGGCTCATGTAAAAGAGTCTTTAAATTCAACAAGAGATGTTTATAAATCTTTTGTTGCCAATCTCCTGTCTTCAAATCAATACCATTACAGTTATAGAAAATAGTAGTTAAAATGAGATTTAGCTTAATATTTTTTTTTTTTGTGTTACTAAGCATTGGGATCTTCTAGGGAGCGCTTTTTAAATCTGTGGACTATTGCAGTTCTTACTGAATAGTGCTAGTTGTCTGTGTTAATATTTAAATGAGAGAGCAATTATGGACCCAGCTTCTTAATAAGTGTTAAAAGAATGAAAGTTACTGCTTAAAACACAGTTAGGCTTTTGTTCATTACATGAGAAATTTCCTTCTTGACTCACTGTGTTGCAAATGTGGCGGAAGCAATCATTAAAGGCATGCAGTTGCTGAAAGAAAGTAAAAAGAGGAATTCCTTTGAAGTTAAACTTTAGCCGACAAGGTAAATTTTGAAGCTGAACAGGTACTGTCCTTTTTCTTTTGTTCAGGAAAACAGTGCTTGGTTTAAGTTCTCTGTAAACAGGATTACAGTGACTCAGTATCCGACTCAATACCTTCTAACTTTGTTTTCTTGTACTGAGGTAAATTCCATACTAGTTCAGTAGTAGGGCCTTGAGGCAATGTGGTTAAATACATATTTTTCTTTTTCACTGTAACTTAGTAGTTTTCTTTACTAGGGGAAAACCTTGTGTTTGTGAGACAGAGAAGCTTTGTCCGCATAAGCTGTTTGGATCCATAGACAATAAAGGAAATAGTCCTGAACTCATCTCTCTCTGTTTTCTTCCATTGTTTCACTTGTCTAATGTGTTCTTCCCCAGCTACTGAAGGTCTGTTCTCTTCAAGTCGAACAATTGACAGAGATCACTTGATCAGCTTTGTATCTGCAGACGATGGAAATGCGGGTGTGGCATTCCTACACTGGGAAAGAAACTCTGACCGTATGTGCATGTTACCAAAAATCAGAGTAATTGTTGGAGCAGTGGCTATGACATGTTGCCCTATCAGTGTGCTTCTATATTCCAGACACAAATATCAGGACCGATCAGTCTGGCTGTGCTTATAGCTTTGAAGAAAAAGTGATATTTTCTCTAGAGTTGTAGTTTTATTGGGTGACTGTGATCAACATAAACTACTAAGAAATATTTAATTGATCTAAGCACAGAATATCTAATGTCAAAAAGCAGAGAAGAAATACTTGGTCTCATGAATTTCACTGTCAAGAAATGTCATTAGGATGGATCCACAGTATGAATATTAGCATGGGTAGATGGGGTGAGAGTAGTTGTAAGCAAATGCTGAACACGCTTGACTCTAAGAAGCACAAGATTTGAAGATTGTTGGAGATATGGAACCAGAAAATAATATTGCGTCAAGAACTAAACTAAAACATGACACTTACTATTGTTAGATCAGGGATACAGTTTCATGTCTAGAATTTTGAAGCTTTTTTTACTTTTAGATATTTTGCCTAGTTGTTATTTTTCTCATCTACCTCCAAAATTCTGTGCAATTACAAAAAACCTTTCCATTTCCACACCATGTATGTAAAAATCAATGAAGCATTTGAGTGGAACCAAAGAGAAGCTTGGTAGAAGGGATTGAATTTAGAACACAATGTAGTATATTTTCATATGTATCCTGTACCCATTATACAACTTTATATTCTGTTCACTTTGGGAATCAAATACTGTCCTGACAGATTCAATGATATTTCAATCATGTAAGACCAAGAGAAAGTAAGTTAATTGAAACTTGTATTAATTTATTCCCTAGGTTTGTTTTCTTTATGGAACCCCTAATTTGCTTTACTCCTGGGTACCCCCAGTCTCCCCTCTGTATATATTTCAGTGATGGTAAAAGACAAGTAATAGATTGTGATTTTCTGTATTCTGTTACATTATTGCCTGTAATAGAAACCATTCATTTTGTATTTGCTAAATCTAATTTTATTTTTTTAAACTGTCAATGCCAAGGGGGCAGTTGGAATCTAAATACCACAAACATGCAGAATATAATACTACTTTAGGCTGTTCTCTAGTAAAATAGGAAAGGAAATGTAGGGGAAAATGATAAAAATTTGAGACTAACCATATAGTCACCTAGCTATGTATCTTGTTCAGTAATTAGGCCTTGTTTGAATCTGATTTATGTAATCCAAAACTTACTCTAGTCTGAAATCCTACCAGATCCAAGATTTGATGCTTCTATTTCTTTCTTTTGAGTGTTCTGATGCTGAACTTAATGCTCTGCTTTTCTTCTAACATGGCCAAGATTTAATGAATGAATAGTGCTTTTTTTAATACTAACTGCACTGCTGGAACTTTCATGTTCAGTATTAAAATCCTGAGATATATCTATGAAAAGCTTGAATATGTTTTGCTTACCTAAAAAGATATTTATTACTAATAAGAGAATATTACTAGCAATGTAGAGTCTTCGTTTGGTAATGAACCATATATAAACAGATATTTATGCCCCTGCAAGGGTACGGCACCAGACAGGTGCCAAGGCTGGATACAATGTGGCTACTGATAAACGATTTTTTTAAAGACTTTATTTAGTGTAGCATATTTTGTAGGAACCTGTCTGTAGGCTGCATAATGAGAACAAGCAGACAAGCAAAAGATCAAGTTTAGTATTTCACATATTTTTTGCTTATTCTCTTCATATTCACTACTTGAAAATTGTTTTGAAGGAAGCAAGTCACACTGTAATCAATGAAAGCTTTGTATTGCCCTTTGTGGGAAGAAGCGACCCATTACAGCCTATAACTATTAATGTCCATCCTACTCTCAGAAAAATATTTGATTCGACTTTTGAAATTAAGGAAAAAAATCAGCCAGTTTATTAAAATTCTAATTGCTGGGACTTTTTTATAATGGTCAGTGTACTTCAATGTTTTCTTCCCTTCTGGGAGCAAGAACACTTGGTTTGTGGGTCTTCTGACACTAACCAAACTGTGTGCTAATGCATTTAAAGACCATAATAAAGCTGAAAGAACTTATTTCAATTACTTTTTTTTCTACTTAAAGAGGAGTATTTGTTTTCCTCTTAGCTGTGCCTTCCCATGATTCATATTTTGCCAATACAAAAGGCTCTTAGTAGATTCCCTTCTTCTGGAATATCACAGATGTGATGCAGCTTTTATAGCTTAGCAAAATTAAATTTCATGAAAATCAATAAAGTAACAGTGCTGTAAAATTGACGTAAGTGATGAGGCTGAACGTGTTCTCTGAAAAATCTTTTTCTAAAAATGATAAAACAGAAGCATAACATTTGGGCTATTGACTAACATTTGCAAAGTTAGATTTATTTGCCAGTCCTTACCTGTGACTTTCAAGCAAGTTTGAAATGTCATAGCAATTATATCATCTGTTTTGGAAAGGTGATTTTTCACTATGACGCTGGGATAATGAAGTATTATAAAGTTAACTCTTTTGCTCTCACCCACCCAAAAAAAGAAACAAAAACCAGAACAGTTAAATAAACATTGGTAAGTAGATAAATGCAGACTTAATTTTGAATGAGTTTTTGTGGATTTGGAGTAATAAATGGACTTATTAATGGGTTAATTGAGAATTTAAGAATTTTAACCCAAAAATGCTGCTATGTGGGAGAATTAATTCATTAAGGGGGACAGGAGGGAGGGAGAAGGGTGGGAAACACAGGACGAGCAGTCCCACAGAAAACCAATGAAGTGTCTTTTGCTTTTTGTTCCACTTTCCTAACATACAAATGTTAGGATAAAGATAGTATTTCAGTGATGGATTTTCAGTAGCATCAACTTTTTCTGTCCCTGCGTGTAATACCCTGTGTTATTCCACAAAATAATGTTTATTGAACTTTCTTGGTTATTACTACTAACACTCTGAAGGTTTGAGAAATCAGATTCTATTAATAGAGACTTCTTTAAAAATAAAATAAAATTGCTTTATGAACTAAGTATTTCTGGAAATTTTTAGAATTCTTCAGTTTCAGTTGACTGTATGTACTGTATGTCTGATTCAGAGATACAAATTCTGTGATGGTTTGGAATGGAACTAGGCATGATGACCCTTATGGACCATCTTGAGATATTACATGATTCTGTTGTCATTTGGGCACGGTGTTGCCTTTAGCATAAGTGGACAAATGACTTCTGATGGGGAAAGTAAGAAGCTACAGAGTGATAACCAGTTAGTATTCTGAGTGGGTGCTTTGGTGGGGCCAGGTTTACCCCCCTAACTGAAGGGGAGGAGAGGAGTTTTGAGTGTGTGGTGGCAAAACCTCTGATCTGCAGAAGAACAGCCCAGGTGCAGAGGAGGTGTACACCCACCACTGGAGGATGGCTATGACAAACAGACCTGTGTTTTGATAAACCAGTTGAGCCCTGCAGCTTACTGTGTCCCTGATAACCTGTGTCTGATGCCTTAAACAAACTGGTTTTTAACCAGACAAGGGAAAAGACTGACAAGAAACAGATCCTGTGGAGGTGGGGTGATGGCTTTTATCATGCCAATTCCCTCTAATAAGGCAAAACTTGCTCTACTATGCAGGTGAGAGAAGCAGGGTCAAACAGTGGTCATGCCATTAGAAAGGACCATAAACAACCAAAGATCCCCATTTCTGGGGCCTTCCACCAGAAGACTGCACATGATCCACAGTGTTGCATCACATAGTGTTAAATGCCACCCCCAGGGGAGGTACCTAGGCATTCCCATATAAGCCTACACTTATATTAACCTACTGAACTTTGTATTTCATGGGCTTGCCCCATGGCCAGCTGATCAAGACTGCGACCATCGCTTCAACCAAGGGACGTCTGAATTGCAACAATCAAGTCCTGTCTCTGGATCCATGAGTGGTGATATCTTTCTACTCCACTATCTACTCATCCTTTCTTTTACTTTCTTTCTTTTCCTACTTAAGTGATATTTTTATGCTTTTATATTGCTATATTTCCATAAATAGTAACCAAAATGGCTATGTACTTCCTTTCCATTGCAAGCAAATTGTTCTAAAATAAACTTGCTATAACAATATGTATATACACCAGTTATTCAACATTATTTCACTCCAGTCTGCCCCAAGAGATTAATAAGAACCTTGGTTACCTCTCCTCAGTGGTGAATTGTAACAAGTATGTCTCATGGTGTAGCCCTAGCTGGCTGCACACTCCCCCTGGTGGGAGTGGGAAGAGAATTGGAAGTATAAAAATGGGAAAACTTGTGGGTTGAGATAAAGACAGTTTAATAGGCAAAGCAAAGCAAAACAAGGAATTCATTCACCACTTCCCATGGACAGGCATAATGTCTCACTTGAATGTCTCCATTTGTACATCTCCCCCTTCCTTCTTATTCCTCCAGATTTATATTCTAAGCATGATATCATATAGTATGGAATGTCCCTTCAGTCAGTTGGGGTCAGCTGTCCTGGCTGTGTCCAGTCCCATCTTCTTGTGCACCCCCAGTCTCCTCACTGGTGGGGTGAGAAGCAGAAAGACTTTAACTCTGTAAGCACTGCTTAGAAACAGGAGAACAT
Organism: Manacus vitellinus; assembly: GCF_001715985.3. Taxonomy (NCBI): domain Eukaryota; kingdom Metazoa; phylum Chordata; class Aves; order Passeriformes; family Pipridae; genus Manacus; species Manacus vitellinus. The sequence continues at coordinate 9,656,450 of NW_021939256.1, forward strand.
CCCTGAATTATCAGCACTGTTCCCAGCACAAATCCAAAACACAGCCTCGTGTCAGCTGCTATGAAGAAAATTAACTCTATCACAGCCCAAACCAGAACAGGATGTAACATGAAATCTAAAAAGATATGTAAGTAAAAATGCTGAGTTTGTGTAAATTCTAAAGCAGGTAATGTTTCCCCCCTTAGGAAGAAACATTCCTACAAGTAAATTCAGCTGTTTAAAGTTTGACAACAGGGAGAGGTGAGGCAGTTGACCTGTGTCGTATACTTATTTCCATTAAAAATGAAACTTGACAAGAAAAAGTGCTTTTAGAATAAAAGTGCTTAGTGCTTTAGTTCAAGTGTGTGCATAAGCACGTTGCAAAACTGGGACTTGGGAAATTAAAGGAGGAATGAGAATGACAACCATCAAGAAATCCAGGCACAACTTTTGAGAGGTCTGGCCTGGACTTTGTGATTGATAAGGAGACAAGGATTATGAGGATTTGGGATATTTAGAGGGCGAGAGGATGCAGGTCTGTGCAAAATTCAAGAAATCCTTAGAAAAAGAGGGCTAGGGAAGAATAAAGATGGAGAGACTAGATAGAAGGGGGGGCATTAAAAAGACTGGTAACATATAAACAATTGCTAGTTCCTACACCCGTCTGACCTATGCTGGTCACTGCAGTCTGTCCCATTTTATTGAATCCTTTCTGATCTCTGTGCAATATCACTCTACCCTGTCAGGGAGTAGTGTTAGGACTGACTGTAAGCTCTGGTGGGATGGACACAAGGGGATTTGGGGCCAGTAGGTAGAGTCAAACTGGGATGAATGTGCACCTGGGCTTGTCCTGCTCAGCTAGAGCACATGGGGGCCCTAGTGCCAGCCACCAGTGTGAGATTGTGGGATGTAAGATCTGGATGGCAGATACTGGAGGGGCTGGGGTGTTTGTGGTTTTCTCCTGTCCTGGTGTGTGTGGGGATTTCTGTGTCTGAATTTGGTAGCAAATGAGAGATTGGACTAGGTGGTGAGCAGGAGGCCTTAAGTTGTGGTAGGTGTGTCTTGAATGACCTGTGACTGTGAGGTGCTTGTGTTTGTTTGCTAGCAAATATCAAGCTGGGATAGCTGGCAGGTGGAGGCTGGTGGTCGACAGTGTGCAGGCAGGGGTGTTGAATAGAAAGATGGTTCCTGCTGATGTTCAGAGGATCTCAGAATGTGCTTTGTGAATCTAGGGAGTGTGGTGGTGTATGCTTTCCCAAGAAGAACTTCACCCTTAACTGAGGTAAAGGGGGAAGGGGATTTGGCTATCTATGCTGTGTTTATGTGAGTCCTGGCAGTGTTTTATGTGGATGCTATTAAAAAGGGAGTGCCCAGCTTGAACCATTCTGTAGTTGGTTGCATTGCTTGCTGTCCTCTGTGTGTGCATCACACATTGTTGGCTGAACTTTCAAATGGGAAAGCAGCAGCTGCGCCCATTGGTATGGGATGGAAAAACTGAACCCTAAGTCTACTGGACTGGGCTGCAGCAGCTGAAAAGGAGCAATCACAGAGGTAGTAGCATTAAACATCCCGTAAAGGACACCTGAGCAATCCCTTACTCCCAGGTAAGAACTGGAAAAAAAAAAAAATAAAGTCAAGTTGTAGCTGAAACTGGCAATTTAACTTTTTTGGTATTTAAATATTGCTAAGAAAAGGTGTTGTAAGGCTTCTTTACTGAAGAATCTACTAAGTCTTTGTATTCAGTTTTATTTGAAATATGCTATATAAAGACAATTTATATATAAGTAAATGAATCAAGAAAATCCTTTGTTCAAAGTTCAAGGGAGTATTCATTGTGCTTGAGAACTATTCTGTGCATGTGACAATAAAACCCAATGTTGCTAGTGGCACAGTCTCAGATACACTAGCAGTACCCATTGAAAAGATACAGGAGTAAATTTCAAAATTAAATATGAAGGAAGAGTAAAAGCTTGATGAAAAAAGACTATTGAATTGCCTAGTTGTAGCATCAAAGGTGTCAAGTCAAAAGAATCTCAGTTCCTGACTGTTTTAAGGCAAAGCAGAGGGGAGAGGGAAGAAAATAATTTGGCTATGGAATTCAGCAAAAGTTAAATTCAGAGTTTGATTTTTGGACTGCATTAAAGAAAATAAGTCTCAAAAAAATTCCAACCTTAAAAAAACCTAAAAATATTCAGGTTTTACAGTATTTTCTTAGCACTAGTTTCATGGTCTTTAGTATACATTGAATACAATCTATTACTAATGAAAAGTTGATTTATTCTTTCCATATCAGTAACTTCTAACATTCTTCAGTTCTGCTGCAGCACTCTATATTCCTTGTCAGCATCTAATAATTTTTTCATGATGCAGCTTGGGAGCAAGACGTCTGGATTAACCAAAGTACAACAGCAATTATGAGCAGAGTGGCTGCTGTAGTTTGAGTGCCCTTGCACAAATGACACCACTAAGCAACAAGAAAGATGGTACTAGTGACAGAAAAAATAGAAGCTTGTACCGGAATGAACTTGGCGGATACTAGAGTAGAGTTTGAAACTAATATTTGAAACAGAAGAATATATCTTTTTGAAGTGACAGGGTTGATCCTTTTCAAAATTGACCAGCATTTACATATTCCTATAGAAAGGTGTTTGGCTGTCAAAGGGAGGAGTGTGTGTTCCTGCTATACACATGGTTAATTTACAGGTTAATTCTTTAATGTGAAAAGGAAAGAAATGGAAGAAGGTAAACATTGTGAAAAGCTGCAGGGAGTCTTCAGGCGTTCATATGAATGTACTGAAGTGTTTCATTGTGAGATCTTAGAATTATGTATTATAAAGGTCATCATCATTCTGTGTTTTTTGCGACCTTTTTACTTCTAAAAATTTGACTTCCAGGACAACAAACTGATTACAAAAATAAATATACTGTATCTATTGATTTTTTTCCACACTGACTTGGACAACCACCATTTCTTTCTCTTAATACTTTTCACTTATTGTATAAGTCAGTTATCTTAATTATGGGTGGTTTGTCTTTATTCCCCAAAACCTTTGTGTAAAAGAGTTTCAGAATATTTCAGACTGAAAATATGCATAATCACTGATAGCAAGTTTCTTATCTGCCACTCACCGTCTGAGTTCTAGTGTAGTATTTTGTTAGAACTTCCAAAAGCTGCTGCAGAGGCTGTCAAAGAAGATGCATTATGTCGAACGTAGGAATTAGCATTTTTTTCCCTTCTGCTTGTTGCCAGACAGCACCTTCAGCTAGAGAAGCAAACTCCTACTAAACTACTCTTGGATTGGTATTCATGTACTGCTTTACAAGCTCTCTGGCTTTATTTGTGAAGCAATGTGTAAAACTGGTTTAAAAACAGAAGGTTGAAAACTCAGTACTGTACTGGCAAAAAGCTGACTGATTTCAACAGAGAATATTGTTCACCTAGAGGCACCTGCCTTAATCTCTTTGAACTTAATTTCTATTTTGTGAAAAAATTTTTGTCCCCTATTTTGTGTCTGATTTTGGTTTCTCACATGCAGCACAAATGAGACTGTTCACTGTGACCCAAAATCTTCTTCTTCAGTGACTGCTTTTCGAAGGACAGACCTACTCTTCTTTCTTATAGCTTTGCTTTATTTGGTGGTTTATTCTATATGTACAAAGTTAAATTTACCCACTTTATAAAAACACTATATGCAATGGATTCCTCTTAGAGTGCTGTTTTTACTGTTACGTATACCTTCCTTCTGATTTCTGTTGCTTAATGATTTCATGATTTTCTGCATTCTGTGAATTTTATGTACAAGAGTTGTATAACATAAGTGTTTTATAATTATGTAGTAAGCCTCATAAATGTCAAAAATAATAAAAGCAGTCTCCTTGCTAGTTTTATTTTATTCTTTTTTTTTTGAGATCAGACTATTAACTTTTCATCAGTTAGGGTGTTTTGATATTGCATAGTAATTTAAAAAATTCAAATTACTTTGTGACACCAAGTCAAATACTATGTCTATGCATATGTTTCAATGAGAAAGATGCATTTTGTTACCTAGGCATGAGCTTGGACTATGGCATATCAATAAAGATGCACTTAATGAAGACTTACAAAACACAATAGTTTCCTACTTGGTCAATTTTCAAGTTGGCTGATATTATTTATACTTCCAATGAACTAAATACAATTCTTTGATAGAAGCGAGTTTGGCTTGTTAAGTTATCTCAACTGCTCTGCTTCTGAAAGATCCCAGAGTTATTAGATTTATCCAAAACATACATTGGCAAGGTGTCCTCAGTGACCTTTCTTTTTAGGGTACTTGAATGCTGACTATATTTCTTCTCATTAATGAAAATTTCCAGTACTTTGTGCTTCAAGTCTGTGTCACTAACTAGTTCAGTTGGTAACACAGACTTGCAGAGTTTTAACCCAGAGCAATTTAAATTTATGTAACTTGTTCCTTTGCCTCCAAGCATGAATACCTTTTCCTAAATATTCTGATAAATATTTATCAAGCCTTTTATTAAAGACCTCTAAATAGACAGATCGCATGACCTCTCCAGGCAATATATTCTAGTGCATCACTCTCTTTACCTCAAAGTTCTCCTTAATTTTTACCCTGAATCTTTTATGTTGTAATGTGAGCCCATTCTTTTCCTATCTTCATAGGTAAGGAAAACAGATTAGTCCCTGCTTTGCAGAAGCCATTTTGAGGAGGACAACAAGACCGATTGGGAGAGATTCAAAGCATGGAGGGACATTCATGGAAACTAAATGGACTATTAATCCACCGGACTGTCTGTTTTACCCCAGTTTATTGTTGGATTTATATGAAATTTAATATATCCCCATGTTATCCTCCTTTCTCCCTCAGACTTTCCCGCCAAAAGTTGTTTACTCCCCTGCTTTCCCGCTCCTCTGTCACTGATCGGTTGGAGTTTGCCGCAGTGCAGAGTGAGCTACCATTGGTCCTTTCCCCTAGAGACCCAGGAGTTACACCCACCTTTCCCCTGTCTCCCAGTCATATCTTCCCCTGAGTTGTCAGTCCCATGGTCCTCCCCAGTTCTGTATCCTCCCCTCAGACCTACCCTATTTAAGTCCCTGTGTTCCTTCAATAAATCAGTATTGCTTCCAGACCCTTCATCTGTGTCCAAACCCTTTGTGCAGTGCCACGTCCTATTCCCTTTCCCCTTGGACTGTGGCACCATTTATTTATTTAAACCGTTTATATTATCCCTTCTCCCTTTCAGGTAACCTAGATTAATTCAATATTTTCAGTTAGGTATGCTTCTGTGGATCTCTGATTAGTCATTTGCTTCTCTTCTTAACTTCTCCTGTTAGTATACATTCTCATTGAAGTTTGGCACCAAATCTGGATCAGAAATTCCAGCTGAGTATGAGACTCGCCATGGTCTTATGGCCTTTTCTCCATGATTTTCATCAGCAAGTACAACTCTAAGTATACTTGAGGAATCTCACCAAGCAGAGCTAACGGAGGAACTTAGCTGTCCTATTCTGTTAAGTGGAACAGACAGTTTATCACTAGTCTTTCTATTAATCCAACAAGCCTAGTTAGATGTTTCTGTTTCTTCAAGGTCAGCCTTTGTTGTTGTTGATTCAGGAGCCATGAGGAAAAGGTTGTTTTCAGTGACTTTTAACTTTATTCTGATGGAGCAATTCCTTGCCTTGTCCTTTCCTACACTGTACTTACATGCTTATGCTCTGTTTGTGTATATGCCCTTAAGAATCAGACTTTTTTCATTCCTTGTATGTTTTCTTCTTATGTTTGGAGTCAGTGCAGAACTCCTTATTAGCCATATTGATCTGTTGATATGTTTTTCAGCTTCCATTAGTGAATGATTTGCTTGAAATATCTACTAGACAGGAATGTTTATGATGTTGCTTCGTCTTTGTTTTCTGAGGGTTATTAACTTTTCTGCTTACTTATAAATTTAATTGAAATTCTTCTTCTCGTGACATTTTCCTCAGCCACTTCATCCTTTTTGTTCAGAATCACAACTAAAAGCCGTCTCTCACTTCTAGGTCAAGAAACATTCACATAGCACTCCAGGAATATGGTAGACACCTTACCTGCCAAAATTAGTACACAGGCTTCTTCTATACTCAATAAAGATTAATAGACCTCTGCAGACTATGATGGTAATTTCAAGATAAGCAATGAAATATTCGCTAAAACAAGATTTTTACGTTACATTCTCTATAGATACTGAGTTTAGATGACCAGATTAGTTTTTGATTGATAAATTTTTAGGTTGCTATAGCTCAGTGAGCTGAATAATGCTCTCTACCTTTTTTGGTGTAATTTTTTTTAAGCAGATGTTTGGGTAATTGGAATTGTTCTTTACTACTAAAGCTTACATTCTGAATAATGTTGCCATTGGTTCTCATCAAGCCTTATCTTCTTGATGCTCGTGGTTTACCTTGAGTTCTGAGCATGATGGTACCCCGTGTTGCAGTTCAAAGCAGTGTCTATCTTCATCTTTTCAGAAGCTGATTGTTTCATTGATAAATGGATTGTCAAACCATTAGCTTAGAATTTATTTTTGTTTCTCCAAATAAGAAAATATAAATTAAATCATCCAATAAACAATCAACAGCACTACCAAGGTGCAGACCAAAACAATGAGGCATGGATGTTTCAGGGTGCAATTTTTTAGCTTACATCCTAATGGACAAACTAGACCCTTAATTTGTTCTAGGAAAAATATGGAAGACTTTTTTGTTTTCTTACAAGAATTGTGAAGTTTCAGAACCACTTTGCTCCAGCCTCAAAATACCAAGGTAATTTGCTATAGTGGTTCTTATTTTGGCTGCTGGTAGTAAAATAAAAATATTTTATATCCTAAACAAGTTGGCAATGGTAATTCCTACCATCGACTGCTTCACCATCCAAGCTGTTTGTCAAGTTGCTGTCACAATAGCTTCTTTGGGTAATAATTTGAAGAATCAATAGTCTTCTCTCTTTTTTTATGAAACCTGGCAACTTTTCCATCGATTGCTTTTCTTCCAACACTGCACCCGCTGTCTTTGCAGTTTCTGATTAATTTTCTAGCATCTCAGCTCATACATGTATTTCAATATAACACAGTGGCATGGATTTCTGAGAATATACTGGCTGTTTCTTTCCTGTTTGGATACTCTAACCTAAGTTGGCAAAATGGACTATATTTTATATATGTAATACTGTGTGGTATAGACAAAAAAAATAACTGATAGATAAAGGTATAATTCTTTTCTGCATACAACAGTAGGATGTTGTGTTGGAATAAAATAGAAGAGAAACAAGTAATGTTTAGTATAATTGCTAGCTAAACATTTTTAGATAGTAGTTAAGCAACAGTAGTTAACTGCAGTGTCCAGGAGAATCTCTCTTCTTCTGTTCCAAACTGCAAGTCTTACTGTCAAACTGTTTTCTGTGTACTAATCTTTCTACTTCAGCGTTTTAAAGTTACTTTTATTGCTTTTTTACTTTTTCCTGCTGTTCATGCATGTAGGATATGGCATGAACCAAGCTCTAAATGTCATTCTATAGTGTGCATGTTGAGCCAGTAATTATGTCTAGTAGTTGGATAGGACTGATCTTATATAGGTATAGAAACAATACTACTCTAAATACTATTTCAATACCAGCTCACTTCATGTTAGCAGATTCCACTCTTGTGTTGTATATACCAAAGCTACAGAGTAATACTAAAGCTATTGAGTAATACCAAAGCTACTCCATTAATTCGCCTTTCAGAGGTAAATATTCTATTTGCTTCCTATGCAGCACTTAAGAAAAAGCATCCAGCATTGCTAGTATGATGACAGATCTAGTTGTCTCTCTGGGAAAATAGACAACATAACACACCTTTATTGTGTGTCCTGATAGACTGCAAGAAGCATATTATCATGTTTTTATAATCTACAAATTAATGGTGTTAGAAGACCATTAATCAATAAGAAGGTATAAATAACAAACTAAGTCAAGCACAGATTTCTGTGCATCAATTTAAATTGCTTAGACTGAGCCTGAAGTCAGGGATGACATGGATATATCTTTTGTTTACGTACATATTCTTCTGACTGAACCCACTGAAAACTTGAATGTCTTGGTACTCTGCAGTGTTTCCTACTCTCATGAAATGTGCAAGAAATTTGACAGAAACCAGAAATATATCTGCATTCTGTTTTCACAGTAGAAGTCCCAGTGAAGGCTATGTTAAGCAGAAAGCTCTCCCTAAATCTACTGGTATTTCCAATTCTTTCTAATCAGAGGAAAAACATTTAACATGTTTTATTTTCACTTGTCTAAGGATGAGAAAAAATATGCATTCAGTTTTTTTAACTTTCTGATGTTATTTTCTTCTAATAGGAGGGGGGGTTACTCTTTTAAGAGCTGGCAAGTGAATATTGACAGGTGCAGCTTTAAAAATTTGCAGAAAATAAGGTCTCTGGTAAAAGTGGATCATTAAGAATCCTTGCTTATCTCTTCAGGGAGACATATCTGTTTAAAGGATAATAGACTGTGGTGTAGCTTACCTGGATGATTCAGGAACCTTTAAAGGCATTTAGAGAATAATGCAATCATCAAGCATCATTAACATGGGTTCATAAAAGGAAAGTTCTGTTAAACTTATTTGATATCTTTCTATAATAAGGATGACCACACTGCTCTCTACAGCTTCCTGAAGAAGGGATGTATAGAGGGAGATGCTGAGTTCTTCTTTCTAGCACTCAATGATAGCATGCATGTGAATGGCTCAAAACTGTGCCAGGGAAGGTCAGACTGGACCATAGGAAGCATTTCTTTACTGAGAAGGTGGTCAAACACTGGAACAGCCTTTCTATAGAGGTGGTTGGTGCCCCAAGCCTGGAAGTGTTTAAGAGACATTTCAACAGTACCTTTAACAACATTCTTTAACTTTTGATCAGTCCAAAAATGGTCAGCCAGTTGCATTAGAAGGTCGTTGTAGGTCCCTTCCAACTGGAATAGTTTATTCAATTCTGATACAGTAATATTTCCAAAATTATTAACACACAGGTAAGCACTTTTTAAAAACACCTATTTGCTTAACTTCTAGAAAATTTTCAAGGGGTTTTTATATTTCTGAAAACTCTTACTAGACAACTGTATTTCTATGCTCATGAAATACTTCTACAGAATAGGTCCATGGGGAATACTGTGAGCACCTCCAGCAAATTGTACTGTGTATTTTAGTGTTAGTTCTACCTTGTTCTGCAATCACAGGTGTAATTATCTACTATACTTAGTCTAAGCTTTTGAATATAGACATTTGAATTGATTTGGATCTAGAAAAAATTTACAGACTCCGGTATTTTACATAAGGATGGGTTTTCAAATACAACTAAGATTACCATAAAAAATGAAGGCAGAACCTCACCTTATGTTTCTAACTATGTCTACAAAGTTGGATAGGTGGGCAGATGCACAAATATATAGCTTTTTGTGTGATTTTGAACTGTGGTTACAGGACAGAATGTAAATTGATTACTACTGTATATTACACTTGAGAAGAAAAAAGATTCTTAAAAATAGACTCTTATGTGAATCCATGTTGTATTTGCAGTCATTTAATTTTCTTTAACTGTACATTATTGGTCTGTCTGTGTAGACTTAACAATTTGATTGTGGTGGAAACATTGTAGTGTCTTACGATGAGAGACTGCTTCTCTTTCAACAGACCTTAACGTCTCTGTGGACAAGGCACAAAAAAGGGAAAAAGGATACAGCCTTTTCAAATAATTTACAGCCTGATTCGGTAGTAAAATCTGAGCTCTATTTCACCTGGAATTTGTTATTCTGTTAATCACTTAGTCTAAAAGATGAAAAACATGAGAGAACAGTGTTTGAGTTGCTCAGAAAACCTATATTGGTGTCAAGTTTCAATATTAGTGGGAAATTTCTGAGGACTAATGCGAGTACTGCCTCATGTTGGTTACTTTGTCCAGGTAGCATGTAGCAGGTAACTGAAGTGAGTGAATGCCCTGATATTCTATAAAAGATTAGGATTCTAGAGCATTTTTCTATCAGACTTTGACTGGGAAAATACCATCTTGAAAAAGGATAGGACTGTTACCAGGAGGTGAAGCAGCACCTCCATTTCTTGGATTATTGCATCCAATTGTTCAGGCATTTGGGAAGGGTACAAATAAATCTGAGAAAGCCCAAAAAGAGAAGATGCTTTAAAGGTACTTTGAAGACTAAGATTTTGTTACTCCAAGCTATGCGCATCAACAGAAAACTGAGGGACACTGATTTTTTTGTATATGTATTTTGTGTATTTGTAAAAATGCAAGTATTTAATGGAAGGAGCTATATAGGAATACCTTTTGGTTTTTCATTGACTTGGAAGTATCTACCTATTCAGAGCAGTTTCTTACTGTCATTAATTACACCTCACTAATCTCAGTAGCTGAGCAGAGATGGAGGTTTCAACCCCTATTCAAGAAAAAATATTATTTTGAAAACAAGACTGCATAAGGAACATAATTTCCTTTGCCATGCAGATAAGTACAGCAAGTTAAAATCAAAGGTTATGCTGATGAAATAAAAACCTGAATTGTTGGAAGTTAGATGGCAGTATTAGCTTACAGTGCACTTCTGATCTGTTGTTCTTTTGTTCAGGTTTTCCTAACACTCTTATCACTTTTTTTTCTTTTGAGAATCTCTTGTTGTGTTAAGTAATATGACTAATCTGTCACGCAGTTTTCTTTTTCCTTCCCCACAGGAGAAATGAGTACAGTGGCGTGTCTTATTTTGGTCCTTTTTTTTCTTTTTCTTCCTACCTCTCTTTGATTTGCAGTCTTAACGTTACCCTTTTTTAGGAACTTCTGGAAGTCGTCTGAGTCATGTTGCTACTCTGTAGAGACTTTGAGCCATATTTGAAGATGAGTGATGCAGCCTGGGAGACCAGAGGGATTCTAAATCACTGCAACTTACAGCTTCCTCTGCCTTCCCAATAGATCAACTACACTTAGTAAAATCTCTACAGATTGTTTTAAACAGTATTTATACGTAGGTTGGTTTGTCAACATGTAACTTCCATTCTCCAGCTCATTCTCTCTCACATGGTGGAATTCTCGTGCTGAAGGGTCTGAAAAGAGAAGAAAGAAAGAAAGAAAGAAAGAAAGAAGAAAGAAAGAGAGAAAGAAAGAAAGCTATTCCTGCTTTAATCTTCTCTTTTAGCACTTTTGCTATTACAGTAGGTATAAGGGTGACTGATTTATCTCTGTTCCTTTAAGTAAGTTTATTTTGTAACACTTTACTTGCCAGTTCACATTTAACCCTAAATATAAAGGTGTGGAAACAGTTTCTTTTAACCATTTTAGAGAGTTCATGACATTTCAAAAATAAACCCACTTTAAGTCTCAAATTGCTTGTTAAAAAAGATTCAACTAAGAAAAATGATTCCTAATTAAATTGGCTTAGACTAAACATTTACAGACATTAAAATATGTGCTGTTGATTTCCCTTTGCAGGTGCATACATAATGCTTGCTGAATAAACCACCACTCCATCTTGGCACAGGTAAAAGTGTGTCTTTTTGGATCATGTTATTGTGAGAAGGTTCCTCAGAGTACATTAAATCATATTTTCAGTGATATGATTCAGTTTCTTGAAGGACAATCTTCTAGAAGGGACACCTTCTCACTGAAGGCATAGGCATGGATGCACTCAAAACAAATGTGTATCAGTGAATGTGTATATATATATATATATATATATGTATGACACACAGTTTAGGTCCATGGTTCTCTCCCGTAGAGGGATGGCCAGTCCAATCAGAGCTTGTTTCAAGGCTGCAGCTGATACAAAACTCAGTTAAAGGAGAAGTGGGGGAAGAGAACAGCAGATATACCTTCTTCCTAACTGACTAGGATATTAAGGGAAGGATGGAGTTAGTTTTACATAGATCTGGATGCTTATCAGAGTAGCCAGTCAGATTAGATGGTACCAACAGAGTTTCAAACTGTATTCACTTAGAAAAAACTCTCATATTTCCTTCTACCAAACAGAATCTGTTCCCACAGTTATAAAATCTGCTCTCATTCTGAGTAATGTGACCACTTATGCATGCAGACACATAAAGATGCGAGTCTCACCAGTTCCAGGGACTGTGTTCGCCAGCTCGTGACCAATATCATATATCTGCAGTTTCCACTTGAAATTTTTTTTCAAAACAAACAAACAGACCATCTCTTATGGAGAACTCTAAGTCTTTTCGTTTCTGACTGCATGTCTGCAATGTTCGCACTCACTTTGGAGAAAAAAAAAACCTACCAGAGAACTTTACCTTCTCGTGGGAAATTCACTCAATTCTTAACATATAGGCTGACTACAGCATCAGGTTTATCCTCATTGCCACATGTCACTGCAAGAATGTTGGATTCAAATGTTGCTGTCAACATGTTACTTGTAGGTTAACTTTGTAAATCTCAGGAGAAGGAGCACAATGAATCTATGAAAAGACAGCCTTTGAGTTACAAGTTCATTTGCAATCTCAACATTCTTCTGACATGCTGTTGTTTACTTTTATTAGAGATGTCCTCGGCTAATAACACTCAGTTGAGAAGAACACAATGCATATATACATTTTTCAAACCTGAGATGTGCTATTATTCAGTCCACAGAAATGTTGATGGAGGTGCATGTGCTTATTTGGGTTATAAAATCTTCATTAGATCATTGTGACCTAAGCTGGTTTCTGTCCCTAGGAAATAGAGCAGTAAGTATCTTAATTTTAGCTAATCAGCATCATGTATTTATTCTTTGAAAGACAGGGTGTATCCATACATTGATAGAGCTACGGATAATTTCTTATCTGTTCAATCTCAACTCAAAAATTGTTCATATCAGGAATTCTCTTTGCAGTGATGAGCAGCACTATCCCTGATTAGTACCACTAATGAAAGCAGGCATAAACCAGCCCTTTATATGCTTACTAATTAAAGGCAGATGGCCTTGAACCATCTATAATGGTTCAACCAACTAATCTATATCTTGTACTGTTATTTTCAGTGACTCAGAAATGCAAATAGGGAGAAAGGGAGGCAAAAAAACCACCTTAGAAGTACATTATGAATTTCAGAATTCACGAGAAATTTCAGGAGTACAGAAAAAAAAAAATGTATTGATGGTTACTGAACCTAACGGGAGCTCTTCCATAACCTTCATCTGGCAGGGAATCAGGGCTGTTTTGACTGTGTTATGACTTTGAAGCAAGATTAGAAAAAGCATCAACCGTCTGCTTTTCAGGAATATGCAAAGACCTAGGCTGACTCTGAAGGATATGCTGGGAAAGATCATGAGATGAGAAGAAAAAAAAAAGGAAGTTGGAAAGATGATGATGTCCACAACTTTTATAGGTAGAAAAAAATCAGTGTGAGAGAAAGGGGAAAACGTATCATTCCATCAAAACTGATATATTGGTTGGCATACAGAATCGTGGGGAAAAGATTTACCTTCAAATACTGGTTATTTTTGACAACCAGAACACTTTTGGACTGACCCATTTAGAAAAAAGCAAAACTCATATTAAGCAACTGCAATTCAGATGCTTCTGACAGGAAGTATAAAGGGTAGTGACATTTAGAAACCCCTTGATTTATGCTACATTAATGCCATACAATTATCTTAGCCAGTTGCATGGGTAGAAAAAGAAACATAATTAAAATAGTGAATCACAGAAATTTCAAATATTGAGTCTGTTTGGTAGCGAGTTCCAGTAGTACTTTCTGTAGCCATCTAAGTGTTTGGAAATTATTTTGCTATAATAATTGCCATTCATTGGTATCTTAGTAGGGATAGTTATAATATCAGTCATGGTCTCTTGCTATAACAAATATATTTTTCTTTATGCTTCTCAAGAAGTGGATGCTTATTTGTCAACAAGGTATGCTGAATAGAAGTACAGAAATAAAATTATAATAGTAATTTAAATGTATTAGTAATGCGTAATTTTGTCTTGAAAAAGATCCATTATATTCATTTTAAGGTACTTGTGAACCAGTAAATGAAAAATTCAAGCTGTCTGAATTCCTCTGAAAATCTTTATTGAAATGAACTTGTACAGCTTCTACTGTCCCTCAACAATTGTTTGGCCAACCCAGGGTTCATAGTTCACATATCTTTAAGCACCTGAGCTTGCTACTAATGCCTGCTACTAATTTACTGATTTGGCAAGAATGAGCAAATTCCTGGGCTCTTGTCATAGATGCAATATCCAGTCCTTTGCTTCATGTCCATAGCAAGTAAAATGTCTCCCACCAACTTAATATGGTGTAGTTTTCGTAGTAATTATTTTCTGAAGTAACTGTGGTGTATTTAGAATAGAAGCCTAGTTCATATGAGGACAAAACCAAAACACTCCAAATCTCTGAAGGACTGCATTATAAAGGATTAATTTATCACAACCTTTGATGATGCTCTCCAAGTGAGTAACTAGAGCAGCAATTATCTGGTAGCTGCGGCAAAATACTTTCCATGCCAACTCATGCCACATGTAACAGGACTGATGGAGTTAAACCTTGCCAAGTCAGTAGCAGCGGAGGTGAAAATGGTTTTGAATAGCAATGCTGCAGGTGGGAGGCTGTGGGTAGGGTATGAATCCCTGAAGTGTTAGAGCTGAATTGATGTTCACTAAATATGAACCTTCCTACTTACTGCTTCAGCTATGTGCTTTCTTCAGAGAGTGTTAGACGTGAAAGACTTGAGAACACTGATAGGGTAGAAAAACTGATTGAGGCCTTCACCTATGACTCAATTTATGCCATCAAATTGGTTGGTGGTGGTTGTTGTGCGGGGAAAGGTTTGCAAAAACACTCTTAATCCCTTTAAATTGGAAGCTGCTACAAATAAGTGCTGCCAGATCTGATACCTATCTGGAAGTTTGGCAGGGTGAAAGCAGGGAAGGAAGGAGCTATCTACAGTGTTAAGAGAAAGGGGAAACACACAGGAAAAATTATCCTTTCTGATATTTTACCACCCTCTCTCTCCCCCATGACTACTGCTGTGCTTGTAAAACCAGCATGGCCTTGTTGCAGTGTTTTGTTTTCCTTATCCCTCTTATCCCTCGGAGGCTGTGATCCAGGCCTTTTTCTCACTGTAGTGTGGGAAAATGACTGGGGGAAAAAAATAAGAGAAAACTGGGAAGTTATATTCATCTTCTAACAGAAGATAAGAACTATGGAAATTATAGGGTGAAATGCAGTTGCTGCTCCCTGGATGGGATGCAGTCAGCATGCCCAGCTTCGCACACACAATACCTGCTAAGGAAAACTAAACAGAGGGTGAAGAGGAGTGGAGACACCACAGCCAGGCTCTGTTGAAATCCTTGCAAGTTGGGAACTTGATGGTACCTCACAGCTGACAAGCCCCATAGAAGCTGGAAACCAAGGGGAAAAGAAGATTTCTTGCTGTTGAACCAGCAACTATGTCAAGATCACAAATGCACACCTCCATCCCAAAGGTTACTGCAGACAAAATACTAAAATACAGCTCCAGCCCCAAGGGTCATCTGAGATGTAATACTGATGTTACCCATCTCCAAGATACACTCACACCCCACTGGACATGATGTATAACCAGAGTCACTCAAGATCCATCTAAATGTAAAAATAGTATAAAAATAAGTTAAAAATTAGGAGGAGTTAGGGAAGATTCCATCATATCTTCGGGGATCAGTCTACGGGCTAAACTCTTCTTCTCCTCTACAGGGACACCTATTGGCTAAGAACCGTACTCTGTGTGAAGGTGGTGGAGTCACCGTCCCTGGAGGTATTTAAGAAGAGACTGAATGCAGCACTTCCGTGCCATGGTCTAGTAGACAAGGTGGTGATAGGTCAAAGGTTGGACTCGATGATCTCAGAGGTCTTGTCCAACCTAGTTTATTCTGTGATTCTATGTGCTGAATGACTACCTTGAGCTAGCTTTTGTTAGAGATAAGAGCCTGCTTATATATTGCTTTGAATACGTTTTTGCAGCCAGATACCACCACAAGCAACCTTAGAACCTTAACCTGTCACAATTTGCTCTTCTATTACAAAGAATGTAATTCCATAAACTGTTAGTGTAAGTCCTTCAAGGGTGCTAGTTGTTGCCAGCAGCAGGTAACATATTCGACTATGGACACCCAGAAGGAGGTCTTATGCTATTGATATGTGTCCCTGAACAAGTCAGTCAAATCACCCTCCTATCCAGAGAACTACTCAGTGAAGGTTCCCCATAACAGGATGCTGGCAGACTGGTCAGGCATGAGGATATTGGCTTTCATGGGGCACAGTCAGATTAATCAAACACAAAGGGTCTGAGAAAAGCTCCTCTTTTGTGTGACACTGTAGAATCTATGCCACAAATCTCCTGTATTATGGTTTATTTGAGGTCCAGTTCTCCAAACTGAGTAAACTTAGTAGTGTTTCTTTTTTCTTCCTTCCTCACCAGTTCTTCTTTTTCTTCTACACTGAATGAGCTTTTCCTGACTTTGTATTTTTTCTCCAAGCCTTTGGCACCTCTTCTTTAATCCTCTTTTTTTTAATATCTTTTTTTCTTTTTTTCCAAGAGAATCCTGGCACCCTGACAGCAAACCTCCTTGACCTCAAACTTTTGCCTCAAGACTAACACATTACTGGGATTTTACAGGCCCTGAGGCTATTTAATTTTGCAGCTGTGACAATGACTTTGAGTGCAGCAGGGGAACAACAACAATTTGGATACTGTTTAGGCATACTGTGAAGAACACCACTGGATTCACTGATATCTGAAGATGCCTGAAGTTGAGGAACATCTTATTTTGTGATTGTGGGGGTTTTTTCTACATGAAAGAGTAAGTGTATACGTACTCCATAAGGTGATTCTTAGCCAGAACAGAAATCATAGCTTTGTCAGCCTCCCATGCAAGTGGGTAATGCTGACAGTATAGGTTGTTCTGGACATTAATGGAGCACTAGGAGATGAGAAAAGCTTGAACCTTTCCTCAGTGGGACTGGATTTGTTCTTCATTTTTATTCCCAGTTTCTGTGAACAGGAGGAAGGCAGGCAAACTTCTGGAAAACTCCAGCACTAAATTTTTCTGTAGTGCAGTGTGGTAGCACAGAGTGACACACAAGTTTAGATGTTTTGGAAAATAAAGTTTTAATTTTCAGAATTTCTTCTGAAAGTGTATGTTTGTAGACAAGATAACCAACAGTGTTTGGAATAGTTCAGTACAAGGACAGATGAGCCATCAGTTCAACTCTATCTTATTAGAGATACCCGAGAAATAAAGAGAAAATAGATCAATTCCTTCCTCCTGTACCTCTATGTCCCATGCAGGGTAGGAGCAGCATTGCCAGCAACTCGGCCAGCACTGCCAGCCAAAAAACAAGCAGTCAGTGTGGGATGTAGCCTTCTTTCTCTAGGAAAGGCTTGTGGATCAATGAAAGAAGAGGTGCCTTTGGACTCAAACCAGGCTAAAGGCAAGATTGAAAAGTTTGACATGAACAAAATACTCCATCCAGAACCCCCACCCTCTCAAGTGATTTGCCCAGTTATTTCTGTTTCTTTTCTTATGTCTGTATGTCATTGGAGTCAAACAAAAATTGCAAGATTGACAGAAAATTATTTATAGGAGGAGGATGTGGCACTTAGTGGTGTAGTTGACAAGGTGTTGATCAATCAAAGGCTGGGTTCAATGATCTCAGAGGTCTTTTCCAACCTAAATGATTCTGTGATTCTGTGAAAACAAAGGACAAGTTTAGTCTATAGGGAACTTGCTGTAACATCTCACTGAGGCACTAGCAAAATCTTCTCTGGTTTATCAGGCAGATTTGTTGCTGTCTCACCCTAGGGACCCAAGTTTGTATCTTATGTAAGCTCATGTTCAGTGTGAGCAAACAACAATGCTGGACATTGGGGGACTCCTGTAATTGCTTATGTTGGCACAGCTGTCTGGCCACCAGCTGGCAGACACTAGCATCCTGACCCAGTGCATCACACTGTGTCATGAAGATCAAAGGGCTTAAATTTTTATGCAGAAAACTAGTAGTGATAGAAATGAGAAGCCTGTTGCTTTGTAACAGACAGCTTCCACTGTGCTTGTTATTCAGGTTTGGGAGCACTTGCATCCATGCATGCTGACAAGCTGCCCTGGCATGGGCTGGCTTTTTTAAAGGCTCCCTGATGTCAGCAGCTCTAAATCTTTATCTCACATAGGAACAGATGGAAATCATTCACACATCTGATCAGCAAAAACCTCAGAATGGACTGGGCACAGTTGTTGACATTTGGCTGGCTATTTGTTGTTTTCTTTGCTAGTTGTTTTCCAAGGCAAAGTACATATTGTCAGACACCTGCACACAGTGGGCGAAAAACTATACTATGCAAAAAAAAAAAAAATCATTAATCAAAGCACCTGGTATAATAGTAGCTTCTTCCAGTAGGAATAATTCCATACTGTCAGCACTCCTGAGCAATGCTGATAAACAAGAAACTGGCCTCTAGAAAACTTGTGACTATTAACTGGTTCAGAAGTCCAGTAGTAAAATATATCCTGGGGACACACCTTGTATCTCGCTTTGTAGCCAGATTTTAAATTTACATTTGAATTGGAAAAAAACCAAGCTGATGGAACTGCAGAGTGGGTTCCAGCATTGCTGTCTTTGCCTTCAAAATACATTGCCTGTGAAAGAAACCTTTCCAAACATTACCCTGCCCTGCTTCCATGCAGACTAAGAAATATCTAATTTGTTTGTTCAGTGACAATTCTTTTTAAGGGCTCATCTTTTAAAGAAACCAGAATATTTATTAGGTATAATGACAAACTATAGAATGAGACTGGAGTGAAAGCTGCAAAGATATGAGTAGAGGCAGGCATAAAAGGGATGAAGGCCTCATGAAAAGGATGAAAGCCTCATGCTCGTGTTTTGTTAAAATAACTTTACTAAGTGAACAAAAGATGCTGTGTTTCAGAACACCTGATACAGAAATATTGTCTTAAGTAGGCGACAATTAGCTAAGTAGATAGTTATTTAGTTTCGAGCTGTGTTATAGACTTGCTTTGGACTATACATGATCTAGTTTAAGGTCAACAGTATTCTCTGAATAGTTAATAAAGATACTAAAACATTTCATAATTTATCAAATTATTCAGTTAATGTAAAGTTTCCACTAGAAATCCCTTTGGCAGAGGTTCTTAAAGAGTCCTCATAAAATTTTATTTATACAAGAAATATCTGCCAAAGACAAATATTGGACTATGTCAAAGGCTAAGGAGATTAAGGAGACTAAGAACGATTAAAATCCAGTGAGATGGGTTGTTTTAAAACCTAGTGTTTTACATAAACGCTCCCACTGATTGCAATGGATTTGAATCGAAACAGAAGGATAATGGAAAAGATTTGGCTGATGATGAAAATATCAATAAATTAAAAAGGAGAATTAGTATGGTACCTGGAACTACTTCTAATCTTATTTAGAGGTGCCTGTGTCCGGGGGCGTTTGTTCAGAAAGAGTAATTTTATTAAAAACATAAGACCTGAAGATAAACTTCTAATTTCAATCCTCTTGAAAGCTGTCTCTTGTAATATGTGTTTTTATCTGTATAAGGATTAAATTTGGCAACTTTGCAATTCTGATGTACTGACAGTAACCCAGAAAACGTTCCTTTAAATTTGTTCAGTCTTAACAGTTTTTCTCAGCTGCATTGTAGAGTATTGGGTGACAGTGGCTGGGCTGTGGGAGTCTGGCACACTCACTCATTCTGGAGAGATGGGTTACTGCAGAAGATCCCTCCCTGTCCCTCCCTTCCAAGAGGGCTGCACAGCAGGGAGCAGCAGACACCTTTGTCGTAGTTCAGGCTGCTGTTGACGCCAAATGGTCCTCACCTGAAGCAAGGTACTTTGGGTCAGTTGAATATTTCCCAGTGTTTCCCTTTGCAAAAAGGTTGAACAAAGCTGTATAGTAGGGCTACTGTGTGTGTGTATGTGTGTATTTTTTTTTTCCTGGCAGGGAAATCAATGACAATGACAATTGTTTTACAGACATTGAAATTTGCATCTTTTTTTTTTTTTATTGGAAGATCCTCCACTGCTTCTTTCTGGATATTGCAGACTCTCAAATCTGACTCTAAGTGTCAAAAAAAAAACAAAAAACAAACCAAAAATGTAATAGACCTCCTCAGAAGCATAATTAGCATAGCCAGATCTTTGCTTATTAGCTGTTTCCATTCTGTTAAAAGATGCTAAAATGTTTCTCTGAATATCCCACATGCAGACCATTTGGCATCTATAAATTAGTGAAACACATCTATTATATAACAATTGTAAATCATCAATGATAACTGTGTCATCAAGGGCAACAGAAAAAATATGTACTTGATGTTTTATTCAGTAGCAGGTTATTATAATGGCACCTTAGTGCACAGTGAATGTAATTATCTCTCCATAAAATTTTTTATTAATTGCATTAATTAGTATATTTTTATTTTTAAAACATAAAAAGCTTCTCATGCCAGGCCCTCACTACTTGCATATAATTTAAACTTCTCATAAAATGTCATGATAGTCTGTCTACTCATTTAGCTTCAATTACATAGAAATATGCATAACTGAATGTAATAAAATAGACCCATTTCCAGACCAGTCGTAATAAACCTTCTTATCTATTGTTATGCTCTTCCCTAAGTACCAGAAAGAAAGACAGTCTTTGGATGTGCTAGGAAATTCGTAACTACAAATGATATTAGGAGCAAACTGAGAAAGAGTGAAGTTGGCAGTTTAACATCACAGTCAAGGCATGTGATGATTTTCCTGGAATTGGGATTTTAGCCTCAGTGAATGATGTAATCAACATCAACTTTCATAAAGCTGTTGGCATCATCTGTCATTTATGATCTCTAGATTTCATGAGATGCTATTTTAAAGCTTTACTTTTCTGTAAGTTATTCTCAAATTTTCTAGGTAGTTATAAGTCCTTCATTTATGTCATTGGTATTACAAAAGCAAAAGCCATGTTTTTTGCTGGGGTAAATGAAGAGAGAAAGGTGACTTTAGTGGGTTTTTGTTAATTTCTGATGAAAATAAGGTTGATTCTCAGAGGCAAAGGTAATTAAATTTTAACAGGTCAAAAATTCATGTGTATATATATGTGTTATCTTTATCATTTATTTTTATATATATATATACATGATAATAACCATATTAAATTACCCAATACATTTTTTTTGTCTGTTTTTATGCCTACAATACTAGTGAAATTGTAGTGAAATAGCTCATTTTTTGTCAGAGTTCTCAAAGACTTTAACTTTGTTGTTTTCCACAAGCTAATGGTGGTAGCAAAAGTACAAGGCTGCTGCAGTTATATACAACAAAGGATCCCCTTCCTTTGCTGAGGATTGAAATGATTAATGAAAACATTACATCTCCAGAGAGTAGCCCTCTAGCAAACTTCCTACTAAACGTATCCATTAAAAGCTGGCATGCAATATACAGAAAGGATTTAAAGAATTGTACTGGAAAGCCGTCTGGGATTTCAGTGTTTCCCAGAGGGTAATTTTTTTATAGCATTAACGATCTCCTGTAGAGAAATCTGTGTCTAATCATTCTCCATTCCTGCATGACTCTGTGCAGTGTGGCATCCTGCAGTATATATTGCTACATATGTACTCTAGGGTATTCAATAGCTGGTAAATTACTTGAGCTGGTTATTTACTTTTGCAGAAGTTATTTCTGCACTTCAGCTCCTGATGAAAGATATAACAGTTATTTTCCAAAGTTTTAACATTGAGGTTATCCTCATACTTGGTAGGCTAAGGTTTACAGTCTTAAAATCACTGTAAATATGCTTTCTTGTATCATGGTGAGTGTTTCTTCCCCTTCATGCTAGAAAATCATGACCAGAGAAATGAGTCTGAAGTAGTGACCTAAAGCTGGAAAATGAAGGAGATAAGAAAATCTAGGAGGACAATGCAGGTTGTAGTCAAACAGTAGCCTTGCCATGCTTCCTGCTGTCTGGCAGGGTAACGTGTATGGCAACTCGGAAGGCATAAAAATTCAGAATCATTCCCTCCTTCTTTCCTTTAAACCAAAGAATAGGAAAAGTTCTAATCAATAATTCATAGGCTAGGAAGCCAGGAAGGTGATCCCTTCAGCTGCCCTTATCAAGTTGAGGATTCATGCCTTACACTAACATTCATCATGTGCACCTTTTTGTGCCACTAAGGAGGCTTTTCTGTCCATCCAACTTTTCTACCCATCCTACCACTCCTTATAGAATTTTTCAGAAATTTTAAAATATTTCACTGGCTCATTTTCTATTGTGGAACAGATAGGAATAAGAAGCAGATGGTTTCAGTGACATTTTAGTTTGTTTCTTGTTTGGTAAAGTATGAGTATCACTGTGTCCTCTGTTCAAGCTCCTTGAATTTGTAGAAGGCGTGCATTGCAGCAATGAGTAGTTTAAAGTAAAGCAAAACTCCATTTGCTAGATTTTACATACAGTTTTTAGAGCGGAAAAGAAATCAATATTGTTGCCACCTGCTACTGTAAACTCTGTCTGATAATCTCATACTTTTTATTATTATGTTAATGTAGTTCAAGCTATGGTTCATCAGCGTTTTCAAACTTACCAGGATAGTATGAATGTATTATAGAGTCTAGTTTATGCTTTCTCTCACACTTGATAATAAAGTGAGTGACATTCAAGAAGATGTGCGTAGGAGGGAGTAAGTAAAGCATTTTATTTATTTCTGCTACTAGCATTTTTTAGCCAGTTCCTATAAAAAAAATTTAAAAATTTAATAATATGAACCAACTGAATAAATATATTTCCCAGGTAGCTTTACATAAAATGTTGCTGCTGCATATCAAATATACAGAGGAGAAGAACTAGTTCTTCAGCTGTATTAGTCTTCATTTAAACAGACTGGCCTTTGTGGCACAAAAGTAAATGTTGCATCCCATTTCTGGCCAAACTAATTTTAGAATTTAAGAGCCATAAAGAGAAATGAATGGGAAAATGACAGAATCTTTATTTTCCCAATGAAGAAATTAACTAGTTTGTGTGTGAAGAAATAATCTTTTGCAGATCTGTTACCAAGTCTTACTTTAGTGCAATCATAAAAGCAGTCTACTGCATAGTATTTTCAGCTGTAGCTCATTAAAAGTTTTATTCTATTAATGCCAAGCTAATCTAATTATAACTGAGCTACATTTTCTGGAAATCATTTAACATACCTATTCACAGCATCTATAACGTTGACTTCAAACCCTTTTGCAAGGTAATTTTTGTGTTGCAGTAGTCGGAGAGGTAATTAGGACCTGCTCTAGTAAGCATTGTGTCGCACTATTTTCAATGGTGTGAGAATGATACCTGGAGGTGTAATTGCCCTTATGTTTTTATGGATTCTTTTAAGATCAAAGCTATCAATTATGAGAGACAAAGACATTTAGACAATAAGAACAAGTGTATACATCAAGCAAAGTCAGATAAAGGTAAATCTGAAATTGTTTCAACTTACAAGAGGAAACTTAATATTTCTACTGATGTATTATTTTAAAATAATTTTAAAAAGTCCTATAAAAGTATGGATAAGAATCATGTGTTTCTCTGAGATTATTATACAAACTAGATTGTTTCTAAACCACTATATCAGCTTGTATTACTGTTAGACTCAATTTCTAATTGTACAGCTAGCCAAAAATTCACCTCCTGCCTCCATAAATGTAGAGTCTATCAAGGCTAGACAATGGTATATAATTCAAAGTTTCTGTAAATCAAGCCTGATGTAAAAGAAGAGGAATGAATTTATATGAAATTCAGGATGAAGACATTTGGTTGCAATAAGAAATTAATAAAGAAAAAATAATACAATGGAATGTTTCTGTTTTCATAATAACACAACCAGGTTTTTAAAAATACATAAAATAGAAGAAAAAAAAAATCCCCACTCCCTGTTTTTTTTGTTAAAAAGGTGCTCAGTGTTGTGGATATTCTTTCCTTTCTTTTCTTCCTGCATTTCTATGAATAATAAAGGAGCTATATATCTTTACATAATAAAAGATTTAAAAATATCAATAAGGTATCTTCCAATATACACGGTGATTTTTTATTTTTTTTTTTATTTTGGTAGCCAGACTTCCTGGAAGAATTTACTTAAATATTCACCGTGATCATTCTAAAAGGAACTTGAATTTTTAACATTTGCTGTAAATTTCTTATGCAAGAACTACAGATGAATCTGCAACATAAACAAACTCATACCGTCATAAAAATATTTGATTAAAATTAATCCACCTTGCTCGTATTAAGTTTATGTAATTATTTTTTGTCATAAATCCTTCTAGTAAATTTAAGGGGGAAGGGAATTATAAATTAAACTGTTCTTGGTACTATTGTTATAATTCACCTAGAGCACAGTATAGAGTAACTCTAGGAGATAACAGCCCTTTGAATATTTGCCACTGGTTCACTGGCTGGGGAGCAGACCAGTCTTCCAGTTTGCACAGTCATCATTTGAGAATAAGACTTTTACTGTCTGCAGGCAGGTGCAATAAGGGATTGTCTGGTTGTTCTAGCTGGTTCTTCATTGGGCCTGTTATAGAAACAGCCTCCATAAATATTGCAGTGTCCCTTGAGAGTTCTCAGGGACTTGCAGTCTTTCAGGATGACCAGACTGTAGGTCCAGCTATCTGTTACACAGTGTGTTCTTTAACCTGCTGTGCTCCGCTCAAAGAGGGAAGGTAGTTTAAGTTCTTGCTTCCCCGTTTTTTAAGTGAAAGTGAATACCTGATGCCATATGTAGAATAAATATGATGTGAACCCTACTCATCTGACTGTTTTACTTTCTTCAATCAATTTTTGATCTACACAAGAAACATTACAAAATTTTCCATTTCAGTGGGAGAGAATCTCCTGAACAGACTTTAAGGGCAAAACTTCTGAAAGAGTGGTTTTAAATTTAAATTTCGGCTTCACTTGTAGGTTCATTCAACTGTGAATGATGGGGGGAAACTGCAAATGTAACGCCATGTCCTAGTGGTAAGGCACAGGTGCTAGAATTACTTGAATGGTGATAAATTTACATTGCAAATGTGATAAATCTGGTGTAGTTCTAATGCTACTGTAATGACTATCAGCTGCATGCATGAGGACAGATAAAAACTGTTAAATGCATATTCTTAGTGCATGGAAAATGTATTCTCTCAGCAGTTTATGTACTGCTTGATATTCATTTATGAGGACTTCTCTTCACACCGGGACTTTCATTTCTATAGAAATTTTCTTTGAAATGTTTTATTTGTGAATGACACTATTTGGTTATTAAGACTGAATACATGCTCATTAAGCTTCTTGGTAATGTGAACATGTATGGGAATTGTGCAGGGTACTTTTGATTTTCAAGTTACTTTTCATCAGCTCTTTCTTTTCTGGCAGTTTCCTGCACTGCAGCAAAGTCATTGCTGACAAAGCACAAGTCAACAATACCAGTGAAAATGGAAATCTGAGAGATGGCTGATATCTGTAGTACTAAATTCAACGATGCATCTTCACATAATTGTTTTGGTTTACCTTTCATGCGTGGTGTTTAGCAGTCAAGAGAGAAACCAAATAAATGAGGCACAACATGCTTGAAAATCAGTCCTGTGCAGTCAGCAGAGCTAAGCTAAGGCAGACTCCAAATATGTCATATAACATGAGATTTCCTATACTACTGACTGTAGGAATGTTAGGTCCTTTAGTAAAGATGGCTAGGATATTACTTTTTGATATTTACAATGAAACCACCTGCCACAAAGCAGCCATCTCCACCCCATGGGAGCATATATGCCTAACATGTATGTGGATGTTTGGGCAGCAGTGAAGTGAGAAGCTTTATAAATTTACTACCCTACTAACAATTATGGAAGCATCTATCTAAACAGGAAGCCTGGACAGAGGTAGAGCTGGGAGGACTGGGCATCAGTGAGGGGCCCGCTGCAGCCTCGCATTTCTGGGGGATGGTTCCCTCCCTCTTTCTTTTCCGAGCTACAGCTGGCCTCTCATGGGCAGCATCTCACTTGCAGGTGTTCGTCTGTCTGAAGGTGTCTTAGACAATAGGAAGCAGGAAGCCTTGGAGGTAGGTCTGCTGTGGAAAGTGGACACTCATCCTGTCTGCCTGGTTAAGAGTTTTGAGCCCAGCCAGAGTACAGGTTTATGTGGCTTGGTCTGTCCCTGTCACATGTGCATTCATTATTGCTATCTTTAAACTTGTGTCTCTTAATGTTTGCCCCAAAACATCTTCTTCCTGTGTCTGGATACTATTGATCTTCTACATCTTGGACTCTCCAAGAGGTGTGGTTGCTCAGCCTCCAGTGGGGGATGTGATGGCTGCATCCAGCTTACTCTGGACTTTGGGAGATGGATGGCAAAATGGCAGCCAAAGGCTGTCTGGAATGGTAATCTAGACGTCTTGCCAATATGTCAATATGACTATGGGTCAATCATTCTATTTACTTCATAAATAGGGGGTACCCTAGGGCCCGTCGAGGTCTTCTGAAATGCAGCAGCCTGCACATCAAGACCTTGCCTTGATTAGGGACACCTCTCAAGATTACTCCTTGAAGTTAAGACGTTCCTTGCCGTAACAGGTTCTTGGTAAGGGATTAACAGCATGCTAACTTTTAAATCTTAGCTAAGTGATATGAAGGATTGATTGCATACATATAGTTCTTTAGACAGAAACTGTTAACCCAGTCTAGGACTGAGTCTGGATCCAGCTGCACCTAAACACCCCTCAGAAAGCAGTTTAGAAGGCAAGGGTATCCTTTCTGAACCTCATGACTTGACAAGAGGGTCTTCCTGACAGTTTTGTCTGACCCTGTCCTCTATGCTGTAAATAATCAAGTGTACCTTGACATCCTATCTTGTTAAACCACTGTCGCATTTACTATCAAATTTTGTTCAATTGCTGGTTTATATCAATAAACATATTGCTAGTTCTCTCTTACAAGTCAAGTGTATCACTCCATCCACAACAGGCTGATAGAACAGTTCACATGCATCAGTGGTAACTTCTAAATTTGACTCATGTGTTGCATCTGTTTGAGTCTTGTAATGCAGCTTTGTATTTCAAAGCTGCTGTCCTTAAACCTCTTTCCCACCGTCCTTCAAAACCCAGTTTGTGGAAGGACTAGGGAGGAGATGACAGAAATAACTCTTTTCTTCTGCAGAGTTGGCTTGCTTGGCCTCATTAGGAAAATGAGAGGTTATGGCCTTTCCCCTTCGTGGGAAATGAAACAGATGTAAAGACATGGTATTCCAATGCCAGAGCTTACAGTGGAGTACTTAATGTTGTGGCAAATTATTTCCTTGATGGCTGCATTTTATCACTTCAAAGTAAATGAAATCAGTACTTTGAAATGCTTATAAAGTAATGTATTTCTCCATGTAGGGAAAATGAAACAGAAAAAGGCAACAACATACTTATCAGCCCTTTTATAGACTGGAAAAATTAATCTCACTATTAACGTTGAAAGTAACTAATGATTTGAGTATAGAAGTTATTCCTAGTTCTAAATTTCTTTTTTTTACATTGAAAGGGTAATTCAGTGTATTGCCCGGGCCACATTTCTACACTGAGTAAAATAACACTGAATGGTTATTCTAATGTTTTCAATGTTTATTAAGTCTATTAAAAACTGATGTTCTTTTTTGATAGCCTTGTTTTAATAAAACCCATTTGGTTTAGACAAATTAATTTGAGTAAAGTAGACAGTAATAACTTAGTTGACACTATTGCAAGGATTTTACAGGCAAGGTTAATTATAAATATGAGCCTATAGTTACTGTATTTACCACACATCTTTACCATTCTTTAAAATGACACACATTATAGTGCTCTAGAACGATCTTGCTATTTTACCACTCTCAGAAACTTCCCATAATATCAGCCTCAAATTTCCTTTATAAATATTACATAATTATGTCCAGAGTCTTCATGACTCTGGTATTTCCCCGATAGTAAAAGCTGTGTTGTATCTGACAACACTTCTCTATTTAAAAAAACCTATGCAAAAGAATAAGAGATTGTAAAGAACAGAATATTAAACTTGTATTACAGTGTGGTTAATTGAAGCTTTACCATCATTAGAAAAATTAATTTAAAGGTGCGGTTTTGTGAAAACAAGTCATATGTTAGGAAATACTGAAGGGGAGTCGTGGGAAGACTTCAGTCACTCTGAAAAGTTTCCATGTAAAAGTAGCCCTTTCCTTGTGACTTGCTCATGGACAGTGCAGGCACCAGCTTACAGCCTACTTCTGTGCCTAAATGTGGAACTACTCTTGTGTTTTCCCGTGTACTGATTTACACATGGGATTTGTACACTGAACCCAATTTTAAACCAAAGAGTCCTGTCTATACACTTTATTTACAGTGAATATAGTGATTTGAAGCCACCTCTGCAGTAGTTAAAAATCAGACTCCCGATGTGCTGCTGAGAAAGGGTGGGTTAAGCCCTTTCCTGTTGAGATACCACAGATTAAGGCAATGGCCCTTTGCTCAGAGCTTGGTGAATGCAGAGGATGCTGAGCCCTAGTCAGTGCAATGGCAGATTAAAAAAGTATTTCTACCATAGCCGTAAACCTAGTGCAAATATAATTTCACAAGAAGGCAGATCATCTCAATTTTAATGTTCCTGCATGGATCAAAAGGAATGAAGGAAATGTATTATAGACAACTAACAGTGTAATTGTATCAGATTAAAATATGCGTATTCTCTACTCCAATGACTATATAGTTTTCCTTTAAACTTCTGAAACTGTCCCTCTCAGGGAAAAAAACAATAGAATTATGCACACTTCAACACTTTTTTCTCAGTAAGGCTAGATATATTTTTTGACACTTCTGTTAAGGTTTATTAAAAGAAGTCAAAATTACTTTAATTAGCTATGAGAGGTTTAGCTCGTTATTCAAAAATGTTCCAGGTTCATTATATATTCCTTTTTTTAATACCATATTTACCTCTACAGGGAGTCCAGATCATTTCTTTCACTACCACCATCAAAAATTTTGTCTTAATGTAAACTTTGTTTAAAACAATATCTAGTAAATCAAGGCAAACAATTAATTTTTTTCATAAAAATAGAATTAGAAGTGAATGCATCACTAAACTAAATCTAGCAGTATTTTGAACCGAACGTATGAGGAGGAGGCTTTTTATTCTCTGAGTTTTATTTTACTTATTTTTAGTTGCACTATGTAGCAGGGCCAGGAGTTGGACTCGATGGTCCTTGTGCGTCCCTTCCAACCCAGTATATTCGGTGATTCTGTGATTCTTCCATGCAATGCCTTGAGCAAGGATAGGAGTACAGGACCCCTTAATTTGCCAAAGGTACACTGAATACAGAGACATAGATTTCATCTTTCTTATTCTTGTCTTTGACTATTAAATACTTGTTAAGCAATGACATTGCTTTGACATGAGGGACAGGTTGTTTCTCTTTCCAAGAATAGTCTACTCTGGTAGAGTTGGAACAGTTGGTGAGATAGAGTGATTTCTAGGACCACCTCCAGTTTCTCTTGCTTGTATCAAGGAAACCAAGACTTCTCTTGAAATTCTGTGTAAAAAGTGACTTTGTGTTAAAAAATAAAATTTTAAAGTACAATTCAAATGCTGAGATTCCTATCAGTGATCTTATAATTTGAATAACTATGTTGCTTCCCTTTGGAGACAAAAAGGCACGAATATCAGCTTTGCATCAACTTCTCGTTTCATATGTTGGTGGGTTTACTTATGTCTGTGAGGAGCAGAGGGTTTCTTTGTCTTTTTTTAGTGAAAGCTCAGATTCCTAAACCCAAGATGCAGTCAAATCAAAATCAAAACACTCGAATCGCATCCTGAAACAGACCAAGTGTGACTCTAATGTTTAAATATGCAGACTTGACAAAGAAGAATTAATGAAAACTTTTATTTGCATATAAATACCATCTGTCACATAAAATTCACAATACTAGTTTAGGTAGGATGTCATCAGTTCCCCTGGAAGCAGTGAACAGTAGGGAAAGGGGAATTGAAGAAAGTAGGCTGTAATTAAAAGTTTTTGGGAGCATGCTATAAATGACCTCAGTTGCATTAACAATCTGGATCTGTCGTAAATTTGTCCTTATTTATTTACGGTCAAGAATACCAAATTGTATAAAAAGTGATTGATTTCCTTCTAACCTGAAAACTGTCTGGAGTAAGAACTACTTTTTCTGTTCTGACTGCACAGCTAGGTCAGTCAGTGTCTGGGATCCCTAGGTATTACTGCAGTGAAGGTAAATAATAATTATAAGAATGACTAAATTATTACCATTTCTGGTAAGAGCTTTTAGGAAAAGAATGGCTTTTAGGAAAAGTAATGTAGGTATTATAATGATCTGAAGAAGGGGCTAAGAAATGCAAAAATAATAGATGATACAAGAATAAAGAGTGGAAGTATAGCATTACCATCCATATTGGGAAAACAAATATGAACTGTTCATAGGTCTTATTTCAGAACTAATTTCATATAACATACAACAAAATTAACATATAGCTCTAGCTGTCATTAGAGGCAGCTCAGTGGAAAAATCCATATAGTGTTTAGCAGTGTCCATGAATGTACCATCACATCTAGAGAATGAGAATACAGCAGAGTTGATAGAGAATAAAAAAATGGTTAAATCATTTGGATTAAGAAAATTGTGTGGAATACTGAGTCCAGTTCTGTAGTGGATTGGTTAGAAATGCGAGGACATATGAACATGGCTAAGGCTATGGATGAGCTGCTAAAGTATAAGACGCAGTCTGACTAGGCCCATGAGAAAGTCTGAGATAGCAGGGCCATGAGAAAGCGGCAGTGTCCTTGGGTATCCTAAATTGAGCTGAGAAACAGAGCTAGGCATTACCAAAACAAAGGCACTTAACGAGCCACCTGTGTAAACAAAGGGAAGCAGTTAAGATGATATCACCACCTAACCGGGTACCAATAATGAGCCTGATTTCTGTAATATTCATGAACCTATTATAGAGTGTATATTAAGCTACTGTCAATCTACAATAAACGAAGTTCCTGGATTCTCATATTGAGGTGTCTAGAGCTTTCCGTCGCGACGTTACAGTTCTGCTCACCTATTTC
Source organism: Manacus vitellinus (assembly GCF_001715985.3). NCBI lineage: Eukaryota > Metazoa > Chordata > Aves > Passeriformes > Pipridae > Manacus > Manacus vitellinus. Next base: position 9,687,553 of record NW_021939256.1, read on the forward strand.
CTTCTTGCTCGTCTACCACTCAAAAAAAAAAGAAAAAAGCACAAAAAGACATGATTGAGCCCCACAGAGTCAAATATAATTGTTGTAGAAGGTGGAGTCAAATAAACTAAAATCTGGATGAAGCTAAACACTTTGAAATTATGTTTAGGTCAGAAGAAAGAATGCTCTAGGAAGGAGATGGGAGCAAGAATTGGTAGCTGTTGCAGAAAAGGAGGTTAGACAGATACTTGTATTCGCTCCCTTTTAACAGGAGACAATGATATTAAATTACAATACATATAAAACTGTTTTAAAATAATTTTATACAATGTTTAATTAACCCAAGGAACTTGGTGTTATAATGTATTGGTAGAGAAAAATGCTTAGTAGAGCTAGAATTAACAAAATATTTTCACAGTGATAAGAACAACTGGTATTTAAACCACTGCTAAAAATAGTTCAGAGAATAGAAGTGTTTTTGCTTTTGGACACAAGAGGAACACTAAATAATGTACTTAAGAGTCTTCCTTGAGCACAGTTTATCCCTCTTGGTGTTCTTTTGTGATTTACTATAAGCTGGAAAGCATGGAAAACAATATTTAATGCCTGAAGATGGGCTGCTTCATCTCATATAGGCTATAGTCCTTTTATGACGATAACAGCTCTAAAGTTCTTTTGGATTTAAGAATATCTGGCATTCTTAATCTTCTTTTTAAGAGTCAGAGTTAGAGAATGGTAAAGAAAATTCACTTCTTTCTTTAACAGTTGTTTCACCATTTTAGCAGTGGAAAAATGAAGGGAGAAGGAAAAAAGGAGTTGATTCTAAAAAGAGAAGTAGTAAATAATAATTTATCATTCTTTTGCCTATATGGCAGGAAAAAAAATCCACAAACCTATAGCTAAAAAAATAAGGGCTGTCTTTTGAATATCTCTTATCATAGCTCTAGTTGAATACAATGTATCAATGTTACATATATGCCATTCTACAAGTGCAATTATCAATTTACAATTCTGTTCAAGTATATTAAAAAAATAATAGGGCTGGAAGAGGTCAGAAAGTCATCTGGGACATTTTCTTACCTCAATGTAGTATCAAAACTACCTAAATCATACCTGACAGGTGTTTGTAAACACCTCACTTCCAGTGAGAGATATCACAGTCTTTATGGTAACCTGGTGCTTCCTCACTGCTTAGGGAATTCCATCATGATGTCTAATCTAATTATATTGCAATTCCGTTACATTTGAACTGACTTCCAATTGCCCTTAATTTCAAGAACCTGTCTTAAAAGGTACATCACAGTTCAAATTGACTTTTAAAAAACAGAAAACAAAAAACCCCAACCTAAAGCAATGCTTATTCCTTGAGAAGGAATAAGTTTGTGAATATAAACAGAGCAAAAAGCTATTTAGTGTTGTCTTACTCTGAATGCTCTTCTGAGGAATGCCAAGTTTGTCCATCCCACTCCAAAGATTAACTCTGTAACAAACATTAATGATTTCAAAATCAGTGGTGGACTGTTTCACTGCTTACGGACATGACAGAAAACAGCAAGTAGTGTGCTCTACAGTCTCCTCAGCTCTTTTCTGTGTTTGAAATACTAGCTAGCTCTATACATCTGCTAAAGTTTCTGAATGTCCTCTAACTACTTGTTAGGGCATAATTTCTGTATGAGGTTCTGTAGAGCACTGAAAATTAAAAAAAAAGAAGGAAGAATATAACAAATTGAAAACTGAGTATCAAGATGAATATTAGAATGAATATTATTGAAGGTAATTTTTTTATAAAAAATATTTTTATTTTTTTACCCAACACCATAATCACCACAGAATTCAAGGAGTTTATCTCAGTTCTTATGTTTGAATTAATGAATATATGGTAGATTTTGATTTTATCTGGTTATATAAAATGTAGAAAAGCTATATGCGCATGGAATGGGGAGTGAAATGCACAAATCAAGTTACCTAAAAATTGGTGGTTTTTATTAAATATGGGCTAACTTGTTTATGGTGGAGTTGGCCAAAATCCCTCAATCCAGAAAACTGGGTTTCAAATTCAGCAAAGAAATGTGGCCTTATCACTATTATGGTGTCGTCTATTACGGAGAGGTGATTTCAGCTGAAAGGGATAATGGGTATCTGACCAAATTGTGAAAGCAGTCCATCTTTCCTAGAACCACAAAGACTAGTAATCACCAATTTTTCCATTAATTCTTCTCTATATAAATATTTTTAACTTGGGTCTTGCTTTCCAGAGTCTTACTTGATGAGAGGTTCACGGAAAACACGACTTTTTTAGGAGATGCTTGCTGAAATGATGAAAGAGTGAATTCTTTCCTGCTCCATGCAGTCATCCTAGCTGACGATTTAATCTCTTATTATGTTCACTTTGAGCCTGTTACAATAAGGACACAAATTCTAATCTGTTAATCTGATTAATTTAATTCTAAATTTAATTCTAATCTGTTAGCCTAAATCTTACCTGCCTGAAAGATAAAACTGTCAGGACAGGAATTGCTTCTTCATAGATGTATATCCTGAGTTCTTCCAGGATGGGTCCCAGTTTCAGCTAGAACCTAAATTCTAAAATTATAAAAGCAGTGGTAGGTATTAAAATAAAAGACATATAAAGTGTTTTGTGGTGGTTGTGTTTTCCAGTAATGACAATTTATAGGCACAAAATTATGCCATTTCTGGACATGGGAGAAAGGAGTTCAAATTTCAACAGTATGGAAAACTGTCCGCTCCGATTCCAAGCTTGCAGAAAATGTTATCCCTGATGCAGTTTTACTAAAGAGAAAAAACCACCCAAATATCAGGAAAAACAATAATTTTTGCTTCTAAGTATTTGTAAGGAAGAATTTGAGTGTGAAATGATGACAAATCAATTGTACTTGTATAGCTAGTGCAGTATTCATTGCATGGTCTGTTCTGCTCTGAGATCAGCCCTTTAGAGTAATGTTTGATACTGCCTGCTCACAACATTACCAGAATCTGTACTGAAAAACAGAAAATACATTAGGCAGTGATATGTTTTCCAGCTGGGGTATGAATCATACTTTTAGGAATCATGTTTTTACAGAGTTCAAAACCAAAACCAAAGAAAATCATAAACCATAATATGAACCTTTAGCTTGTAGATCTTGTGAATTTCAGGTTCTGAGCAGATCTTTGCATCAATATGAAGATTACTAGCATTTAGCTGTAGATGGGTCTTTTATCACTTGCTTCAGTCTCTGCTTTCATATTCATGAATCAGAATGTGCAGTGTTCCTAGCTGAACTTCTGTGCTTCTGTACTTCACAGCAATTAACATTGCTGACATTGTATCTCGAGATAAGACGCTCATCTCAAAAGACTGGTGGGAAGTGAAATGCAATCTGTCATATTTAAGTCAGCTCTTTAATAATAACCCATTCTAACAAGGACAAAGTAAGTCCATTTCTTTCCAGCTCCTAACCTCATGTCTTTGCAATTTACATCATAATTGGGATGTTATCAACAATATCATCTGAATATCTCTGGACTTCACAGGCTTTTGGAGAGTTAATTAGCTAGAGATAACGACTTCAAGTCAACTCGGAAGAATGGGATGCAGCTGCAGTATGTACACATTTTTGATGTGCAGGCTGTTTTTTTTTCAATTAGAATTTATACATGAGGTATTTAAGGAGTGTCAAGGAAGGGGTGCGTCTATGGTAGTCTGCAAGTTTCTCATAAGCATAGTTTAACACTGCATTCATACTTTGTGCTAAAACTTGTGCTATGGGTTGCGTCGATTTGCGATCCCATTATTTACGTGGTGGTTGCATTTATCCTTTACTCATTCAAAATGATCAGATAAAATACCTGATGATGCTCTATGCATGATATGAATGTCAAATGCCATTCTTTCTTTGCCCTACCTATCAAGAGGTTCCTGGTGGTATCTGCTAGAAGCTCTTTCCTGGTGAATTCAAAGTTCTTTTGCTAACACCATTAGTTGCACCTTTAGTTTCCAATGAGCATCAGCTGTGAGGTCAAGGAGGCTTCAGAAAAGGCCAGCTGTCCCCGGTACTGTTGAGGTGAGGACTAATCACTTACAGTCGTGGGAACTTGTGAAAAGCGCATTTTGGAGGAGTTATGGCTGGAAATGTTATTCTGACTCTAACCATGGTGCTTTCCCCATGAGATGAAAAAGCTGATTGTCAGTAAAGTTTCCAGACGAGATTGACAAAAAGCTCAGGTAGCCATCCAGTATTTTACTACTGTTTGCTTTTTTTTCTTTTAAGCTGTTTAAAGAAGTCAGTGACTCCAGAGGGTCCAGGGCCTTCTTAATTTCCACCTTTTACCAACATGAAGAGAGTTAAAGGGAATCAATGCATTGTTTTGCAATAGTCATAAAAATATGAACAGACTTGTGGCAGTATTTGTTTTAGAAAACTTTCATCTGTGTGTTCATTTACTGCTTTAAGTTAAACCCCTGTTCACTTGAAAATCAGCATCGTGTAGCTGACTTGAAATAAGCAGCGCAAGTGCATCCTATATAAAAACAGTTCAGTGACTCCAGATTTAGGATTTCTGCCACTTCTTTTGTGCTGTCTTCTTGCCATCAGAAGCAAAGAGTGGCTCAGAAAGAACTTTACATTTTGACAGGCAATCTAAGCTATTACGCAGCCTGAAAAGTGAATGGGCGTGGGAAACTTATTGTCCCTTTAAGTCAATGTGAGTCAGGAATGCTTTTGATATGTGACAAATGGCATTCAGTTAAAGCAGTGGCTGAAATTGCTACAAATAGTCATAAATTGGTGAGTAGAGCTGGCTTAATTTCATTTGTTACTATAATGCTAAGCTGTCATTGTCTTTAGAAGATAAAGGCTATAGCATGTGCTGCTGTAATCTGCTATATGGACTGTTTACATAAATGTCTTTTTCTTTTGGTGACAATTTATTTCACTGAAAAACCTACTGAAACTAAACTACTTCTTAAAACATTAGGGGGAAAAAAAACCTAGAAGAAATTAAAACAAAACAACAAAAAAATGGAAAATATGACAATGTTGTTTATTGGCCTAAATACATGGATTGATGTAAAAATTCCCTATAAGAGGTCCAGGAAATCTATTTATTTTTAACCCCCATTTCACATTGGTTTAGTCACCACTAAAAATGACTAAATTTCTTGCTAATCCTGTATCACTCTTCCATAGAGGTTGTTTCCCTCTTTGTAAAAGAGAATAGGTTATCCTTTTATAAAATCTATTTGTGTGATAAGAGGGAAACTAAAACATTGTTTTTACTTCATTCCTCATGCATATAATATGACTGGGGGAGGTATTTTATTTCCTAGGTAACATTCCCTTTTCATATTTCGAAGATCTGGTGGTCTGAGGATTATGATCATATTTAGCAATATGCTTTTTTAATATTGAAAAATTAAATGAAGAATGTAAAATAATATTTAAGGTCAAAATGTAATGTGTCCATTATGATATGTTTCTGTAGTGGAAGAACTACATTTGGAGAATATACTTCTGCTAAGAATATACTTTTTTTTTTCTCAGAATGGAAGCTATTTAGTAAAGATCGCATTTTTCTTCTGGTGTGGAGATCTTTTTTCCCCCTGTTCCCTTAAACCATGCATAGAATGTCAGCTGACTCAAAACACAAAGTAACTAATTGTAATTTTTGTTTCTTGAGTTACCAGGGATACTGTATTTCCTACTTTGTTGGTATTGCAATTTCCCTTTCTTCTTCAACTCTTAGTTGACTTTCTATTACTTTCTGAAGTTTTCAGCTGGAAACTTTTAGCTGAACATAGAAGCTTGTTTAAGACTGGTTGGTTAACTCAGGATAGAAGATTTAGAGGATCCAATTCCTATTAAACAAGGTGAAGTGATTTTCATACAATGTTTTCAACCAGAGAGCTGTAAGACAGTATCATATATGGCTCTAGGGGTGCGAAACCTTCCTCATTCATGTTTATTACATGCATCTGGTACTTCCTTATAATTTATATGCAGTAAATTTTGATAATAAATATTAAATATACATACCACACATTTACTATCCTGCTATTATATTTTTTGTTAATTTAGTAGTGAATATACTTTGCATTTCAAATATTTTCTTATCCTGACTTTGTATAACTATGAGTGGAACTGTGTCTTCGTATGATTACTAATTGCTTAGAAAAACATTCCTCTTGGTATTTATGAAATCAGAAAGAGACTTGGTTCTGCTATACATGTTAGAAGCTGCATAATGATGCAGAAAAAAAAAGATAAGAAAAACAAAATAATAAACAGTAAGGTATAGACTTTTATTAAAATATTTTGGAACTGAAAGGAGAGTTAAATTTTAATACTAGAGGAACCTATTAGAGTGTGTTTGCCAGCCAGTTAGTAGTGTGGCTTATTATACCACAGACTCCCTGCATGACCTTGTTTAAGATGCTCATTGCAGGAACTTGCTGGCTTTGTCCATTGTGTATCCTGTTTACTTATTGAAGAGACTGATGCTGTCTCTGCTCATTTCCATCCAGCAAGATGTGAAGAGATGGATCCCCACATTTGGGCACAGGTTTCTCTGAGAAGTTATCTCCTTGAATCTCCTTCCTGTGTTCTTGCAGAAATGTGTTTGATAAGGTACAGTTTATTCCACTGTTGAGAAATATGTCTCTGTATACTAGTTTTTTTGATTTGACTGAAAGGACTAATACATTTGCCATTGTCATTGTCAGCTGAGCCTTCACACCATGAACACATCATGACAGCCCTTCAGGAGAGATTGTGGTCAAGCAAATATGTCCTCTGTTTCTCCCATGGGGATTACTCACTAGCAAAGAAATGGAAATGCAGGGTGATACCGCCTAATGTGTCCAAGCAGAGGAAACTGGTGAAATGAAGGAGGAAGTGGTTCCTGCATACTGGGCATCTGCAGCTGCTTCTGCGTGCACTTGGGGGAAGGCTTCTGCTTCTTTTCAGACATGCTTTGGACAGTATGAGAATTATTCCCTGACAATACAAGCAAAGTAGATAGCACTGTGCAGACCAAATTAATCTACTGCTGGAAAATGAGAGAGGGAAGGAAAAATAGTATTGCTTTGAGCATGCTAAAAACTAGCTAGCTCTCCCCTTTCTTTTTCAAAAATTGAAAAATCCATGCTAATGATGGCAGCAATCTCAATTTCTGAGTGTTTTTCTGTTATATATTGTCTGAAAAATATCTGGTTAAGACTAGCAGGTGGAATCTGCTTGCTGTTGAACTCTGTCAGTGCTATTAATTCATCATATTTTTATCTTTCTTCTGCATGCATCAATAACTCTGGCAGTAATAAGAAGTTATTACCAAAAAATATAGTGTGGGTAATGCTGTTAACATCCTGATTTCCAGTGAACCAGACTTCCAGTGTTGCATTGGTCTTCCTTCTCCTCTAAAATAGCTTTTCAAGAAGTTGATGCTGATGATGTTCAAGTTAAGCACAGTCATATATCATCCTTTGCTAAAATGAACAGGAACTTAATTTGAAAACAAATAGAACGGGGGACACAGAGAAGCTGTTAAAAGATGACAGAATAACTGAAATGTGTCTGCAACACATCTAGGGAAGTGGAACAGAGAACAAAATTAATCATAAACACGCTAGGAACAGACACTGATTACTCAAAGGAAGATCTTGGAAAACAAAGCATCGGATTGAATTCTCAGATCCATGCTGGCAGGGTATGAAGAGCCACTGGGTGGGGTTGCCATCAAGTTATTTTTTATGACCCTTTTCGATACAGAAAGGTAGGTTACTTGAGTTATTAAAATGAGACTTTACAAAGACATTCCCAGGAGCCTTTGATTGCAGTACTGACGCAGCTCTCCTATTCTGCAGACACAGTTGGCAAATAGGATGCTGGCAAATTTACCTCACTGCTGGCAAATAGGATGTGGGATCACAATTACTGCCCTACAGTAGCAAGAAGTCAAAAATTTTGCAATATGGAAGACTACAGGCGAGTTTTAGATTAGACATTAAAAAAATTTCTTCACTGGAAGAATGTTAAGCTCTGGTTATTAAAATTATTAGAGAGATACTTCTGCCCAAATTAAGGTGCAAATGAGACCAGATGCTGAAGTCAATACTATGGATTTTATTTAACAGTAAATGTGAGGCAGAGAGAGATATAGAAGAAAAAGAAGGGGGTAGGGAAGAAAGAGTGATAGAGAGAGATTAAATAGAAAATATATCACCACTCCATGGAACTCTACGATGTCCCATAGGTCCTCTTCTTCTAGTCTTTTAGGTGGTGAGTGTCCCCCAAAGAACAGAGTCCAACAGATTTATGTATGTTCAGGAGATGCCCAAGCACCTCCCCTGGGGGAGGAAAGTTTTACAGTCTCTTTTGTCAGACTCTGGATTTGTTGCATCCCTTGGATCACATGCAGTCCTCTGGTGCTGGAAGACCTTAGGAATGAGTCTCAGGGGCACTTTGATGGTTTATGACCCTTTCTCAGCTGCCTCTCACGTGAATGTCCCATGTGTATGTGGTCTTCCTGTAGTGGGAGGTTTACTGCTTCCGTTTTGTGTGAAGAGATTTTGCCATCACACACCCAAAACCCTCCTCATTCTCACCCGCCAAGCCCAGCTAGGGTCGATTCTTAGCACAGCTCCTGAGTTCGACTTTGAGATACATTCTTCTTCCCTGAGCCTTGGTTACTTCTTCTTAGACTGGAGATAATTAGACGATAGTCTTATGTCTTATGTCACAGTACAAATTCCAGTCAGGAGGCATATTTGGCGGGAGGTGGGCAGGGTGCTTTGTTGGTCATAGAAGGGCAATTGTTCCTTTGACAAAAAGTCTTTCTCTGATTTTAACAATATTTAAGACACCAACAATATTTCAGTCTCTTACAAAGGATGGTCAGGCACGGAAAGTAGCTACCCAGGGAAGTAATAGAATCGTCATCCCTGGAAATGTTCGTAAAAACATGTAGGTGTGGTTTAGTGGTGAACACAGTGGTGCTGGGTCAATGGTTGGATCAATAATCTTAAAGGTATTTCCCAACCTTAATAATTGTATGATTATTTTTGACCCTACCAGTTAACACTTCTGCCATTGATTTTGTTCCTATCATGAAGGAAGTCTGGGTTCAATTCTCCTGTCTGTTAAAAGTTTGGAGCCTCACAAACTCAATTTATTACTGATCAAAAATTATGAAACTGCTTTGTGAACCAGCAGGCTCACTACATAAGTAATAATTTGTTTTAATATCAACTTAACAGCAACCACCAGTTACTAATCTTCATATGTTTTTAAATTGTCTAAGAATATGAAATTGGGGGGTTTGGATGTTTTGAGGTGGTGAGGTTTTTGTTTGTGGTTTGTTGTTTATATATATATATTTTTAGAGCAAAAAGTTCTACTTGATCCCCTTTATACAAACCAGGCAAAATTTAGCACACTGGTGCGTATCCACTAAAATTAAAATATCATGAATTACTTTGCTGTGTTGTACTGAGATGATACTGTTCATTAATTTAGCAAGAATGAAAACAAACTGAAAATAATCCATAGGCTTTAAGATGAATGAGGATTTTTGTATTGTAACACTTAAATACAGAATTTTGTAACCTTTATTGTGCAAATTATCTTTCCTAATTTTTAATGCTGAAATTTTTCTGTAAGAATGCATCTAGGTTTGAATGAAGGCACATTTTTTTCCTTCAGTTGGTGACTGAGTGCACCCGCAGCAAATTTGCCAATGATACCAAGCTATGTGGTGTGGTTGACATACTGGAGGGAAAGGATGCCATTAGAGGGACCTTGACAGACTTGAGAGGTGGCCCCTTGCAGACCTCATGAAGTTCAACAAGGACAAGTGCAATATCCTGCACCTGGGTCTGCACAATCCCAACATTGTGTTGATTGATGAGAAGCCCAGCATGACCTGGCAACGTGTGCTTGCAGTCCAGAAAGCCAACTGTGTCCTGGGCAGCACCAAAAGAAGTGTGGCTAGCACTTTGACAGAGGCAATTCTCCTCTTCTATTCTGTGTCCAGTTCTGGGACCCCAAAAATGAGAAGGAGAAGCATATTGAAGTGAACCCAGGGCAGGGCCATGAGGATTATTAGAAGGCTGGAGTACCTTTGCTATGAAGATGGGCTGAGACAGTTGGGCTTGTTCAGCCTGGAGAAATGAAGGCTCAGAGGAGACCTTAGAACAGCCTTCCAGTACCGAAAGGGGCCTACAGGAGGGCTGGAGATAGACTTTTTACAAGGACATGGAGTGATAGGATAAGGGGTAATGGTTTTAAGCTGAGACTTGATTTATATTAGATATTAGGAAGAAATTATTTACTCTGAGGGTGGTGAGACACTGGAACAGATTTCCCAGAGAAGCTGTGGATACTCCATTTCTTCTAAGTGTTTAAGGCCAGATTAAATGGGGCTTTAAGCAACATCATCTAGTGGAAAATGTCCTTTCCTGGGGTGGAGGGGTTAGGACTAGATGATCTTTGAGGTCTCTTCCAACTTAAAGTGTTCTAAGACTCTGTAATCTGTACAGATTTGTGCTTCTTGAGTGCTTTTATGAAAAAAAACAAACCAAAAAAAATGAAGATGAAATATGAACATTTATTGAAAGTTCCAGAATTTCTAATGAATATTGCTGATCCAAAACTCTCTGGAATTTGTTTTACATCCCAATAAGGTGAGAAACATATCAAAGTAATGATGGTTTTGCCAGTGTAAGGGCATTAATGCTCTGGGAGTACATAGAGGCATTGATGAACATTGCTTACTAGGGGAGAGATGAATGCTAGCATCTTGAGACACTCCTCTTGTTTAAAAATCACTTAAGACGTAGCATAATATAATGTTATCCATCTGGTTCATGAAATCATTCATAATTATGAATCACTCTGAAATGAGTCATTCTGAAATCCTTGTGTTATCTCATGGGCAAATCTTCTGTTGGAAATCTAGTGTACACTTATGGCAAAACGTGTGTGTTTTATATTACGTCATTTGAAATGTCCAAACACTTCTAGAACTCTGTCAGGCTTGGTGCTGTGACCACTTCCCTTGGGAGGTTGTTCCAGTGCCCAACCATCCTCTGGCAGCAGTGATCAAAACTGCCTCACCTTGAATATTGTGTGCAGTTTTGGTCACTGCAATATAAGAAAGATACTAAGTTATTAGAGAGGGCAATGAAGACGGTGAAGGGCCTTGAGGGGAAGTCGTATGAGGAGTGGCTGAGTTCACTTGGTCTCTTCAACCCGGAGAAAAGGAGACTGAGGGGAGACCTCATCGCAGTCTGCAACTTCCTCGTGAGGGGAACAGGAGAAGCAGACTTCTCTGGGGTGACCAGTGACAGGACCTGAAGGAATGGCCTGAAGTTTTGCCAGGGGAGGTTTTGTTTGGATATTACAAAAAGGTGCTTCACCCAGAGGGTGGTTGGGTACTGGAACAAGCTCCTCAGGGCAGTGGTCACAGCACTAAACCTGACAGAGTTCAAGAAACATTTGAACAATACTCTCTGGCACATGGTGTGACTCTTGGGACTGGTCTTGTGAAGGGCCAGGAGTTGGACTCAGTGATCCCTGTGGGTCATTTCCAATCAGCATATTCTGTGATTCCATGTAGCATGCTCAAACCTGTTACTATATCCCATCTTTTGTAGACTTCAAGCTACCTTGTCCTTTTCCTTTAAATTTCTCATATTTTATATTTCTTTATTTCTCATGTCCAGGGAGGCACCATCCTGGTTTTATAATAGTTGTTTTAATGTAGTTAACCATACAACAGAAATATGTTTTTGAGGTGACTATGCAGTCATCAAGATCCATTGTGGGGTCAGGAAGGAAGTGTAATTGTGTTCAAAACACCAACTGTAAGATGTACTTAAAAATGTAGCAGAAAGGTATGTTCATTTGTCCATTTAGTCTTCTAGAATAACTTTGGAGTACAGTTGAGATAGTTGTGCTATTTTATCTTTGTCTTTTGTAATCATCTCTGTCACAGTAATTGTTTTCAAATCTTCAGAATGGATTATTTTCACTTCAGTGTTCTTCATTTAATATTCTTGTCACGGGTGAGTCTTATTAGTGCTTATAGGCATTCCAAATATTATAATTTTTTATCAGTTATTTCTGATCCCAAATGGCTTTATTTTTGTCTTTTCTCATAGCATTTGTCCTGGCAATCAGATACTGAAAATTTTTTTAAAACAGCAGTTTGTGAAGATCTCGTTGGAGAATCTCATTAAGTCCACAGTTTGAAGTTCTACATGGTGAATTTGTCTTTATATTTTGTTGAATATTCATACTTTAATATCCAGAGGCTTTATTTTTGTCTAGCTGGATTCAGGATTACAAAGATTTATCTGTTCATTGTTATTCTGACCTTGATTTCATTGCCCATTGCATTATTTTTATTATTTTTGTTGCCAAGACACCTGAAATACTGAATATCTTTGTTTTGGTTTTGTTTTTTATTGTTCGGATTTCTTGTTCATCAGTGACCACCAGTGTTCAATGTTTAAGGGGTGGATTTTGGGTGGGGATAGGATGGGTTGATTTTGAGGTGGTTTGTTCTTTGTTTGTTTTTCCCAGTCCAGCATACTTGGTATAAGGCATCTCTGCTGATACTTGAAATTGCCATATATATATATAAATTTAATTTCCTAATGATTCATCTAATCACAGTTATGTAACATTTTTTGTCAAATTCCTTAGTAGCCCAGGAATTTATCTAAATTTATTTCATAAATTCTATTAGATGCTTTTTGAAAGTCTATAAAGTTGATGCCTAAAGAAAATGCAGGGAGAAAAAAACTCCGAGGCAATTAGTTTTGGAGGTGAGATAAGGAAAGGATTTTAATTTATGCCTAGGCATAAAGATCACAAGATGCGCGCGCAGGCCATGTTCATGTCTTACAGTTTATAATACTGCCTGACCAATCCAAGTTTTGTCCATCCCGTAGCTTTTGCCCTGGTCCACCCCCTGGCCCACCCCCTGGGAATTGGGTCTGGGGGCTTTTCTTCATCATCTTCATCTTCTTCAGAGCACAAAGGGTACACGGTCACCTAGTTTCTGACCGTTCTCTTGCGGTTCAGGCCAGGATTAGATGTCCTCAAACAGAAGAGGCCTGCCTTGACAAAAGACTAAACATTTTCTACTGGAATTCAGGGGTAGAATTAATATGGGGAACATAGAATGGGGTGATGGGATAGGAAATGTGTTAACTATTGTGCTAAAGGGTGAGGGAATAAGGGCTGCTTCTTCTAAAACCTACTTCTACTATAATTACTTATAAAGCTTATAAAAGTTATAAAAATCAAAAAACTAAAAGGGTCTTAAGGCATCAGAGTCTATGCAGAAATAAGTGCCATTCATTCTTTTTTTTTTTTTTTGTGAAAATGAAATGGGTATTTGATCTTTATATCTCCTATCTGAATCTTATCTGTTGTAAATTTGTATCTGGTACTTTCTTTACTTTAACTGAAAGTGTGGTCTAACACAATATATTTTAACACTAGTTGACTTACAATCCATGGAATTTCTATCCAGATATTGCGTTGGTTAAGTTTTTTTATCTCTGACAGCTTTATTTTCTGAGAATTGTCCTCCTCATATCATATTTTTCCTCTCCCTATATGCACCCTTAGGAAGACTTTCTCAAGATGTCCACTACATCCTTTGTGATTCTTTTCTTGACGTTGATCCTTTCTTATTTTCGTTAGTTATTAGCTTAGCTTACATCTCTCTCTTTCTGCTGTCCTCTGACAACAATTTTATTTTCTTTTTCAACATTTCCCTATACTTTTCTCTATTTATCTCTGTTTACATATTAGTGTACTGTAATATGTTACCTTAATTTGCAGTTTTTATTCTGATACAGGGTTGCAAATAAATGCTATGTGTAAAGTTGTCTGTTTATGGTGTTATGGGGTGTATATTCTTGGGTTTGAGTTCTCTAAAACCCTGGTTTGCATCAAAATTCTGGAGTATTCACTGTTCACTTTTATGTTCTGCCAAAGCTTTCAAACTATTTAAGGTGTGCTGGTTTAAAAGTTAACCAACAGGGGAAATGAACTCAACTCAAAAGAGAAATTGTAAGTCAGAATAACAATTTAATAAAATAATATAATAAGTACAATTATACAAGCAAACAATTGGTCTTAAGCCACAAAACCCAAATGTATAACCCAGCACCCTGGGGCATGAACAAAGTGGTGTTCCTTGGGCCCCCCCCGAGTCCAAAGTAAAGGGAGAGGGGAAAAACCTGCTGGTGGGAGAGCTGCTGCAGTGTGGTCAAAAGTGGTCATTGCAGTCCAGTTGAGGGTGGTGGTCTCAGTCTGGTTGAGAGCGGTGAGCTACAGTCTGGTTGAGAGATGTGAGCTGCAGTCTTCCTCTAAATCCCACGAGTGGTAAAAAGGTTCCAAAACTCCAAGTTTATATATTCTCCAGTTCAGGCAGAAATGCTCAGTCCTTCCCTCAGAGTGGGGAATTCCATAAAAGGGTATGAGGACAGGAACATCTACAGGCCTCTACTGCTAAGAATTTCTGGGAAATGGCATGGAAGGCTATAGAATACACAGTTTTGGGTTACACCCATACCATGATGAACTGGTCTCAGCTGTCCTAACTAGGACATAAGGGTTTATTTATCTATCTAGGTATATATTAATATATACATCCCTAAAACCATATGCAAATAACATTGGCGTACATGAAAGCTTTGAGTAGCCATTAACAATTCTACAATAATCTGCATTTAATTCAAAGTATGAATTTTCAGTGGACCTCGCACCTATGGCAGATCAAGCTCTGCCATCTTCATTGAGTCCAAAATACTAAAGATTCCAGTGGAATGTGGAAAATAGTGGTGAGATGATGAAGATATGATTTAGATTCTAATCTTTGGTTAGGAAAGGGTATTTTACCTAATGTAGAATAATCAGAGTTTGCCCAACTAGTGCATTAAATAACTTGTGGAAGTGGAAAGAAGAAACCTGTATCAGCTGCTGCTGTGCAGTCCAAAGTACTTGGGGCCTGACTTCATAATCACTCTATCTTTCTTGCTAAAAATTGGTCCTCTGGGTATTTTTGGTGTCTAAAGGATAACCAATGATTTCAGTGAAGATATGACAATTCAGATAAGTTTACATTATCCTAGTTGACTCATCAGGTAGTTGACAAAAATATTAGAATGATGTGACAGAAATTTCTCCTCCCAAAAGTTAATGTATTTCTAGCAATCCACAGTCTGCAAGAGACAAACTTTTTTCTGTCAAATTAAAATGCTATAAATAAAAGGAACCTTTCCAGTATGTTTTTCTGTACTCCATCACTGAAATGCTGCTTTGCTGTAAAGTTGGATGCATTCAAAAGGAAATTGATTAAACCTCTCAAGTAAATTAGTTTCAACTGAGTTGCTTATGTGAGAAGAATTCTTGCCCTGACCTCAAAGCACACTCATCTGAAAATGTGAGGTCTGCGCAAGACATTAAAAAATCCTGTAGGACAAATGAGTCCTGTATTATTTCAAATGCATCTTCAACTACACTACTAGGAAACACTTGGAGCTCAGTGTCTGCGTTATCATTTATATTTCATTAGCATCTAAGGCCTCAAGCAAAGCCAGGCCTGGAAGCATTTGGAAAAAAGAAATACAGTATAATACGCTATTCTACACTCAAACATCTCTCACTGTTAAGATGAAAGAAGTAGAAAAGGGAACGCTGTGGCACGCTGACGTGTGAAGGATGGCGCAGCAGATCCCTGCCACCACAGTACAGGTTACCTGAATTGTAGCACAATGCCTTGTTTACTCAGACATATTAGTGCTAGCACATCCCAGACATAGAATAAATAGAGTTTGTGTAAAGTTGAACACAGCTGCAACAAACTACTCCTCCTCCCCCAGTGATTTTCATAATTTTATACTACTGGGAAATAGTATCCCAAGGGTTAATGCACAAGAAGTATCATAGCTATTGTAAATGTAGTTAAGTGGATCAACTAATTTTTAACACCTTCTTTCTTGAGTAAAGCTGAAGATATTTTTGCATATATGCTATATCATGTGTAACTAGTAAGTATTATAAAAGTATTTAAATGTTTTAATTATAAATATATCTTTGTTCTTTAACCAGCTACACACAAAACCCAAAGTCTGCTTCATCTGAAATGATTACAATCTGAAGTGATGACTTAATACATGTGGAATGTTATGGCACAGAGCATATATAAAAACATGGGAATGGGGAAACTTCATTAGGTTCCTACCTGTGTCACTTTCATAATTAGAAAAAAAATTACTCATATTTTTCCCATTTTGATTCTCTTGGAGCTGTTGGAAAAAAGGAACAAAACCTCTCCTTGTACTCCAACATCTCACATTTGTTTTGTTGGTGTTTTGTTTAATGTAGTCATGCATCACGTTTGTAGTAAAGTATTCCCCTAAGCAAGTCAGAGAAAATATCTTCATCCTCTGTATGAGGGGAAGAAGAAAGGTGAAATTTGATGCTGTGAAATTCAAATTCTCCTTGAGGCTGTCAATAGTAGTCATACTCATGGCAATTTTATAACTGGAGAGAACCACAAGGAAAATGCTGTTGAGACTAGTTGCTTGTTTTCTGATAATATATTTGGACTAGTTGAAATTGTAGCAGAAGTTAGGGAAAATTATTCCTAAACCATGACAAGATTAAAAAATGTCAAAGTAAATAAAAATGTTAATTGTGTTAAATAATGTTAATTTTTGGGGACTCTTACCATTCCCAAAATGCTAATTCATTCTTTAGGGGTTTTATTGCTGTCCTCTCAATCCTTTCTAACCTTCCTTTGAAGAAATAATAGTACTGTACTATAGAGAACAGGAAACAGTATTTCTTAGACACATCCAAAACTATTTGCTGACAGACATTGTGAGGAAAATTAATTAAAATGTGCCTGTACAGCTCATTGTAATTCCTGTTTATCAAATCTGCCTCTGCCTGCTCTGAAACAACAGGGAGCTCAAACTACACTGTTGTTTTAAACCACACTGCAGATGATGTAGCTGTTTTACTTGCATATCAATTTCAAGTACAACAAAATTTCTCTTATCACTTAGAAAGTGAAAAGAAGTGAATGAAGAAAAGATTAGTTTTGTTTCTCATCTAAATATATAGAAATTGACTAGTATTACTCATTAAAAACACACTATGAATAGTTGATGGAATTTGCTAAACCAGGTGTTATATAATATTATTTTAGGCTGCTAAAGTGGTTTTCCTTTAAAAAGTGTAGTTGGGGACTAATTTTATTCTAATTTATGCATAATCTTTTAGCTCTGTTTTCACATGTGAACTTACAGTGGGTAGCTGATACTGAGAAACTAGAGAATAATTATTTTTAAATGTCAGAGGAAATGCTTCCTTATACATCCTCATCTATTTAAAATTAAATGTGCTGAGGGAAGTGGGCAGAGATGTGTGTGACGAATTTGTCTTGGATTGTTTTCTTTCTTCTGTATTTTTAAATTCTTGAGGTCTCAGCTAGTTTGAGTTGAAAGGGACCTCAAAGATCATCTTGTTCCAATCCCCATGCCATGGGTGGGGACACCTTCCACCAGAACCAGGTTGCTCAAAGCCTTGTCCAACCTGACCTTGAACACTTCCAGGAATCCACAACTTCTCTGGGCAAGCTGTTCTGGTGTATCACCATCTTCACAGTAAAGAGTTTCTTCCTTATACCTAATCCAAACCCACCCTCTTCCAGTTTAAAACCACTACTCATATTACTACATAACATCGTAAACCAAATACTGAGGTTGTGTTGCTGTGTTTCTTAATATGAGTAACTTGGCTGGTAAGTCATTGTTTTAAAGACTTGAAGTACTCTGGAGTGCACTGCAGATACATGAATAGATTACTCAATTTTATACCTAGGTCTCTAACTACACTGGAGGATATGTAAAATAACTATTAAGCAAACCAGAGACAATTCATTAATGACATGAAGAACCTCCTTCGCTGAGTTGCCCAGGCAAGCAGAAATGCATGGCTTCTTGTCTCTTGAAATGGTACATGTAGCAGTAGCCATGTCCCTCACCTGAATGGAGGTTAGGAAGGTGAAGCTTTTCCCGTGCTGCAAGGCAAGGTGTGTGTGCATGCACAGTGAGTGATGTACATGGTGGGAGGAGGGGAAGGAGCTACTGTCCCTGTAGTCAGTCTAATGTGTCCATGGTCTCTGTGTGCACTGAAGATCTGGATAAAATGCCGCTATTTGAAGGAGGGCTATTAGGTGCTGTGGCATTTGTTATAACCTCTGTAGCAGTCTTGAGGGAAAAAGCACTTTAATGTTAACCTTCACCCCCCGTAAATGTCTCCTTGTGATAAGAGTAAAGTGTAAATATTGAAGACCGCATGAGAAATGTTTTGTTTTTACGTGAAGGGGAAAAGGTCTAAAAGGATGGTGATAAAAAAAAAAATTACCAAAGCCTTTTTTGATAGGAAATGGAGTTTTAAACTAATTGAACTTTTAAAATTATTATTATAGTGATATTGGAAATTGTGATACATTACAGAAAATAAATTTGAGCGTTTAATCTGAACCACAAAATAAAGTCAGGATGAGAGTTGTGAGAGCTATATATTTCCCACAAAGGTGCTTTTTTTTTTCCTGAGAGTGAAAGGTTTAAAATTGTTATATTGTGGTTCTTGTTTTCTCAAAAATCATCCAGAGCAGCCCATTCAAACTCCTACACGGGAATGTGCAACCTGTTGGTCATGGTATGCTTGTATCTCACAAGCAGTCTAGAGATGCTACATCATGCAAGTCACAGCCTCTGTGGCTGTGGCTAATAAAATCCATTGCAGATCTCATCACTGGATTTTGCAGGCATGCAGCTGCAAGGATATCCTACTGGGAGGTTGAAATCAAAATCGTCTGTAGCTGTGAAACTGTCTACATCTGCTTGCTAATAAGCTCTTTGGAGTATGTGACGGGTCTTGTAGCCCTTGCATCATAGAAAGCAGGGCCAGGAGTGATGACTGTAGCTGGTTTAGGTCTGAAATATCCCCTGTTGTATAGTGTTAATTTCAATTAAGTCATGTGGTTTTTGTTCTGAGTCAGCTTGTGCCTGAATGCACATGTGTGTAAGCTAAGGAGAACAAAAATGTACATGATTATCCCACTTGGAATAAAGCTTCAGGAGACAACATTAGAAGGTGTTAATAAAAATTATTTTCTATGACTTTTGAACTACAGGATCCCAGAATCTTTTAGCAAGTTCTTTACAGCTGAGATATCTACATCATTATATTATTTTTCTGTTGCTGTTTTCATTTTTTTCAGAATTTTTTTGTTTAGAGCTTTTAAATAAATCCTTAGAGCACAGCACAAACTGTTTTTACTGCACACTATAGCTTCATAGGCTATTTAACACAGTAGGCTGTGTTTCACAGCTGGTTGGATCTGAGGAAGTTAACCAAATTCTGATTCCATTTAGATCAACAATAAAATTTACAGTTATTTAAGTGGGAATTGGCATTTGTGGTTGTCTCAGAACTTACTGATAACTGTGTATTCTAACTATATCTACTCTCTGCCTGTAATAAAGGGAGCTAGTCACTGGCAATCAGTCATCAATAACTAAATTTGGAACTTAGCTTCAGCTTTTGCTTATATGCATAAAGGTATATTTTCATGTAATGTTTGCAGGAAATAAACTTTGAAGGATAAACTTATTTATAAAATGAAGATGTGTTGACATAGTCTAGTAAAAATACCAGTAGAGATGAAATACTGACTAGTTTTGTAGATTCTTCTCTCTATTTTATTGGACCCCTGGTCCAAACTCTCCTGGACTAGCAGAGGGATCTTCCCATTTTTGATTTATGCAATATATGTTGTATAAACTTGTAAAAAAATAGCAAAATTCTTATTTCAGGAAACACTGCAGTCCTTTTCGTCTCCTCTCATACTTTGATATGTTTCAGATGATAATCATGAAAGCATTATTGCAATGGGATAATGCTTAAACATCCATGTAACTTAACAATGGCTGACCCTGAGATTAGCTTAGTTGGTTAGAGCCTGGTGCTAATAGCAAGGTTTGTGGGTTCGATCCCTGAATAGGCAATTCACTTAAGAGTTGGACTCTGATCCTTGTGGGTCCCTTCAAACGCAGAATATTCTGTGATTCTAAACAATGTTTATGTCACTTTAATGATACTCTGTAGATCTATACATATAGAACTTCTGGATACCCAAAGGTATAAAAGCTTATTTAATGATTTTGGAGTTGTCTTATATAATGCATACTAGGGTCAATATTACGTATTCAAATAGCTACATAAGTATTTTTAAAAGAACAGTAAGAGAGAAACCTTGATTTATTTCATTGACCAAAATAGACTCCAGCACATCCTGAAGAGCAAATCTAGGGTTCTGTTTTTCCACTGTATGTCCAAGTAGTCACTCCTCTTAAGACTGTTGATTGCACATGGATTGTTGATGTGGGGGTTTTATATGTGTTGCTTTTCTAGTTTGTACACTGAGTCAAGAACTAAGCCTTGTGATTTTTTTCCATGTTACATTAATAGTTTCATAAGACTGTATTTAATCCAGGGGAATATATGTGTCCTAGGAAGAAAGAGGGTTACATACATCAGTTAGAATATAAATTCTATTTATAAAATTTTCTACCTGCATAGTAGCTCCTCTGTGGTTGCTATATATATAATTCTTTTGGTTTGAATTTGTGAGAAGACTGACAAAACTAGAGAAAAACAATCTTTTTTTTTTTTTTTTTTTTGAGGCATACCTTTAAAGTTTTATCTTTTCACAGTTTCACAGATAATGTTGCCTGTTTGGTGGATATCATTGATTTGTGCTTCTTGAGTACAAACTGGTATTGATTCTTAAGTGTGGAAAATGGTAAACACCCTAAGGCAGCTTTTCCTTAATCCCTTGCTTTAGTTTACTGAGTGGTAAAAGGTAACATAATTATGGAACAAGCTACTTTAAAGGCAAATCTGCACTCAATGATTTCAAGTTTAGTAAGTTGAATAGAAGAAAGAAAAAAAAAGGGTTAAATAGAAACAGAAGTTCAAGTGACACATGCCTTAAGTTACCTCAGGAGACATGTTATAGATTGATTTGAAGGAAAGTATATATGGTAAAAAAGAAAATTTTTATATATAGGAAGCTATATAGCTAGGAAAGAAATTAACAACTTTTACATTTAGTTTCATTAAGACTTTCACGCTAGCTGGTAGAACTGGGAGAAGTAGGCTAAATAAAGATCTCAGCTTTCAGCGTAATTATGTCTTAAAGTGCCTCAGGTGACATGTAATTTGAGAAAGTATTGATTGATTTTTTTCTATCCAATTTTATTTTGTATGTATACGTTTTACACACTGAAAATAAAGTGCATGTGGATGTTTCAAAAATGAATCCAGAAAACATTGCATTACTTCAGAGTGCACACAAGTGTATGGTCTGCTTTTATCGAAATAGAATCAAATGTTGCTGTCAAAGCATCCCCCATTGTTTTCCTATAGAATATATAAAATTTGCTTAGTACACACAGATAAATAATTGCATTTTTACTGGAGATCAACCAGAATATTCTGTATATGAAAATGCTGTAGAAATGTTTATTAGAATTGCAGGAAGCCCCTTTGTTGTTGAGACTGTAGACAGCCTTTGCATATCTCTTGAGAAATTCAGCTACTTGCATCTTTTTTTACATGCCAGCTATGTTAGTTCATTATTTGATTTTTGTAGCTACAACCCAAAGAATATGAAAGAAGAGAACAGTATTACTCACAGAAAGAAACAGATGAGTTTTCATATGAAGGAAAGCTAAGGCACACATTTCAATGAGATTTAAAATGCAATGGTTAATTGAAGTTCCTTAATCTATTTTTGTCACTGTATTTGCAGAGTAGTTCACTCTTCAGACTGAAGGAATTAATCTGCCTGGATTTACAGCAGAAATAAGCCTTTCGAGACTGAGTTAAAACAGCTGTTAATAATTTTTGAAGGACTACCTTACTATAATTTGCTTAAGAATTCACACCTGCTTGTGGTACTTCATACCTCATTTAGTGTTTTTCAGATGCCGTTGGTCTCTTTGGCCCTGCAAATTGAGCACTGTTTAGCTTGGGATGGGATCTTAGACTGGTTCAGTTTCAGCTGAAAATACCTCTCCAAGTTACATACAAGGATATTTGTTGGGGTATTAGTTTTTTATGGGTTAAGAACAAATAAACACTGGGATTAATGGGAGGGGAAAACAGAAAAGGGCATTACTTTCCTGTGAAATTGGCTATGTTGGGCAAGACAGGACAATTCAACTTCTATCTTATGGGTGGCTGTGTTTTGAGGTAGTGTGTAGTTGTCTGTGTCTGACACAGCTGAGGCGAATGGAGGAGGAGGTCAAGAAGCACTCTGAACTTAATTTGACATCTGTAAATGGCATCCTCATTCCAGGGGTGAGTACACAAATTCACTTTATTATGCTCAGCAGTGGTCTGTTCTCTTTATCCAACACCCTCATATCTTTTTGGTCCTGTGGTTGGCTGTTATTTTTTATTCCTTGTTAAACCTTTGGAGACACAATTATTGTCAATGCAGGCATGAGAAAGAAGGTTATAGCAAAGAAACAGATAGCACTAAAAGCACTCTGTTGTTATTATAACATTTTCTATTTAAGAAACAAAAATGTGATTGTCTTATGTGTCCAATTGGCAGGTGCTTTTTAAGGGTCTAGGTCAAATCTAGTGGTAATTAATTGTTTTCAACAGCATAAGATATTAAATGAGACCCTTAAACTTTGTAGAGAAATTGCTCGTGCATGATCAAAGTCTGTAGTGCTGAGAGTGTGAATCAACAGGATTGCATGATGATCTTTGATCCTTTGTAAACTGTTCTTATTTCTTCTCCTTTGTGCTATGCCATTTTTAGGTAAACAAATGGGGTTGTAGACCCTTTTCAATAAAGATAACATAAAGATTTCCAGTAAACACTACCATTTGAATGAGCTAATCATGAGTCAAACATAGAGCAAATGATGAGTGCCCCACTTTACATTAGTAATGAGCTGCAAATAAAGCAGTGGTATATGATTATATTATTTGCTTCCTGCTCTAGTCTTTGTGGAAATTAGGGTGTCTTTCTGCTAGATAGATGTTCTAAAAATGCTGTGGCCTAAAGGGCTTACAGAGGACAAAAGGGGAGACAGAAAAACACAGAATTCAGGTGCATGAGATTGCATAATAAGAAATGGTATATCTGGGGAAATCTGTCTGCTGACCCTCTGTTTAGGGTCTCTGTGCTAGAGCAGACTGCCCGACCTGTAAGGCACTTGTACCCACCAGGCTCAACAAGCAATAAAAGAGGTGAGAAAATGCCAAGAAAAATTCCAAATTGCTAGTATTGAGTTATGGGCTAAGGAGATTGTGAAGCATTGTCTAGACCACAGAGGTTATATTTATATTCCACGTTTGTCTTGACCAGCTCCTGTGAGACACAAATAATAAATCAGCTGTGGTTCCTAAAAAGCTGAACAGTAAAAAGAAGGAAATGAAAATGGCACCACACTGCAGTATCCAGTAACATGTCATATTTCCTCTCTACAGGAGAATATTTTCTCCCCTACAATAACATATCTTTCCTATTTTTATTTTTTTTTCACTCATTTCGTTAGGCCATAAGGTATCAAGTCAGAAAAATTAGAAACATTATAATGAGAAAAAATAGATGGGAAAATAGACTATTGACATATTTAATGATCCTGTTCTAGTTTATGTCTTTGACTTAACTACATTTGAATAATAATGACACATTCTTGGAAGAGTATTTTTAGCTTTTTAATCACTATACCAAGACGCATTCAGGAAAATAAAAAAGATTGAAATCCACTTTACAGTCAAAAACCTTTTCAAAGTCCAAAGGGAATAAATATGCTTAAAACATATTAGGAGTCTAAATGCAAATGTAATAGAATTCCAGGCTACAGACTTTTGGCTATAAAAGTTACTGTCTAGCTTTTGTTATTGCCATTAGGGATGAAGTAAACCAAGAAACTGTAACCTCAGTTTGAATTTTAAGAAGTGTCTGCATTTTTTTCTTGAAGTATTAATTAGTTAACCAGAGTGTTCAGACTTTTAAAAATCTAAACTTTTGCGTACATCATATTTGATGGTATTCTGGTACTAATTACCCAAAAGAAGCAATCTGAGCATCTAAAGACACACCTATATTTATATATTTGCATGCATATAGATATCTCAATTACAAATGTATTGCAAAATAAGATGATAATTGCTTGTCTTTAAAAAAAATCAAAACCCAGTAAACGCCAAAATAACAGAAAAATAACCACCTGAAACAACAACAAAGTACCTCAAACCCAAACAAACAGAAAGACCTCCACAAAACCTCAACACCAAAGGAGCCAGTAACAGACTTCTGCAGAGATGGGAATTGCTGATATTCTGGTTATAGTAAAATAAACAAACACACCCCTAGACCCCAGAGAAGACTAGAGGAGCACATAATAAAAGGCATAGAAAGATATAATTAATGTTTATATTGTACTTGGTAACCATATGTCGCTTTGAAATAAAAATGCCAAACTGACAAGTTGCCAGCACGGATTGTAGCTGTTAACTGTCCTGGTTCAAAATGCTACAAAATAAAACTCCTCTCTTTGGGAATTTAGCAGTGTAGTCCATGTGACATTAAGGTTTATCTATTTTTATGGCTAGACACATTTGTCTTTGAAGGTATGTCTATGAACAGAGAGTATGGAACATGAGAAGCAGAGCTGGTCAGATTATTTGTCTCAGATAAATATTGATTTTTAAATATAAGCAATATTTTCTGCAAAGGTACTTTTGCATTATAGAAAGATGATAGTTGATGATTATACCCACTGCTGACAATTACAGAGAACTATGCTGTAGCTGATTCTTCTAGACAGGACTGTAGGCTGTTGATTCCATACTTCACCTACTCCCAGACAGCTTCGGAAATACTGGAAAAACACACTTAAAACCTGAAAGCATTAAAAAACAAAGTACGATAACGAAGGGAAACAGTTTTGCTATTCTCTCAGCTATCAGATATAGGGAAATTGTTTAGTTAACACCACCCCTCACATAAAAAACCCCAAACAAAACAGCAATTAAAAAAACCCCAAAACGATACCACCAAAAGAAAGACATCCAAAAAAACCCCAAACCACCCCAGTTTTGTTTTTTTCAAAGACTATAGAAGTCAAGGAAGAATTACCTGGCAATTCAGTTGGTCTGAACATGGTATTTGTTTACCAAAAGTGATTATTGGTCACATGCATTAGATGATATTGATTCGACATTTTCCATGATGGGTATCGTAAAGATGAAGAATTGCCAGTAATAAATAGTGGATCTTCAGTAGACGATAATCCAGTTGCAATGTAAACTTCCAGATGAATCATCATTCATGCAACAATCTATTGAACTCTTGGGATTCACAAATATCTCCATGAATGCCTAGCAGTCACCTGAATGCTCATAAATAGTGAATAATGTGGGCTCTAAAAACAAGGTAAATGAGCTGCTCCTCAAATATTTTTTTTTCATTCTTTGAAGAGCAGATTCTGAAGAGAGCAAAATAATAAATGAATACCTATTTTCAATGTAGTGAATTAGAGTTAGGGAAGAACTGTTCACAAGGGAAAAGTGACTTGAAGATCTTTATGTTGCTGTAGCTGATAATTACATAAAATTGCTTAGTTAGATATTACTCTTCTAAAAATGGTTCTACATCCAGTTTTAAACAGCAAAGTTTCATTCACTTCTGCTAACAGTTGGGGCATAAGTAGATGTCATGTTATCTCGAAAGGGATTTTATTTGAAAAACAGTATTATTTTTAAAACTAGAAGTCTAGAGAAGAAAAAAATAAAGGGCAAAATTTGGGAAATACTATGAAAATATAATGAAAATGTGACAAAATTATTTAGTTTAGAAAGTCGGAATAGAGACACGTGGTTGAATACTGTTTAAGTATTTGTGGATAGAAATGTTAATTTGCTGTAGCAATTAGAAAAATCAAACTTAAATGGGGCAGTGGTAGAGACAGTATATTATACAATAGAACATTATTTATAACCATTTCCAGATACACAAAAGCTATTACATACTTGATAGTATGGGCAATTGTGGCTCAGGGGAACACAGGAAATGCTAAACCGGAACTCATCATTAGTCGTCCTTGTCTGCTATCTCGCCACTGATGAGATGACCACATTTGAGATACCACAGTGAGAGCTACGTGTCCATACAAATCCGGCCCTCTAGAAAAATTATGAACTAAATGAAAAAAGTCAGTTGATTCTTGTTGCCTGAATTAGAACTCAAGGCAATCTAACATGTTAAAAGACTGAATGCAAATATGTAGCTTACCAACAATGCAAAGTGCAAAGAGAATCTGAGTACAGGGACTATGGAGTATGAGGAAAATAATATAATAGTAATTTTCTTTTTTAAATAGAATAAGATTGGGAAGACATTTAATATTTGGTTGGAGGCAAAGACAGTCTACCTCTGAATATAACAGAGTACTTCAGATCCTTTGTGCTGATTCAATATCAATTTTCTGAGAAAGACATTCTGCAATTATCATTTCATCAAAATGCCTAATTACTTTTGTTTTTAGACATTAAAAACACTAATTCTGTTGCAGCCAAGTTATCCTAGTAGTTTGAGAATTTTATTGACGCCTACAGGCAGCCAAATCCATATGATCTATCAATAACTATAGATTTCTCTTATTAAATAAATCATCTCTAATTAATATTTATGGAATTTGCAAATAAAAGACAAATGAGAATATTGTAAAGGTGGAAGACAGATGAAACTTCTTTCTCTACTTGTCTCTCACAGAGCAGCTCATCTCAGCTGTAAGTCAGAATACAGCAATCTTAAATCTTGCATGAAATAGATGTAGTTCTATTAATGAAATCAGATTCAGCAAGCTTGAATTGAACCAGTTTTGTGAGTACTCTTTATGCCTAAAACAAAGGTCAGTGTTAAACTTGCCATGAAAAAACATAAAATCGCTGAGAACCAGTAGGTTCTCATAGTGCAGCCCACATTTTGCACTTCCAGTTCAAGATGTGTCTGCTCAGTAGCTGTCAGCAAAATCAATCTAGATCAGCCTCTCCAGCCATTGAATGTTGATAGTTTGAAAATCTGTCTGCTGCCTTTTCTCCCAGTGTCTGGTTTTAAGGGTGAGGAGGTTCCAAACATTTTGGCCAGGAGAGTTGCTCAGTGCTCTTCTAAAAAATGCATTGGGCATTAATACCTTTCTCAGGAACTAAAGTAGTATAAGCTAGATTGAATAGCTGATAACAATGTCCCCCTATTGAAGATAATGGCAGTGTATAATTACATTCTTTAACAAGCCAAACTTCATTACGAAACTACTGGCTTGGTTGGTTTTGCTTTGGGTTTTTGTTTGTTTGGTTTTGTTTTGTGGGTTTTTGTTTGGGGTTTTTGTTGTTTTGGGTTTTTTGTTTGTTTTGTCCTCCTCTAATGTCCAGCTTTATTTCTTTCATGTGTAGTTAATACCCATTTGATTTGTGTCCTTTAGCTTAAAGAGCATGGGGTTTTTTTTCTCATTCTCTCTCTCTCCGTTCTATCTATAGATAATGAACTGATTGTTTCCTAGTATTATTTTACTAATTAATGGAGAAATAAGTAGTCCTTCTGGCTAGTCCTGATATAAAATAGTGATTTATTGCAATGTATGTGTGATACTAAGTATCAAAAAGGGCTTTAGATGCACAGGCAAGCTGAAATAAAGTTCTCTAATTTGTTTAATGTTCATGTCTGTGTATCCCAAAACTTTGGCTGGTGTTTCAACTCAGAGGTGCCTATAGTACTGTGTGCAATTGAGAGACACCATCTCTTCATCACACTTTACTCACTGGATGATTTTTCCGTACATATGGATAGATTTTGGACTTGCTCACTTACAAATCAAGAGTGGCTGCAGTGATTCAGATGAGAGGTTTGTGTAGCCCAGAAAATGCTCTCCAGCAGCATCTTGAGTAGAGATGAAGGCATGTGAGCAAGGACAGAGCTAACAGACATGACACTTCACCTGATCACACCCTAAACATTTGCATATATTTGCATATAACAGTCTATATTTTAAATATTTGCAGTAGTCTTGCCTCTTACTTTACTTTTGCTTTACCTGGCAGTAGTAGCAGTTTAGGGGAAAGATAAAGGGGGGCAAATGGGTAAAATTAGAGAGAAATTATATGTGGCCAGTGGAGTCTTGACTGGTGATCTGCAGAGGACTGGATGGTTAAATGTATGAAGTTGTGTATGGAAAATGCTGCTTGAAAAGAAGTTCCTGAAAGGAGATGGAAGCATATGGAGGTGCAGACTCACATGGCTTGGCTGGACTAGGTGGCCACGTGTTTTTTGCTCTCTGAGTCGGACTTGTTATGGAAACTATTGTGGCTGTTTGCTTTCAGTAATTGTTCTATGCTGATTCCTGTCCATTTGTGAATGAGAACAGTTTGGAAAATCTTTTAGTCTATATCATCTGCTCTGTGCAGTTCTACTTGATGGCAGCTTCTCTGCTCCATCCTCCTCCTGTATTTGTCTTTGTTTTATTCTAGTTTAATTTGTTAGGACAGTAAGAAACTATTAAGTGCAAACAAAGTGACTTGATAAACTAGGTTGCTTGATCACCTGCTGAAGATCCTAACTGCATTCTTTAGGATGAATTCTGAGTTGCATAACTCTACAGTTTATCTGGTCTCTCTTCATAATATGATCTCAAAGTAGTACTACTTGTTCCATTTTGATTCCCCCCTGCAGGTTGCAGGAGTACTGAGAATATTGATATTTGAGACATTTAAGTCTTTTACTTATTTCTCAGTTGTGGGTTTTTTTGTGTGTTTAAAAATATAAATTAAAAAAGGCTCAAAAGAAAACAACTGAGGTAGATTTTAATGGGGAGAAAAAACAGAACAATACAATTGAAGAAGGTAGGTAGAGATCCACATCTAAATGCAGAACTGTGTGGCATCAAGCAACTTTTTCCCTGAATAAAATGGAGAAGGAATAGATTAGTCCTGCTTTACAAAGGAAGACTTCTGGCATGCGTTAAAGATGTCTGGTGATGGAATTGATCTTTCTGTTAAGTATGATATTTCTTGCCAGGAAAAGAGATCAAGAGGTACATAAAAAATCTTAGTCAAACTACTTAAAAAGATTTCTGACAAATATGGCTGTAATGGGTGAGGTTCCATGTAATCCCTTGTTGTAGAAAAATTTCTCTAGAGTGGTGTACATATATAAAATAAAAGATGGTCAAATATGCATACCAGGGACAGTTTCATGCCTTTCAAGGAAGCCTGACTAACAGCATCCTGTTTTATTATGGAACTTTCCATAGGATGCTGTGAAAATAATGCTGGTGTGGAGATGCATAAAATGTTAACAACCAAGCCACAGAACAATTTAATGTGGAACCTGCTATGCATCCCTTTTCTATTTGATGTTGTTGTAGACTGGAGGATGATAAGAAATATACAGACCAGAAGCATAAGGACAAATGTCTTTCTCTGACGACTTTATGTAGCACAGCAAACCTTCCAAAAAAGTTGAGAATCAGAATTTAGAAAAAGCATTTGGGAAAAGCAACAAACCAAAGTGGACTCAAAATTATGTGAGAATTAACATCCTTGAAAACTCATGGTCAAGAATGAAAAATGTTTCAGGAAATATTTTTCAGATGGACAGAAAATGGCTGACTTGGTTTGGTGAGGTTTGTTTTTTTTTTTTTGGTTGGTTAGTTTGGTTTTGCTTTTTTCTCTCTTTTGTTTTTGTTTTATGGGTTTTTAGAGTTTTTATGCTATTGAAGATTTAAAGAAAGAAGTAATATCTCAAGACTAGAAATGCTTTCACAGCATTTAAGCAAGTGAAGAGCATATGGAAATAAAAAAGAGTTAGTCAACTAAACTGAGAGTTTCTAATTGAACACTGACTTCTGTGGTCCTTTACAAATGGATGACCTGAATAAATATTAGTGAAGAAATTATATATCTTTTAAAATATGCAGCAAGTTCTTAACACAGGAATTTGAGGAAGGCAGTTCATCTATTTAGGGCATATACACATAATCTTTGAGCCTTTCTATGAAAAACAGTAGTTTGAGGAAAAGTCTCAACCAAGACAGACCTTAAAATGAACCAGGATTGGTGAAGAATTAAACTTTCAGAATTGAATTATTATTATTTTTTTTTTATTTATTTTATATTATAGCATGAACACAATCAAGTGTTACAGGAAGACATTTCTAAAATAAGGAAGCTGATGAGACTCTTGCCTAATGGCCAGGCCTCTAGTGCAGTCTTGGGCTTTGTTATCTGTTTCCCTAGGTCTTCTTTGGTATGCTTCACAGTAATTGCACCAAACTCAAATACTAAAAAAGCATGACTAGGAAGGTAGAGTTTAATGAACTGTAAGTTCCAAGTCGTATTCTGAAAAATAGTTTTCTCTGAAGCATATGCTCTGATCATGTTCTACCACCTGGACATTCAGAGTTGTAGTGTCAGCACAAGGATGAAAAGCAGACTTTTCTTTCCACATGACTGTGGGAAAAATCCAAAGAAGAGGCTTCTCTACTCTCCAAATCTGCTAATTTGGTTCTTAATGTGCAACAACTTCTCTACACACTCCAAGGCACTTTACAATATTAGGTAGTGTGATTAGAGAGGTAATTAGGAAACTGTGTAATAATGGGATAAGAGAGAGCTGATGCTTTAAAGCCTGTACATTATAGTCAAAGCAAACTCATTTCATGAATATATAAGTCAGATCAATTTCCACTCATAGAGATACCTCATGCTCCAAGTGATGTTGGACGCTATGATTTAAAGTCAAAGTGGAGGTATGAATCATTATATGACAATGAATTAGTTCATTCTCACAAAGCCACCTACAAAAAAAAAATAGTGTCTGACAGTGGGTCAGCACTAAAGATTGTAGAGCCAGGTGAGAAGAATGAGATACAATTATTTTTGGTAATATCAGGAGCAGAGAGCCTGTGTACAAACTCTTATGCTTATGGAAAATGAATAAAGAAAACCCACCAGAATGGATAGAAATGTTTAAATTTCTTCGTGATGTGAGAAAATGTGAGGCTCACAGGTTGAGAAAGGGCTTTGTTAACATGAAAGATGTAGGGGTTTTAT
Organism: Manacus vitellinus; assembly: GCF_001715985.3. Taxonomy (NCBI): domain Eukaryota; kingdom Metazoa; phylum Chordata; class Aves; order Passeriformes; family Pipridae; genus Manacus; species Manacus vitellinus. The sequence continues at coordinate 9,718,764 of NW_021939256.1, forward strand.
ACAGAAATCTGTATTCTTGCAGCCTGCTTCTGCAGTTCCTATTGAATTATTTTGAGGTCTCTTTTTCTTGGCTTTTATACGACATTGAGAGTGGGGTACGTTAGGGGATGGTAGAACATTTCTTAGCTGGAGATATTTCCATTACATTAGTTTAAAGATGCCTCTATGCTTTCTGAAGGAGATGTACTTCCCTACACTACTCACAGCCTATTTTCTTTGCCAATTACTAGCCCATTTTCCATATACTTTGACCCATAGTTTTAGTTTAAGTGTGTTCCTGTGTTTATTGATTACTGGGGAATAACATAAGGTGGTGTTTGCTTTCAGTAGTGATCATTCTCATGCAGTAAAAGGAAATTACATTTTCAAATTAAATAAAATTTACTTTAGAGGAACTTTTATGATGGCACAAAATCACTGAATGTATCATGTCCACAATCAGAATGTTAGTGAGCAGCTATTTTGCACTCTGCATGTACCATGCAAAACATGTAAAAGGCTTTTCTTTTTTGCACATATAAGAATTAGAGATACATACAGGAATGACAGTTTCAGTTGCCTAGTATAGAGGATGTCATTTAGCATATCCTGTGCATACTCAAACAGCCCAGTTTTCAGTAACTATGTAAAATCATGCTGTTGCTGACATGAGAAATGTGACCTAGGGACCTACTGAGAATCACACATCACTCTACAGCTTGTGCTAAAGAGAGAAACCTCTTTACATAGAAAAGTCATGAATCCATAACGTATGAAGGTGAGAAATTACAGCACAGGATGACATTTACATAGGTTAAAATGCAATTACTTTCTGAGAATTTCTGAAAATTTGCAGCTTTCTGAGAAGACACTGGTGTTGATAAATTTCATTTAAAAATGTATGAAGTCTGATCTGAGGTCCAATTCTGTGAGTTGTCAGGTGCCACAAGTTGTTACTAGGCACCTTGAGCTGAAACTGATGTTCAACAGAATATATCCCACAGGGCAGAGCCCTCATCATCTCCTTTCCAGGATCATAATGATTTGGGACACACTGTTATGCACAGAGAGAGGCAATGGTAGATACTGTATTGTCATAATCATTTAATGAAGTCTCTTTGCTGTTAAGAACAGGGAGTTGCATACATTTTTTATACTGCAGAACACTGTCTTATGTTTAGTCGTACTATCATCTTTTGAAAAAAAGAAAATGGAAATGAGTAATGGATCTAAACTACATTTAGAAGTACATTTGTTAAGCTGCATGTTGGAGTTCCCATGTAGAATTTCCATTCGAAAGTTTTCAAATTATGAACATCAAAATATCTTTTGTACTTTTTGGTGGTATATAGTACTAATTAATTGATTTGAACAAATGAAAATGGGGCTTGTTTATACAAGAACAACACACCATTCTTGGAACATGCATTTAAATGATACTTTTACCAAAACTACTTTTTTTCTATCACAGAGATATTATATACTTCTGCATTTCCATAAAACGCTTTGCTATTGAGGGTATTCTTTTGATACTCACTTTTCAGCAAAAAGATTAGGCATCTTTAAGTAGGAGTACAGCATGCATAGTTGAGTCCTATTATTTTATCCATATGATTAGAGACAATAAAATCAGTGTGAGAGAATATATGAGTGAAAAAAGATATTCATCAAAAAAAGCACCAATTATTGCTTGATAAATATTGCTAATACCTTTGCTGTGACAGCAAAACTTGCTGTCCAAGTGAGCTAACTTTCTGCATATGTTTAATTCTGGACTGCAGTGAGGGTCAGAAATATGAAGAGACAGTACTGTCAGAAAAGCACAGTTCTTAAACTAGCTGACTGGATATTCTTAACATGTGCATGGTTTTCCAGACATCCTAGAGGGTGAATGAATATTTGACACCCTTCCATAAAAGGCTAAGTGTTTGTGTAGGAAGTAGTGAACGCATTCACAGCATACTGTGTTTGTTTTTTTTTAATTGCTACCATATGTTGCAAATAATGAGAATTCCTTTACTTTTTGAGTTTGTGGTAATAATAAGTAGTAGTTCTTGAGGGCTTTTGTAGTTCAGCTGTAGTACAGCATTACAGCTCATGTAGATCTAGAAAAATATGGAGCAGTATAATGAACAACTAGTGTTTCCAACTCTTGATTTGATCATTTATGTAACTCCTAAATTATGCTCTCTTACTGCAGTATTATTTATTTATATTGTGTTACTAACTGAACTGAAAGTTGGACATGGATCACCAGAGACCTTTTCTAGTTTACTCTATCCACTGTATTGTGGTTTTCAGCTAATAGTACCAGGTCTTATTGGTAACACCTAAGCACATTGGAGATTAATTTCTGAGGCCAGGCTGATAAGCTGCAAGTGACCTCTGCAGTGGAAGGGACCACGAGAGAATGGCAGTTTTTCTGGAAGTTTGATACTCTCAATACACCATTTGGACCCCTGAGAGACACCAAGAGTAACTAGGTAGTCTAAAAGGAAAAAAGAATAAAAAGTGGAGGCCTTTTCTGTGACATTGCTCTTTGATTTCTGGTTAGATATTCTTAGGAATTTCTTACCTAAACACATTTCCCTTCAAGTTTTCTTTAACTAAAGATGGCTTTGGAGTTCACTTTGATGAAATATTTTGTTTATAGCTCACAAAGCTATACTCATACTCCAATTTTTACTGGCTTTGGGGCTTTGTGTGGTTTAGGTATTCCCTTGCCATTTTTTGGGGCTATTTTTATTTTCCTTCAAGACATGTCATCTAGAAAAGGGAGAATAGGGGAAAGTGTGCACACATGAAACTCTCCTTTAGTAGGTTTTACAGTGCTAAGGCTCTCTCTTGGGTCTTAAAGTTATGAATACTGTGCTATATTAGATCTATGAGGTTCACTCAGTGTTGATCAAGAAAGGGACCTGAACCAAATCCAGGAAAAAAAAAGTAATTTGCAAGCTTTTTATAAATAGCTAGCGTAATTGCAGAGTGGGTACGGGTGGGCAAATAGTTCTTATTTCACATTATCTTACGTCAAAGCCACTCAGTTATTTTCCTGTTTTAGTGTGCTATTTCTGGAAGTACTTCTTGTTTTGTTGCATCCTCTCCAAAATTTCCTCTCTCCTATTCAGTTATGTCTGTAAGCATCAGATCTTCAGATTTTAAAAAATGCCCTGAACATAGATTCTAGGCTCTGTTAGTTTGGGTGACTTGTTAAATAGCAGAAATCTCAAGAATGAATTACATTTGTGACCAATGGAGTGAGATCTCCAAAGATGTATAAAGTAAGATATTTTTGGTTTAAAATAATAAAAAGTCACCTAGTCACAACAGAATTATCTTACATGTTCTTACTACTCCAATCAGTACTGTAAATTTCTGGTAAATGCTTGTTCTGACCTATATCAGATGAGCACCTGACCTTTTCATTTTTCGTGAAATACTGTTTAACAAAATCACTTGTTATGGTGATATTAAAATTATTATGAGATGTAAGTCAATTCTGCACACTGATAATTTAGAGTGGTTGTGATTTAAAGCAGATTAGAATCTCATTTTACTTCACCTAGAAACTTGGAAAACATATTCACTAATAATTATTGTTAAGAGCAAGAGGGACTCTTACCATAAAATGAAGCGTTATACACATTTGCAGTCATACTAAGAATTTGTTGTCTATAACTTTTATTTTTATGCTTTGAGCTAAAGCTCAAGTCATATTTTTGGCTTAGTCCATTTACAGCATTTCATACAGCATATTTCATGAGTCCACAGTCTCGCAAATACAGGAGAAGGGTATGCTCTTAAAATGACAGACTGCTTCCACAAGCCATCTCTCTTAGGGATAAAGCAGATCATGTCCTTTTGCAAAGTACAGTGTTAATGCCTGAAAAGAGGGTAACACATAGCAGTTGTTTTGGTATTGTTAGATCTGTTTTCTTGTACACAAGATGGCAGGTTTGGTTTTGCACCACTAACCTTGTTAGAAAATGTGGAGCAAATGTTTCATTTCATGAACCTGACATGTCGCTTGTTGATGCTACTTTTTTCTATATTCTTTTAAAGACTGGATAGGTTAACTGCTCCTATATAGTCAGCAATTCTCTGGTTTCTTGTTTTTCTCTGTCTGTGAAAGACTAATATGGTAAACTGATTTTTCTTATTCCTGCAATTATTGGTTATCTACAATGCAATCTCTTTGGAATCTTCCTATAACTCATTATATTCAGAGAGGTAAACTATTCTGCTAGAATGGCATGACCTGTGGTGTAGCCACCTACGTGCCTGAAGAGGGGAGTTAGAAGGTCTCTTAAACTTCATGTTTGGTTTTCTTTACTTTGGAGCCATTTACTTTCAGTTTGGAAAACTCCTTAATGTCTCTGTTGAAGAATTGTCTCACCAGAATCTGCCAGCTCTTGTAAGCTTTATGGTAGGGTAGCAGTCAATTTTTAGTCTTCCAGAAAAGGAGGAAAAGTAACATCAAAAATCTGATTTTTTGTTTTAGTTTGCTGGAGGGGAGGGCTCTGGATCTTCTCCCTGGGGTACCAGTTCTGGTTCCATCTCCATCTGAGGGGCCACTTCCGACGGTTTGAGGTGGATAGGGAGGGGGAAACTCCAGCACCAGGGGTTTCTTCAGGTCCTGAGCCTGGAGGGGAGAGGTGCTCTCCCCTCCCCCCACCCACAAGGTCCCATAGCAGCCACAGAGACAGCACACTGGGCGTGGAGAGGAGGCAAGAGAGAGTTTATTGTTGGGGTAGTTACATATATAGGGTTAGGAGGATTCACAGAGTAACCAATTACAGGTCTCAAGGGGCTTACAGAAAAAACAATCAGGTAAAGAGTTAACAGCTGATAGGAAAGGGTTAACAAAGACCAATGAGAAGACCTCAGGACATCTTCCCAGGACACTCCTGCATGGGAGACAAGACTCCTTCACAGAGGGTGTCAGGAAGAAGGAGCAGTGACTTTGCAGAAATACAAAAAGCCATTTTGAAACATGTTTAAACCACAGTTTCTCATATAATGCAGATTTACTGCCATATCGGGCTGATTCTATTTTAAATTTTTCTGTGTTTAATATACATACATGAACATGCATAATTCTTATGCTACAAGCTTATAGGTATTAAATTAAACTGAGACTTCTCAAGAAATATGAAAAAGAGTGACAGAGCATTTCTACTATTTATTATATAACAATTGTCTCTTTAAATATGAAAACAAGTTATGTAAGATGATGTCTTCAGAAATCTCAGTGGATGGTATTTCTGCAGTCTTTTCAAAACAAAGGAAAAAGCTTCACATTAAGTGACAAACTTGACAGGCAGCATTATTGAATTTTTTTAGATCAATATCCACATTAAAATAAACACCTTTATGATTTAGGAATACACCAAATTTCCTGGTTTTGTGTCAGCAGACTTTTAGTGTCAGTTGAATTTATCATTTCAGAAGCGCTGAGAACCAATGGTACCTTCTATATTTTATTAACTAAACAAATATGAAGTACTGTTGTGGCACCTTTTTGAACCAGATATAATCCACTGAGAACCCAAAGCTTGGTTTTAGTACCACTGGGTTCAATGCAGCTATCAGTATTTACAGCAAACATAAGATTTAGTTTCCTCTGAATTCCCTATAAGAGCTTCACTCTTAAAAAGGATTACAATCTCTCCACAGGAAAGGAAATTTTTAGTCCTCTCATTGTGCCTACTTTTCTTCAAATTGTCTTTCAAGTACCTGGAAGATTATGTACTTATACTGCACAAGGACCATTCTTAAAAATAAGTAATATAATTATCTAGTTAATCAGATAGAGGTTTGTTTGTCTTGGGTTTTTTTTCTATTTTCATGTTAGCTGCTTTTTTTTTCCTTCTGAGTCAAGTTTCTGCTTTTATCTCTGCACAGAAGGTCTTACTTTGCTCCCTGAGAGGGCACAATAGTCACAGGCACATGTCTGCAAGGTAGATTTAAGACCCCATTTGCTGGGATGAAATGTGAAGGATTCAGTACATAATTCTTAGAAGTCGTATGAGAGAACTGTTTAGTTTTTACAAATGTGTGTTTTGAATACCATATGAACATCCGTGCATCCCAACAGCTGGAGGTGTGTGGGCAACCTAGTGTTTTCAGATTCAGAGAGGCAGAACATATCCATCCTTGACATTCTGTGCAACTGGACAGCTCCCAAGACCAGATTGAGATCATATTACATGACACTGCTTTGGACACTAGAGATTTATTTTAAAATGCTGCCAATGGGAAGTATGTCAAAAGCACTTCTCTACTCCCTCAGATTGATAGCTGCAAATTGATATCTGGATCTCTCGCCAGCTGTTTGGAGCTCTCTGGCCTTTCCATGTGAGAGGATCACACTGGACACACATATTCCTTTCTGACCTTAAAAGTAATAGAGTCTAGAAGTGAAAAATGAAGGTTCTCTCTAGGAGAAGCAGAGTTTGGTACAAGTTAGTTAATGTATGCTGCAAGTATAATTTAGAGAAAAACAACTCAGTTTGAATGAGTTTGAAAATGGAATAAGCTAGCTACTACTTTTTTACCAGGTATACCTTTTATCATTGTAGAAACTAGAATGCTTAATAAAGACATGGGAGAGTAAAAGAAGGTAAAAAGTGGTGATCTTGGTGCACTTACCTATTTCTCTTGAAAATTTAGTTTTATTACATAACGGTCCAGGTAGTAGAGTGGCGGTGGGGTTTTTTGGTGGTGTTTTTTGTTTGTTTGTTTTACTGTTGGGTTTTTGTTTGTTTCTTTCTTTTTTGGTGGAATAGTGTCCAGCTTACAAAACAGCTTACAAAAACCTGAAAGAGGGTTCCTTGAGTAGTGCATTTTTATATTTGGTAGCCAGATACCAATCAGTAACATTTTAGGGCTCAGGAGGCTCTTAAAGGCAATTATTTAAAACTGGAATAGAGAAAGGGAGTGGTTTTCCCTCAAAAAAAAGATCTTTTGCTACTTCAAATTGTATTTAGGGAAGCTTGGCACTTTAATGTTAACACTTCAATAAAAACCATTTTCTGTAGTGCTGTTTGAAATAAACTAATAATAATGTACATTTTGTTTTTCTCAACTGTCAGAGTGAAATGTTTCTCTATCTTCAAAACCTTATTCTCTGTATTTTAAAGCTGAATTTACAAATGGGCTCAGTCCTCCTGAAGCTGAACTTCTTGATTAATTTGCTATTGCTTAAAAAGTTTTATTTGCCTCTCCTTGGAGCCAAATGTACCATTGTTCCAGCGTAATCTATTAGATTGTTGTAGTTACCAGAAATGTCATGGAGCCTGCCACAGAACTCTGATGTATTGCCAGTGTTCCTAAGAAACTCAGTTTCAGAATTTCATATGTGCTAAACTATGTCATAATTGCCATTTAGACAAGGTTGAATTATTTTCAATTTTCAGAGCTTTTATTTAAGAAAAAGAAGCAAGAAAAATAGAGTTTGTACATATATGTCAGGGGGAAATGAATGCATCTAATTAGCTCCTAGTGGTCATTACAAACAAACAAAATGACATTTTATTTGAAGTAAAGAACAAAGAGCAAACTGTTGCCTTGTGCTTTTTCACAGGGAGAAAAAGGGAGGAAAAACAGTCTTGTGATTGGGGCTTCAGACTGTAAATCAGGGAGCAAAGTAGTTTACAGTAGGTGTGATGAGTGAGTCCACATGATTGTGTGCAGCTACTATTCTTTAGCCTGTTTCTCAGCTAGATAGCTGGACTTGCTCAGTCCTGATATTGCTCTGGCCACAGCATTGGTGTGTAATGTAGATATACTCATTTTCTACTATGGTTGTTGAAGATGGTATTAATTTTTTATTAGGAATTGGCTGTTTTACTCTGGGATTGCACAATGGGGTCTTTGGCTTGCCTACCACTCTCACATACTCGAAAGATATAAAGGCTGCTCCACACTGTGATGACGTATCTGTAGGGACAGTTCATATCCAAACTTGTTCCCCTGTTTTTGTGTTTGTCTTTACCAAAATATATCAAATATACTTTTACTGACTTACGTAGTGTCAAATCAAAACTGTTAGATTTTGTTTAGGTAAAAAAATGAAAGAATGACAGGTGTAGGGGTTTCCTTGCTGCCTATCATGCAGCTAACAGAAAGCAGAAACGAGAAATGGAACTTCTTCAACATGGACTTGGGGCCCAAATAGCTATTTTAGGTCCTCAGTGGATTTGCAGTGAGGTACTACATGTCACATTGTCACATTTTTCTTTTTTTTTTTTTACTGTTTTTCTTATCCCTAGTGGTTAGATTAAGGATAGAATGGATTTATTAACCTGTATCAGACACACGTTCAATTTGCTGTGCAAGTACATAATAAAATTCATTTGAAAATCATATTCAGAGAGGATTTTAAACTGTCTTATTTCCTATGTTAGGTTATTGACAAGGATCTTTCTGACTTATTAGAAACATGTTTTAAACTCAAATTGCAGGGATTTTAAGTTTTTAATAGGATTTAACAACAGTTGCTGTTGATTATTTGTATGTTTAAATACTTCTTTCCATTTCTACATACCAGTTTATGTGTACTCCCATAAAAATAATCAGATTTATTAGTCAAGATTCCTATGGGAGAGAGAGCTGGAAATCTTCTCTGGAAGTCTGGGATTTTCTCTGTTTTTACAATTGGCAACATCTGGAGAAGGTCACTGTCTCCTCCTTGTAGTCTTCAAAACCTATTCACCTCAATCTTCTTTTACCTCTAGCAGAATCACAGAATATCCTGAGTTGGAAGGGACTCACAAGAATCCTCAAGTACAGCTCCTGGCCCTGCATTGGACCACCTATAGAACCTGCCTGAGAGCACTGTCCAAATATTTTTTGAACCCTGTCAGCTATGGTGCTGTGACCACTGCCCTGGGGAGCATGTTCCAGTGCCCAAACACCCTTTGGGTGAAGAACCTTTTTCTAATATCCAGCTTAAACCTTCCCTCAGACAAATTCAGGCCATTCCCTTGGATTCTGTCACTTGTCACCACAGAGAAGAGATCAGTATGTAGGCTTCATTAGATCAGCTGTGATTCAGTCAGGGATAAGTTCCTGTTGGGAATTTTGATACCGTTGGTCAACTGATACAACAGTCTGAATATAGTCCTTCCTCTCTGTCTCTTCATTCTTATGCTGTTTAGAAAGGTAGATATTTGAAGAATTAAAAATTTGTACCAGGTCTTTTTGTGAAATTAAAATATAAAATTATACAATTGTATAATAATGCATTATATTGAGGCTAGAGAAAAAGTGACTTACGTTATTGTTAATTTTATTTTGTTTGCTGCTTTAAATTAATTATGTTAATATAAAAATAATAGAATATGATAAAACTGCTAACAACTAACATCAAAATGAAACATTTTGTCATACCTGAGACAAAATATTTTAAATTTTCCACTGATAATGTAATCTAAAATCTTATTTCCCTGTGAGGTATTACTTCAGTGAAACTGTACTTTTTGGTAGAAATCTGTCCATTAGAAAATAAAGAGGCCAGATACGCCCTGAAACTTTTTTGAGGAATGTCTTCCCCGTAGTAGATAGTACAATTCAAGATGACCACGTCACATTTGGTAGGCACTCCCCAGAATTGGATTCCAGGCAGTTATTTAAACCTGTTGATGTACATTAACAGACTCCCACTAATTTCAAAGATGAAGGGAAAGAGAAGAAATTGAATCTCGCACTTAATTTAGGAGCCCACTTCTCTTGATTGAATTAAGCTCTCTCACTTCTGCTAATTCTTGTGAACTCCTAAGTGATTCTTGAAGCATTTTTTCAGAAATGTAAAGTGTTTTATGTGGCTCCCTGCTGTGTTTACACGTCCTGAAAAACAACACAAAAAAGTCAAAACCCATTAAGAGTCAGAGGTTGCTAACTTTCAGAGATCAAAAGGAAAAGAAAGGAGGTAACTTTTTTTGAGCCAAGGGAATAATAAAATCTGAGAAACAGGTATTGTAGAGCTACCTACCTGCTTATATGGCCCTCAGCAGTGATTAGAACATGTTATTTCAAATGTAACTCTGCTACATCTTTGGTTTCTGTATTGTCAACAAGGTCTTTTCTAGTCAGTCAAATAATTTGAATATGTTAAATTGTATCAGTGGTATTATGAAGGTTAGAAATGGGTCATGTACTAAATCATATAGAGCGGAAGTCTACATGAACTGGTCTTGTTTAGTAGTTGTATTCAAGGTTTTCTTGTTTCCTTTTTTTAATTCCAAGAAAAATTGCAATATTAGTTTAAGGAGTTTTTGGTGAGTTGTCAGTTATTTGTGTTTATTTGTCATTGTTTTTACTATTTGCTAGGGGATGTAGGGAACCTTACTAGCAAAAAATCTATGTAAAATGTATATATTTTATACAGAGTAGTTCCTCTGAAGTGGTTCAACTTTTTAGTGGAATATTACTGCCATATATGATCCTAAGCAGGAAGGAAGATAATTTCAGAGGCAGCTATTGTTTCATTTATTTTGCTTGAGTTTCTAGGACATCAGATTTTGAAAGAATGATTTAGATTACCAAACAAAGTATCTGGTACTGTTTTAGCTCTCTTAATAACGGCTCAGATTTCATCAGAAGAATGTGGATCTCCTGTAGTTTCTTGCTCAGATCTGTTGTATTTTGGATACCCTTGGGTTCTGGAAAAAGCACTGCATGTCTGTAGTTAGTCACCTGTGTCACACTGTGTTAGTTGCTCAAGGGACATGCTGAAAGATTGTTTGAAGAGACATTCTGCTTGTAAAATGACATAGCAAAAAAAATACTTTGGTGTTAAACGCCTCAAAGATAGAGCCAGAGACTGCATTTTTTTCATGTGTTTCCTGATTTGCACTTCTCTGAGGGAATTAGTAATCAAATAAGCTCTTTGTATAGTTTTACATGCAAGAGATTAGCACATTCTTACCAATGTGTATCTGCTTAGCACTAAATAAGTAAGGTGTTTTGTATTCAATGAAGCTGCATCTACAAACTGTGTAAGGCCTGGTAAGGTACTAGTTAGAAATGCTCAGCTACTTTGGAATTTTAAAGCTACTTTTGCTCTGATCATAGTCATAGTTGCCCCTCTTCCTATCTCAGGAAGAAATTCACACCAAAAGTCAAGACTGAATGGACTTATTGCTCAGACCTTAAAAACATTATGTTACACAGGTTTGAGTATTTTGATTTTTTTCTTTTTCCTTTTGTCCCCCCATCTCCAATAATTTTTCCTAAGTGAGAATTATTAATTCAGTTTCAATTTGGCCTATATTAAAAGTAGGTTCAGTTGATCAGTGTAGAGAATCAGAGATTAAGGATTTAACAGGTACAGGATGTATATATGCATAGATGGATATAAACATCAGGAATCAATGAATTTGAAATCTTAAAATGCAGCATATGTTTGAACCAATATCTAGACCAAACGTCTGCTTATGTGTTTAGGAGGGTTATTAGTTAGCAGAAATCAGTATGATGGCAATAACATGATGGAGGTGTATGTAGTATTTGATAAAAAGTATCTGGGAAATCAAGTCCTTGAGTGATCATTTGACAAATTCTACCTTGTTCTATTCAGCTCCCTTTCTTAATTAATGATTAATATTTGGAATTGGAGGTTCCCTGAGCTATGTCTCATAAAGGCAGTGTTACTGAATGGAAGTTGTATGTGTCTTCATGAATTCTAGTGTAATAAAATTAATTAGAATATAGCATCATGCTGCTGGTACCCTTTGTAAGCTATTACTTAATGCCATAAAATATAATTGCAGACATTATGCCATTACTCGTGGCAGATTACATAAAGTTAAGAAGGCAGATGGTCTGTGAGATATGTGACAAGTTACAGCCCTGAAGTTTAAGAAAGGTCTCTTATAAGGATTTCTTTCTTTTTTTTTTTTTATTTAAGCTTTCCAATATGTCCATTCTTACATAATTATGTTCAGTATTCACTGGTTTACAAACATTTCTTTTTACCCTTAAACTTCTACTCTTCTGCAGGCAACTTTCTTTGTTTCATAAATCAAAATTTGCAAAAAGGTTTTTTGATCCTGGATCTAATTAACGTCTTTTGTTTGCTTAAAAGGGCAGCCATTCAGTTTTGCTTGTCTAAGCAAATATTCAAGCAGGAGTAAAATTGTTGCTTACTAATTGGTTTTTCATTTCAGGTGATATCTTTGCCTCTAGGTACTGTGGGTTGTTACCTTATTTGTTATCCATGCTTCCCTTAATTCTCTTTTATTTGCACATCAAATAAGTTTGTGATGAGACAGCACTTACAGCAATTAGAGAACCACCAAAAATGTGTTCTTGGGTTACTTTCATTTAGAATTGGTGAGCTGACTTTAAGCTACATCTTGACTATGTGAATCCACTTCCGGTAAATACAGACTTATGCTTCTGGGAATTATATCTATTTATATGCAGATATTTCTAAAGCTTTTACAGAAGCACCTCCTCCCTTTTGCTTTTGCTCTATTTATTGTGCTTTTGATTAATTTATCCATGAAGTCTCCTATTTGTTCTATTGTTTTAAATGTAGTCTAGAATATTTGGCTGTACATCAAAACTAAGAAGCTGAAAAAGTATTTTGAAGAGTACATGGCTTTGAATAGTTTATTCCCAAGAGATGGTTAAATATATATTTAAGTTCGGTATGTCTTCCTTGTATTTCAATTCATGAAAATTCACTGTCAGCAGTCCATCTCTCTCAAAGCTTAGAGTTAGCTGAACAATTGGTTTTAGTAATACTTTGCTTTAACTGACTTGAAGTATTTTCTTATTTTGGTTTCTCCGATGTAAATACATTTCACTTTCCTTTATGGATTATGCAGCATTCCCTTGTGAGCTTTTTATTTTTAGTCTATGCCTACTATATATACACGTTTGGACTTGAGGATCTTAAAGGTCTGTTTGAACCTTAACAATATTCTATTATGCGGTTTGCACTTCCTTCAGATCATTATTGGCTGCACCTGCTGTTTCCTTCTGGTGAGTAAATTTAGATGTTTATTCCTGTATCTGTACTTCCACCAGAAAAGTAATAAAAAATATTTCCTGGTATGTAGAAAACTAGCTACTAGAGAGATAAATCTAGAAATGCCTGCATTTTACCTTTCTCTTTCTGAAGACCCTTTCTTTTATATTTATGCCTTCTTTATGGGATACTCGTTCTCTATCTTGATTAGTGTTCTTCTCTTATGCATTTCTCCAGCCACCATCTCCTATGTAGCTGTTCTTTCCTAATTTCTTTTCCTCATCTCCCTCTTTGTTGCCTTAATGCTGCCTTCTAGCACAGTGCAGCAAAGGACCATAGAGAAAATAGAGTGAGCTTCAAAAACTCATTTCTTCAAATACTCATATTATTTTTCACCCAACATGAACACATTAGATAATCACATAGACTATTTTGATTAAGGTCAGTTAATGGAAAAAAGTTATGGAACTTGAAAGTTGCAAAATACTGTAGCTCCCGAGCAACATCATTGGTGAACACTACTGCACTTTTGATATGGGGTTTTACCCAGCATTAATTTTAATGCAGCCCCAAAGGGCCAGCTAATCAGTCTTTTCATTTAGTAGCATTACAGTATCAGAATGTATTTTTAAAGATCTTAGAAGAAAGCAACTAAAAACAGGAGGTATATTAATTTAGTCAGGAGACAATGCAATATGCAATTACACCAACTCACAGTAAATCTGACCAGTTAAAAGCAAGCTTGTTTGATCTGGAAAAGAAAACCTCTGAATTAAAGCTTGGAACTCTGGGATGTCACTGAGCTTGTTAATCAGAGTGACTAGGACAATAAATCTCTTTCCGCAGAGTTAATAACAGCTAGAACATTGGAGGTGCAGCTAGGTATGAATATGGGATTCCCAAGAAGTTAGGTTTAGGTGGCCTTGGGATTTTATTCATTAAATGAACCATCAGTCACATCTACAGCTGAATTTGATGGAGTGTTTGTAAGTGGCATATCAGTTAGTTTTAGCTGCACAGTCTTTTTCTAACTTTAAACTATAGACCCCTTTTCATGGATTCAGACATACTTGATTGATTCAATTCCATGGATTTTAAATGACCACATGTGTGATGTCTCATCAGTGCAAACTTAAAATAGGAAGACTCTGTTACAGGTCTAAGAGCTCTGGATGTTTTTATGCACTCAGAATAGTCTACCAAACTTGTTGATTTTTTTTTTTTCATTTTGGATACAAATCTCATTGTGATTAGTCATACCTCAGTTATTATACCTTGTTCCACATGGAAAATGGGAAATCTATGTTCATTGCACATGGTGAGGGCTCAGTGAGCCCTTACTTTGTTTTATTCCTGAGTCTTATAATTTTGCTCTTACAAGAGAGCACAGTGCTAATAATAAAGAGATGTTGATTTAAGTGTTCTCTCACTGAAACAGACATAGCTGGTTTTTCAAGGAGACATCATTCATCAGAGAGACGTTTTTTCAGAAAACCAGATGATCAAACTGGAAAAGACCATGGGAAAAACAGGTCTAATGCTAAACTAGTAAAAATTACTAAATGCTGAACTACTAAAATTATTTCACTCCTTCACTCACTTATCAAGATCCATTTTTATCTCCATTCCTCCTGCATTATATCTGTTCTGAGAAACTGCATTTCCTGGTGGTTAGATACTCTTTTCTAACTCCTGATTTGTAGTCAGGATATATAAATTTTTTCATATAGTAATACTGTCTCTGGATATAAGTATATCTGCTTGTTCCATTTTCTCGTACTTATCTATCTGATGTATCTCTAGTCAGTAATCATATCTCCTCTGAATATTCTTTTCAGGCTCAAATAACTCAACCAACTTCTAGACATCACCTTTCTTCCTTGGTTAACCCTTCTTTTGCCCCTCCTACTACTGAGATCGGTTTGAAATAATCTTAGATACGTGTGACTTGACTCGCACCTAATATTTTAGGTGAGGTATAACCAATATTTTACTCAATAGAATTTTTAGCTCCCCATATTTACTCTTTTTCACAGAATATTGTGAGGAAGAGACCTCACAAGGATCACAGAGTCCAACTCTCAAGTGAATGGCCCATATGGGGATCAAACCCACAACCTCAGCGGTATCAGCACCAGGCTCTAATCAACTGACATAATCTCAGGGTCATTTTGCAAGTTTGCATCACAGCTGATTAATTCCTCCAAGTCCTTCTAATGTGTCCTGTTCTTCTTTCTGTGTAGTGTGGTGATAAAAAGAAATTCTTGTTTTAAATCTGCCTTTTTGCTCCACTCTTTTAATTTCATATAAATTTTGGTATTGTAATCTTCAAGGCCACTCAGTTTTCTAAATTATATGCCTACCCCTCTGTGTTGATGATGCCTTCAATGTGTGTGTTGCCAATATAAAATTCATAAATGCTAATGTTTGCGGCATAGTAATTCATTCAATTTTTTTATCTTACTGAGGATCTTCAACACTAATTTCTCAGAAGCCCAGTCAACTGGCAGGGGAAATCTGTTGACCAAAGATCATCTCATGACAAGGAAGATTATGCTGCATTTGAAGTTGTATTTCACTGAGTCTGAAGAAAATTTTCATTATCTGAAGTTTAAAAGAGGGAGAAGTGTGCTAAAATTCACACGCTGTGTTACAAAGGAAGGGCTTTATGCACATGATAGGAATATGCATATTCGGTTGGACTTTGTCTCCTAAATGAGGAGTAGGATAACCTTCATGTCAGTCCTTTTGCTATGTTAGTTATCATACGTACTACATAACTTGCCTATTCCTGTGTAGATGTACTAATAACTATAAAATCTGTTTATTATTTGGAATTGTGGAGAACAAGCAAAAGTCAGAGAGCCATGTAGAAAGGCAAGTCTTTGTTACAGGAAAGAGGTATTGTACTGTGAGAGTCCAAGCGCCAACACCATAGTATCTACCTGCACATGACAACTTATGCCCATTCCCGCCCTTTCTTGAAGTCCCATCCACCTTTTTGTCTCCTGTGATCCATTGGTTTTTTTCCTACAGTCTTTTTCCTCTATCAACCAGTGACTTTAATCTCTCTTTGCCTAAAACTGTGCTTGATGCAAGGGGTATCACAAGGGGTAGGCATTAAAGTGGAAGAATATAAATGTTTCACTAATGGTAAATTGGCAATGAATCTGTTTTGGGGTTTTGGTTTTGGTTGTTTTGCAAGTTTTTTTCCCCAGTTTTAATAAAAAAAAAATCTCCATAAATTCTTATTTTTCAGTTTCTAAAACTGCACAGATTTGTTTTAGGAAAATAATGTATGTTTTCTATTTTTCTTAAGTACCTTATTTCTGAAGAAAAGTCAAAATTCTTCCCTGTCACACAGAAGAGATGATTTATATTTTTCTGTGCTCTTGCTTTATTCCGTGGTTTCCAAATAAGTCATGAGTCTTCCTCTTAGTAGCATGGGACCCTGTTACTTACGGCTTTCTTCTTTGTTCAAACCGATATTAGGAGCTGTGATGAATAGGGGTAACTTGACTCTGTAGGACAGGAGGAGATATTTTTAGGCTTGGGTTTTGTTTTTGTTTTTTTTTCTTGTTTGTTTTTTTTTGTGGTTTTGTTTTGTTTTGTTTTGTTTTTTTGTTTGTTAAGTTTTGTTTTGTTTTGTTTTTTGTTTGGTTGGTTTGGTTTTGTTTTGGGGTCTTGTTTGTTTGTTTTGGGTTTTTTTAGCATATCTGCCTCTGTAAAAATTTTCTACTATCAGGAAAAACACAAGGCTAAGCTAAGAGTTATTCCTCATGGCAGTTTGTCAAACTTATCCCTTTATGATTGTCATCTTGTCACTGAATGCTAGAGTGCTCCTGATGTTGTATCCTGAACATTGCATGCATTTGTCACTTGGATTTGTCATTTTTGCAAAGGAAGCCTTTCCAGGCAAAAGAAAGAGAGGAAAAGTCTCACTTTCCTTCCCCTTTTCAGTAGAAAGCGGTTGTAATCCTAAATTATGCAAGGAGCCCACCAGATGGACTGTGGAGAGTGCCTTAGGACTACATGCAATAAAAATAACAATTAATAATTAATAACTGCGCTGGACTGGGCCTTCCAGCATTGTTTTGTTTGAAACTTACAAAATATTTCTGAGTAACATAGGTTCACTCTAATACCCAGCATGTCAGCTGTAAGCTTATTACAAAATTGGCTTAACTTGAAACGGACCTGATAATAAATGTGATGTCAGTCACCCCACTAGTGCTATAGGGAAAAAGTCAATTGGTTTTCTTTGAGAGTCTGGAACAGCTGGGGAAATTAGAACAAAGTGATGTGTGGTATATGATACCATATATATCCCTAGGAGTTTTCTCAGTTGTTACTGAATTAAGGAAAGTCTTAGTGAGAGTCTGAGAAAGTTAATTGGCCATCTATGAATCTCTGGAGTTTTTGATCATCTGAAAGGCTGATATAGGAGATAGCTTAAAAAATAAAGTAAAATTCAGAATGTCATTAAACATGCACAGGTTTTAAGTGCTCTGCATGTGCAAATGGGGGGAAAAAGTACAGCTTTGCAAGTCTTGAAAGTGCTAGCAAATTATATTCTAACTAGACAATAATCTCATGTATACTATATTTCAGTAATTATTGCAAGGATAAACTCTCTAAATTTGGGTTGCTTGATGTTTTGTTCATGTGGCCGGTAAAGTTCTTATTTTGCTCTAGCTGTGTGGTTCAAATTTTGCTACTTGAGACTTTAAAATCTGATAGCATAAACTTGATTTCCACAGCTGCTGCAGAAGCCTGCAAGTATTGCTGTTGGGTAGGTTGGAAGCCATGGGGATTAGGGGAGGTACTGCAGATTTCAATATTGTAGCTTTCTTGAGCTGTGTTTTAGCATTATGGCAGACAACTCTCTAGGCACTACAGAAGACTTGTTCTCTGCAAATCTGACTCTTGTTTGAGCAACACTGATTCCTGAGAAGATCTAAATGCTGTTTAATATTTTCCCCACATTTGTAGTATTTTTAATGATTTTGCCCTTCCAGAGTCTCTAATAGCTTATACATTTCTGCTTATACAAGAAGATTTCCCTCGAGAGTGGAAGACTCTGAGTGGAGGACTGAGAGTGGAAGGGTCAGTCTTTTTTGACCTCTGGAATTTGAGTGACATAATTTATTCTTTTTTTTTTTTTTTTATTCAGTCAGTTCAGGTTTGTGAAGTAGTTCTAAAACTATTAAGAGACAGACATGGAAGTAATCAGACAAAAAGTCCTCGGGAGTTCTGGTTAAAAAATGAGAAAATCAGTTAGTATTGATTAGCTTAATGGAATCTATTTGGGGGGGCGGGGTTTCATGTCCTGTTCCCCCTAGTTCTTATTCTTAGTCTGTGCTCTGTGACTATGGCTGTCTTCACCATTTCTGTCCTGCTTAATGGCTGTAGAACCTTATTATCAATTTGATCTGGGGTGGAAATGGCCAGTACATTTTATTTCCATTAATGTCATTACAATAGATGCTCGGGTACACTAATTTTCCCACTAAGCAAAAAGATATAGTCTTTATTATACCTCAGAGAATCTACATTGGAAGAAACCTCAGAAGCATGCTTTTCTTTCCTGCTGGTCACAGAATAAGTTGTTTTCCTACCAAGGAAAGAATAAGAAAATATTTTTTTTTTTTAAATTTCATATATTTAGCATTTCAATAAAAGCTAAGGGTCAGTTTCCTAAATGTGATGGTGATGTGCTGTTTTAGCAAGAATGTATTTTGAATAAGGTCCTCCCAACTTCAGCTAAGCAGTGCAATTCAGAGGTAAATTCACTGTTTCAGGCTCAATGCCTGAACACACAATAGTGTTCCCTGAAAAAATAAGCAATGACAGCAAGGAAGAACAATTTTTTTCAAGCTTTTTCAATTTTTTCACTATAGTAGAATTTACAGTTCTGGTTGGGAACTTCACTGTGCTTTGAAGGTTTTGTTTATAAAGATTCATTTGCATCCGTGTATGTGTCTATTTATACGTATCTGGTTAATATGAAAATAACCTAGTCAGATGTCTGGGAATAGATAATTATTTTTCTGGTTGCTAAATTCCATACAGTTGTTCTGCACTGAAAAAGATTTCTTCAGTGCTGCTTTCAGCATGTGGGATGCCTGTTGGCTCATGCTGCTAAACAGCTGCTGAATTACTGCAATCTCAGGTGACTCCTGTGTGCTGCACCAACATCCAAGTCGGGCTGTGGTTTTGCCAATCACTTGAATCATGCCATTGATGAGGAGGAAATTTAGGTCCTTTCTTTCTTTTGCTGGACAGCCTCTGCCTTGTTGGTTCATCAGGACATAAAATCTGCATTGTGAGCCCTGTGTTGAACCTCACCTTTTCTGTCTGCTATTTCTTTTATGTACTTCAAGAATGAAAAGAAAACCTTCTATATTACTCTGATAATTTGGTTTATTTTGACATTGTTCTATACAGAATTTATTGGTATTTTTAATACTAGGAGATGTGGCAAAATGATAATTCCTCATGTGTTTAAATATTATTAGAAAGTACATACAATGAAAAAATATCCATGCACCAGACAAATTATATTCTGTGAAAAAATATGGGTTAATTTTTCACATATTCTCCACACCCATAAAGTATGTTCCTTTGCTCAAAGAGTCTTTCCTTTGGTGATTCAAAGTGACTGGCACATTATCTGTGAGCTGGTACTTCCAGAAAAGTAAGAGTTTCACATTTTTTTAAGGGGGATTAAGTAATTTTTCTCTATATTGTAATCTGAAAAATCTGTCAGATGTTCTGGTCTGCTTTTAACTTTTATGTAACTGATGCCACTTATGAAAGTGGGATGAACAGGAACAAGCCCACTAGGTAGGTTCAGTTTGTATTGTTTTTCTAGTGAAATTTCAAAAGTACCCAAGAGAATCAAGCGTTCAGTTCTCATCAAGAGTAAAGGAAATTAAGATTCTCTTTAAAGAAGTTAAGGGAGCTTTTGAAAATGCAGTGTAACATCTTCACAGACTGTGAGAGTCTAACACTTTAGATTGATTTTAATGAGAGAGAAATAGACTAGAAGGCTGAATATAAAGATTTCTGATGAACTGTACACAAGAATCGTTCTATACTACTGTGATAGACCTATAGATTATTATTACTTTAGGTTTGTTCAGTGCCTAGAGAAGAATCATGTTCTTTTCCTAAGTCCTCTTTCATTTTGGAATTGAAACAGATACCTCTCTGAAAAGCAAAATTGATGAAGGTTGATTTCCTACAACTCTCCAAATCTCTGATATCCGATTGCCCAGCTGAGCTAATTCTGCAATATTTCCCTCCTCTGAAAGCATTAATGTCTTCTACCTACATGCCTTTTCCACATAAATTTTAGCAACTTAATGATTTTGGTACCTTAGTTCTTCTCATAAGTTTTGATTGAAAGCAGAGATTTGAAAGATAGACAGGGTAAGAGATTTCATTATAGTGACATGGTAGCATAGATTTATGGTTTGACCCTGGCTTCATATGTGGAAAGAACACAGATTATCTCAGTGGAATATGTCCTGTTTTGCTGCTTTCAGATTTGCTGTAGATATTGCTAAATATGGAGGTAATTGACTTGCAGAAGCACTTTGTAACCCTCACTCAAAGTTGCCTACTCATGCTAAAACTAATGACATGAATAATAGAAATATTTAAGTAATGGAGTCCATGGGAATGGTAACAAATATGAACTCTATCATTTGGTGAGCAAACCAGTCTTCTGATTTCAGGATTGTCTTCATTGTGCTCATTACTCTGCCAATAGTAAATTATCTTTCTGGGGAAGGTATGTGAAGTAACTAGCTATGTGGAAGTGCTGAAAGAAACTAGAAAGAATCTTTTTGCAATGGTAGTTCTATATGGTCAAGCTGGACATCAATAGTCAGCCCTACAGTTCCCTGGCTATTTGTAAGTTACATGTAGCATTAAAAAATGCAGCTTGAAAGTAGAAAAAGAAGTAATTTGAGGGAGTGAATCTTGACAATGAGGAATGCAGCGGTAATGATGCTACTTATGCAGATGATATCTCAGGTATGCTTAAATAGTTTTTAAGTTCTTGAACTACTTTCCAAACTAGGTTCTGAGTTAAAAGTTAAATCTTGACAGGAAGGACTGCATATTGACAGTTCCTGCTGAGGTATAGTTAATGATATGAAACCTCTTTTTATGTATCTCTGGTCTGACTGTTCATTCAATTCCAAAAATATTGCATTTAAAAGTTTTGCATGTCTGTAGGAGATATTTCTATTTATATAATACATTTTGGAAACATACACTTAGGTAGGGCTTCTACAGAGAATCTATTGAGTGATTGTATTTATCTTAGTTTAAATTGGAGGTAAAAATTCACATTGGAATGCTCTGCTGTAGTCACAAGTAGGACATCTCAGTTAATGTTACAAGCACACTACATTTTCATTTCCTTTGAAAAGTAAAAAGACATGTTTTATGGTTTGTTTCACGGCTGAATCCTGAACTCTCTGACTCCTGAGATGAGTGAAGCCTTTGATCTTTATCAGGCTATTATTGAACACTTTTTGATGTATTGTTCCTGGGCCGCAGTGTGTTTGTTTATTATAGATGCTATCACATTTAGATTGTCAACCAGTTCATCTGGAAATAAATTTAAACATTTTATCAGTGTTCTAGATGTAAATACTCACCACGTAAATACTCATTACATATCAGAGATCCTGAATGCTTAAATTATTATCATACATATTACTACATTTTCAATATATTAAAATGAAACATATCTGCTTAGATAAAGTACTTCATAGAAACAACCGTAAAGAATTTCAGAACAGGAGTTAGGGAAACTAACTACTTTCAGCTTGTGGATTGAATCTATTTATGGGCAGAATATCAAGGTTTTTCCTCCCAAAAAAGCTTATAATTGAAACTGACTTGTAAAATGTCTAGAAATGTTAATGGACTTTTTTTTGCCCGTACAACTTTTTCAACAAGCCATAAATGTTAATATGTGAAAAACAATAGGCAGAGGTAATCGTGATGTTATAAAAGGAAGAAGTTGCCATTGATTTCAGTAGAAACCAAGTTAAATCCTGAAGAGAGATTTTCATTTGCAGAGTTCTCTATAAGTCAGTATCCACCACAAAAGATGACTTGAGCTTGCCAGTAGGAAACATGGAAGTGTAGAATGGGTCTGAAGTTATATCCATCTTTTGTGATTAGTTATCTGTATATATGCAGGATCCAAACAGGGCTCCATGGGTAGGGATTTAAACCCTTCATTTCAAAGGATTCAGAACAATCATCTTTTACATTTCATGAAGGAAATGTCTGGGAAACGGTGATATGGATATTTCTTGTGACAGACATATAATGAGTGTCGATAACATGCTGGTGTTTTGACTATTGCTGAATGCTGTTAGCACAGCATCAAGGCTTTTCCCCACTGCATTTAGGTTCATGGTCAGCAAAGGTTGAAGGGGGACACAGACTGGACAACTCACATAAATTGACCGAAGGAATTTTCCATACTGTAAGATGTCATGTTTGTCAGTCAAAACTCAAGGAAAGGAGGAGGAAACGGGATATTTGCGATTATGGCACTGATCTTACCAAGCAACTATTATGCGTGCTGGGCACCTAATTTGTCCGTGGGAAGTGTTTTGCTTCTGAAAGCAGCTTTTGCTTTCCCTATTATGCTGTCATTATTTTGACTTCAAGTTTTCTTGCCTTCCATTTGTGCCCTGTCTCATGAGAGAGGTGAGTGAGCAAGAGGCTGGGCAAGTGTTTAGCTGTTGGCAGGGGTCGACCCGCCACACCTGATTTCAAATCCATTGTGCCACAGTTGTTTGTTCATTTTGTTCCATGACTGTTTAAATGTACAATATACAAATTACTCAAGTAAGGACTAGAACTAGAATACCCTTAGCTACCCTTTCTGGTGAGTGTTATGGGCATCAGACTGCGGAGTAATTATCTATCTTATGGGGAAAAAAAAGCCCTCAGTGCATTTATATACAGATTCTTCTTTAGGAGGGAAAGTAAGGGGTTTTACTGCCTGCTGTAAAATCATTAAAAGAATCTGACTTAAATTGACCCTGGGATATGATTCTGGCAATGAGCCCCTTTGTGTGCTATTCAGAGGCTTGTGTATTATCCAGCAAAGCTCAGGCTTAATGAGTGATGCAGCATGTTTCCTTTGCATTTCCTCTTGAGGTAGAGTGGCACTCTATGCTGATGCCAGAAGAATATACTCTATCTCTTCTTTCAACTGGAGAGTTTCTTTTCCTGATGAAGGGCAAAAACGAAATAAAATTTTCGTTACAGATAAATCACTCACAAGGTTCAGGCATTTAGGGAGCAACATAGTTGCATTGCAATAAATAAGGCTGTTTTTTTTCAAGTTATTTCTGCCTTCGGTTACTAAAAGGTGTCAATGAAGATAAATCATGTCTGCATTAGCAGCCTTGTTATAGATGAGCAATTTAAAGTACATAAATAACAGATTTACTTAATTTAACCTTAAAAAGAATAATTCTTGTGTCACTTGAATCTACAGTAAAAAGAATTTTCTTATAACTTTTTCATTTCTACTGTATTTTAAGTCTTCTGTTTCCAAACAATTCTCATGATTTTAGATGTTATATTATTTTTTCATTTTAGTGACATTCTCATGAAAATAAAATGCTAGTAAAAAGAGGCAACTTTTATTCTTAGTTATTTCCCTCAGTCAGGAGTGCTTACCAAACATTAATAATAGATTCACGTCTTGAATAAGGAGTCACTGGCAAAAATAAATGTATCCAAGAGACACATATGCAATGCTAATTGACAACTGTGTACACAAAGAGCTGCCATTTATTTTATTACAGTCAAACATAACCTTTGTAAATGTCAGCTCTGTGTTCTGTTGACCAGCATTTTAATTTAGACATATTGTTCGTCTTTTTTTAATGATTATAATTTTATTTCCTTCAAACATATTGTTCATTCATATTAGTTGCTATTGTGTATTTCATGATTCTTTCGAAAGCAACAATCAAATTATGATTATTTTATGCTGCAAATTATAAAAAAAACCCAAACAAATAAACAGCTAAACAAATCTTTAAATTACTTCAGTAGAGGTTTTAGATGAATGCAGAGGATGCGACTTTTTTAGTATTCATCTACAGAGTCCAAAATAAATTTTACCAGTGAAAAGACAGTTGTAATAACACCAAATTGCACTATAAAAGAAAGAGGTAGTGAGCAAAGAGTTACGGAGTGGGTATTTCAAATTTTTTTTGATGTCTGCAAAGCCTGACTCAGGAAAGGTAGCAGATGTGAATGGGTCCATGTTGACATATCTGAACAAAGTCTCTGTGAACCTTAATGAGTCCTTCCTTAGTACAGAAAGAAATCTCACTCACAAGTGTCTTGGCTGGTAAGTTAAAACCCAAGCCGAGGATATGGGTAGCAGCTGTTAATTGTGGCTTCTTCATCCCAAATTGCTTGTTCCTGGAACAAGGGGACAAGCAATTAGCAAGGGGGAAAAAAATAGTGTAACTTGTACAACTCAAGGGCCATTTACAGCTCTATACTGGCACGCTCCCTTCTTACTCTTACCACAGACCATCATTTATTTTTCCCAAGGAAAGGGCAACTGGCATGTTTTGCACGTTTGCTGTTTCCCCTTCCCACAGGAAAACTATTAAGAGCTCTTGTGCAATGCAATAAAGGCTCACAGGTAAGGAGAACCCCTCCTCTGTTTTACAAGTCATTCAGGCAAAATGTCACTTATTGTCATGCTGAATTGCCATTGCATTTTATGAGAACTTATAAAATTGAGAAAAATCATTACCCCACATTTATGGAGAAGAAGAAATGTGTTTTGTGTTTCTTCTTAAATTCTGGACGGCAGAGTGCAGCAACGAATCTCCCTTATTTATATTTTAAAAAAGAATGCTTTGTATTCTATATCTTACGGCTTGAAAGACAAGTCATGTGAAAAGGCATTTCTTGAAGATTTAGATTGTAATTGGTTATTTTCTGGTAAGATGAAAATTTGAATTTCACCAAAGCCATCTTTTAGATCCAAATAAAATTGAAGAAAGCTCTGAGTCAACTCTAGAGATAACACACTCCAGTTTCAAATGAAACACTTCTGTGATGAAAATATCTTATCCTTGTCATTTTTGTCATTTTTGAGAAACTGAATACGGTTTGGATTTTTCAAAAGTCATATAGGAAAAACAACTTCTTATTTACTTCTGAGTATTTAAAGAAATCTGGTCGACATTTTAGCTAGAAAGTTTGTAAGTATTGAAAAAAAATTGGGCTCATATTCAACATCATTGAAGGAGCTAGAAAGCCTTTTGAAACACAGAATCACAGAATATTCTGCCTTCAAAGGGACCTACGAGGATCATTGAGTCCAAGTGTTAAGTGAATGGCCCATATGGGGATCAAATCTGTGACCTTGGGTGCATTTAACCTCATAAGAGAGCAAATTCTCAAGCTTACAGGCTGTTCACTATAGGACATAGTGAACAGGAGAAGGCATGGAGAGTAACTAAAGTTCAATTAACTCACTTCAGAAGAATATTATGAGGGTTCTAAAACTACAACTGTATTCAAAATAACTCTAAAACTAAACTCATAACAGAGAGGTATATTAAAAGCTACTAAGAAGATGATGTACAGATGGTCTCTAGTAAAGACCCTAAACTACTGCCTGCCAAAAGCTGAGAATAAGCCCTGAGTGAAGCTTTATTTTTTTACTCTTTCCCTAAAGTATGACCTGTTAGTTGTACTTCTAAAGAGGACACGGGGTTAGAAGGACCAGTGGAAAGGCTGTGCTAGTGCTCTAGACTGCAGGTTTTATACAGGACAATTCAAGTAAGTTGTCAAAATTTTTTATAGAGACATCTAACAACTTAAAAAAATTAAATGGCAAGAAAAATATTTGAACAATAATGGCTAATGATTTTTTCTTTCCATGACAGACTTTTTAATTAGCAGAAGTTACAGTAACAAATGCTAGACCTTCCAGTAAGGCAACAACATTTGTTTTATGTATTGCATTATTTACAGCAGAATATACTAAATATTTCAACACATTGTTTCTAAAAGTTGGTAAGTAACATTATTATGTGTGGCTCGCTATTCAGTGATGTAAAAAAACTAAATCATTTATGGGATAGGATTTTGAAAAATATTCTTTTAGAAAAAAACATTTTTAAACAGTCCTCTGTTAATTAATGTGGGGGGTCATACAGCCATTGGAAATACTATTTTCAGAAGTTATAGTAAGGGAAAGTGATCACAAATTTCATCATTATGAAAACTAAAACTAATTTCTTTTCTCCTCTGTAATTATTTCTCACATATGGAACACATCCACCCACAGAATACACCCATATTCCACCCCCATTCAATCAAGCTATTTCTCCTCAGGGTTTAGCAAGAAGAGAGATGATAATATTTTTTTTTTTTCTATTTAAAAGTGTTGGAATGTTGCTCAATTACCATGGAACTCAACTTCACTGAAGCACCTAAACAGGCAGAAGATGGGCTTTCTGTAGATCGTTGGTGTGACAAATCACACTGAAACCTTTTTGTTGCTTAATTTCACAAATAGCTTTCTATTTTGCATATTCACTACCATTTTTATAAAATGTGGACAGTAATTGGAAACCTTCAAATCAGAATTCAGCATTGAAATTATTATGAATTACTCTAGATGATAAATATTGTAGAAAATAGAAGCATAGGAAATGCACTTGAATTGTGTTCTAAAAGATATATTGTTGCAGCTATGCAAGTACAAAAATGTAAGAAAGGGAAAGTGCATGCAGAGAGATAATGTGACTCAGTATTTTAAAATCTAACTTCTTTGGTCAGACCATAGGATATCACTGAAGGTGGTGGTAGGGAATGAAATAAAACCAGCATGCTCTGGGCTCTGTCTTCTGCCAGGTCCAAAAAGAGGTCACAAAATCCAACGTAAATATCACTTAGACACAGTGTTTTCTTTAATTTTGTTAACTCACCTTACCCTAATTTATATTATTTCTTCACCAAACCCATTACAAAACTTCTATAAGTGATGTAAAACTGCATCTTGTAATTTCTTGAGTAAGTGCTATAGCTTCCTTTAACTTAGGAGTGTATGATCAAGGTTATGTAGTTTCTTTATGATTGTAGGTTGTGGTGAGTAACTGACTGTATTTTCCATTAACACTTCTGAAACCAAGGGATGAAGAAGACTGTTCCTGATAAGACAGTAGCTGTACAGGTCAAACCATTGATTCCTTACAAATAAGTGTGCTTCACTTTACACAGGTCAATAACCTCACATTAAGCACTGGGGTGAGGTCTCATAGGATGCTGAAGGCTGAAGCATGTGGGTGAAAACCTTGTGCTTTCAGGTCAGCCTTTAACTGCCGACCTCTTGCTATTCTGGTCATAGCTGTTTCTAACTGCAGATTGGGACTGTGAAGAGATCACAAAACTAATTTTCTGTTTGACTTTGCTTGGGTATAAGTTCTCAGAGGTGAAAGGCAGCTGAGACTATTCACTGCAAACTTTACCTTCCACATTCCTTCCATTACTCGTGAAAACTTTGCTGTTACATCTTATATACTGAGTCTGTTTCAATACTCTCACCTTTCTCTCCCAAAGCCAAACCAAAACAGTACACCACCGCCCCACCTCCAACATACGAGAACTATAAGATATTTTCTTCCTTGGAAGGTAGTTCTATTTTAATGGGACTAGAATTTTAATAAGAAGTGATTTCAATGAATTGCACTCAACACTACTGAGGAAGACACCATTTCTTATTATTAAATTCTGTTCCCATACTTCTAGTGAATTTTCAGGTGAACAATTATTGAATTGCAACTAGTTTGTGTTGTATTGTGAATGTTAACTATTTCTTTACTTTATTGATTAGTTATTGAAAGCATGTGATAATGCTGCAGCTTATTTCTGGACTGGTTCTTTGTAGAAGTCACTTAATAGGGTGAGAAAAACAGAGGTTAAATAGTAAAAGGAAAAGTAGTGATATTTTACTGAGAATATATGTTTTGAGTAAAAGATACACAGGTAGACAAAGGAAAGTGATCCTATGCTGAGTACTCTTCATCCATTGTTACCTTAGAGTAAGTTTGTGATATCCTGACTATTGCTAAATTACTTTGGAAAAAATTCTTGAACTTCTAGTTTTAATTATTTGCCTGATGCAAGTCACGTCTCTTAAAATCAAATTTACACCAGAAATGACTCCTGTCTAAGCAAAAGTCAAGTGATATTTGTTCCAATCTGCAATAGTATAAAACCTCAACTACCATTGTGATTTATTTTTTTGTTTTTTAAAGTCAACTTTTCTGAAGGAAGATGCTCTTTTGTTTCCTGTCTATTCTCTCATTTAATTGTGAATGGTTTTAGCTTTTTTGCAAGGTAGTGCCTTGCTGCATTTCATTCTTTACAGGACACAAATAACACTGCATTTGCATGTCTACTGAATATTTTCCAACACCTGTTCATATTTCCATATGAGTGTTTTTATCTTACTCTCCTCTGCCTAGATATTATATGCCATGGTAGCTTTGGGAGTTCCATTGCAAAATTTCTTTAAAAGGATGGACGTATAGATACACGCATACTCTCACACATCCAAAAAACCCTTTAAAATCGAGAGGACGTCCTGAAAACTTCCACTGTCGTCTCTATTAACGGATTCCTGCTCTTGCTTGCCATGGCATGGAAGATTCCCCATGATTGGAAAAGGAGCTACTCTCATAAAGTAGTAAACCATTAAGCTGTGGTTACATCTTTCTTTGTGAAAGTCTGAACACACCTCATTCAGTAGCTTAGTTGGGGATGTCTTACAAACAAGAACACGTTTGAGGAGTGCATTTTAGGAATAGATTCAACACAACTGAAAAAATAGGATTGGAGGCACGGAAATAACCCAGCAATAATAACATGGGATATTTTGGTCATTTAAAATTACTTTTCATTTTTATTTGGAAAAAAAATTGCTATCATCTTGTGTTTCTCAACACAAATTTGAATCATTTTGAAGTAGAAAATGTGCCTTTCTCTTGAAACATTGCTTTTTTATATTACATTAAGATTTGCCTCTCCTGATTGGAAACCAAAGTTAATTGAAGTCAGCAAGAGAAAATTCTGAATTTCATGAAATGCCTGATGAAGAGCAGTGAGATTTGAAATTTTTAATTAACTGACTAATTTGCAAAGGTAGCATAAATATTCTGTCACCTGAAGATAACATGTATTGTTCCACATTGCAAATACAACAGAAACAGAGAGCAAAAAATGTCTGCACAATTTGCTAATGTTTAAAGTATGTGGTGTCTACCAGTATATTATCTCACTTTATCTACTCTTATTTTTTTCTTCTCTATTCTATTTTTTTTTAAATTAAGTAGTATATGTTCTGTAGTTTAATGCAACTTTGAATATTTTCTTAAAAAATGAACAAAACCTAAACTTTCTGTATTCTCCACAGAGAAAGAAATCATGTTGGTAGAAAGCTAACAGTACACTGTTTTAAGTAGCTAGATAATGTAGTGACTGACGTGGGGATGCTACATTTCAAGTATAAGAGCTAACAACCTGTCTTATAAATTTAATGGACTTTAATCCTCACTTACTTAAAAAGGTTATGCCCAGGCAACTGAGAACATATGAGAATACAATTACCCACCTACAGAAAAAAGCAGATACTTTTATTTCAAGGAGAAGATTTTTTTCCCTAGAACTTACACTTAGGTGTCAGTGGGAGTCTCCATTTTTTCACAGAAATAGACAAAAAATGTTAATTAGCTGATGAGTTAATGAAGTATCATTTAGAATACTTTGGGGTTTGTTTTTTCCCTTTTTTTTTTGTTTGTTTGGATTTTTGTTTGGGTTTTGTTTGGTTTTTTGTTTTGTGGTTTGTTGTTGGGTTTTTTCTTTTGTTTGCTTTGGTTTTTTGGGTTTTTTTTGTGTTTGGGGGATTTTTGTGAGGTTTTTTTGTGGTTTTGTTTGTTTGTTTGTTTGTTTGTTTGTTTGTTTTAATTTTGGCTGATATCTTTCTTTTTTCTCTGGACTGAAAAACAGATCCTTATAGGACCAAAGTTGCCACATAAATATCCTAATCATCTATAAAGTATTTCTGAGAAGACATCCTGGATATTTATCACTACGGATGAACAAAGACACAGAAATGATATGTTTGTGTGATTTACAGGATTAAATTTTAATTAAATTTTAATCCTCCCCTTCCCACCCCTCCTCTCACCCTTTCCTTGAGTAAATTACTTAACCTGGTAGATTCTTTGCAAGTTCCGACCTTTGTATTCTCATAGAACCATAGAATGGTCTGGGTTGGAAGGGACATTAACAGATTTAGTTCCATCCCCCCATCACAGGCAGAGACAACTTTCACTAGACCAGGTTGTTCAGAGCTCCATCTAGTCTGGACTTGAACACTTTCAGGGATGGGGCATTCACAAGTTCCCTGGGAAACCTGTTCTGGCAGCTCACCACCCTCACAGTAAAGATTTTTTTCCTAATATCTAGTCTAAACTTATTCTCTTTTGGTTTGAATACATTCCCCCTTGTCCTGTCACTTCATGTTCTTGCAAAAAGTCCCCCTTCATCTTCCTTGGAGGCTGTGTTCAGGTTTATCAGGTGGTCATGAGCCTGATCTTTACTTATGTTCTCATGGCTAGTTGTTTTTCTTTGCCTACATTATCAGTTGCTGTCTTTATATTTTCATTTAGCAATGTACATATACATTATAAAAAGAAAGACAAGCTTAACCCAGTCAGTAATAAGTACTTACTATGGATAAGGCAGACAAAAAATGCTAGCTGATCAGTCATTTAGTTTTGGATTTGCACAAATAATTCCCAAGTCTTCCCACTTAGATACTTTTGTTCACAGTTTACTACTACAGCTTCCTGAATCTGCTTGGGGCTGAGCCAGAGCTTGGGCTGCTCCAACAGGAAGGCTTAGAGATGAGGTGTTTTGGGCAAGGGGAAGTTTTTGATTACTCTGTTTTGCTGAGTGAAAATGGAAGTGGCCTGCCATGTGAGGCCATAAAAAAGTGGCTTTAGGGAGAATTGCTGCAGAGCTGCAGTTCCTTTACCTTTAGAATTAGAAGGGAGAGTTGATCTGTGTCAAAAAGAGGGCATTGCTAGCAATTGAAAAAGCTTACCTTTTCAAAGCCTATTGAGTCAAAATGTCCTGTATGTTTATAGTTTTGCTGATAAAAAACCCAAACTTTGGACACAGAAGAAAATTACAGCATTTTGCTTGAGAAACAGCTCCTGTCTAAACTCTTTCTAAAGGTACAGTAAAAGAGATTTGGTGTGTTTGTTTTTTGATATGTTGGTGGGGTTTTTTTGTTTGTTTTTTTTGTTGTTGTTGTTTTTGTTTTTGTTTGTTTGTTTGTTTTTTGTTTTTGTTTGTTTGTTTGTTTGTTTTTGGTTTTTTTTTTAATTTTGGGACTTTGACACTACAAAATCCATTATTGTCATAGTCTTGTTTTGGAAAAATTGTTAGTTGATGAAAGTATGCATAAATACATATTTGTATACCTTATTTCTCTCTAGTTGTAGAATCAGAATTATTTAGGTTGGAAAAGACCATTAAGATCAAGTCCAACCAGGAACCTAACACTGCTAAGTCCACCACTAAACCATGTCCTCAAGTGCCACATCTACACATTTTTTAAGTATCTCCAGGGATGGTGACTCAACCATTTCCCACGGCAGCCTGTGCCAATGCTTGAATAACCCTTTCCAAAGAGAAATTTTTCCTTGTATCCAGCCTAAACCTCCACTGGCATAACTTGAGGTAATATCTCTTGTCCTATTGCTTGTTGCTTGGCATAAGAAACTGACACCTATCTCACTACAACCTCCTTTCAGGCAGTTGAAGAGAGTGATAATGTCCCCCCTGAATCTCCTTTTTTCCAGGCTACATAACCCCAGCTCCCTCAGCTGCTCCTCATAAGACTTACTCTGTAGACCTTTCACCAGCTTTGTTGCCCTTTTCTGGGCATGCTCCAACACCTCAATGTTCTTGTAGTGAGGGGCATTCAATAAAAAAATAGAATTGTTCATTTTAAGATGTGGACAGACTTCACAGCAAAAACAATAGAGTAAGAAAAACAATTATCTTTACAGAAATAAAAAGTCTGATAGATATTGTGGAGTAAGCTGGGAAAAGGAAGCGTATAGAATAAAAAATCCAACATGAACTGGAGTACACAAAAATATCTACAAATCACAAAACATGAATTGACCTTAGGACATTTTATTAAATTGAACAACTAAGTAATAGCTACTACCTTCAACTACATAGAAAAGAATGCACTTTTGTTCCAAGGTTAGCAAATTGCTTATAATAAAGTAAGCAAGATCCCATAAAGTTGGTTTTTCTCCTCCATCGAAAGAACTAAAATGTAGAAATGTAGCAGAACAAAAACTTCTGAATTATTAGTAAATGTTGCCTTTGGCTCTTCCTCAGTGGTCCATTTATAACCGAAAATGCAAGAAAACAGGATACAAATCAAGAACAATTTACAAACCAGCTAAGTATGATTCTGTATATACAACCATAACTGCATATCTACAACCATAACACTGCATAATGAGGTGTTCAATTCTGAAATACAGTAATTTTAAAAAAGAGTTTACAAATATCTATTTGTTTAGTACTTACTCATGAACAGTTACCAAGAAATCAGCACTTCTTTAGCCTGGTATTCTTCATTCCACTAAACTAAACATTTAAAAAAATCTTTAGCAAGAGTACAAAGATTAATACATGTGTTTAGTAAAGCATTTCATTATATTACCAGAAAACAAAGAAAGAATTATGAGGCTTTGTCAACTTTATGTTTTCACAGTTGATTTTGACAATTTGAAATATTTCTTGAATAGGTGCCAATTTTCAGATGGAAAACCAAGTCTATTCCTTTGTTATTTCACAGTTTATATCCCCTTTTTGTATATAGCTATAGACAGTGGGATTTAATAATTACAATTTTTCTGACAGAATGTTTTGTAATTGTGTGGAGTTTTTCCTTGCAGAAACATATGGAATTCTCTTAAAAATGGTATTTTAAGAAGTGATAAGTCCTGCTAGTAGCCTTAGTAATTTTTTCAGAGTAAGATTTTCAATAAGACCAGTAAAAGTTAGTCCAATGAGTGTAGTCTACAATGGGAGAAATTTATACATCCCCTTAGAACTTCAAGTATCAGATCTTTGATGATCATTGACACAAACCTGTTTCCCAGAGCTGAGCCCCTACTGTTCTTGGTTCTGTTATGGTCTATTTTTTATCATTATTTTGCTCACATTTACACAGTATTCCATTATTGATTTTCATTGTTCTCAAAGGGTTTACGTCAAAGTCTAGTTTATTGATTCCATTTGTACATAAGTCTTCTAAATTGCTAGACATTTTCATAACCTTCTCCTCTACCCTATTTACTACTTCGCTAACTGGTATTGATTTGTAAGAATGAAAAAAACAAACTGCATAAGGTTTTCTAGAGAAGATTAAAGCTTCTGCATCTTCTATATGACCGTTGATGGATTTTTCTCAACAGTTCTAATGTTAAAGGTAGAAAGGGGATGCTGTTAGACACCAGATCAGTGATTATTGGCTCAGAACCACCTTGTGGGGAGTGTGTGTGTGTGTGGAGAGAGATGGGATGGGACAAACCTCACAGAAGTGGGATGGCATCATGTCCCTCATGGCAAGCACCTAGAGCCCACATGGGGAAGCCCTGGAGTAGCTGTCAGTCACAAAGAATCCGGGAAAACTATAACACAGTGATATGGTTTGAAGCTGGCTCCCTACCAAGTCTCCAAACCCTACCACAAGAGTTCCGTTCCCCCCCTCCCAAACCTCAGGGAGAAGAGGGAGGAAAAAAAACCTAAGAAAACCCGAAACGAGAGAGAGACAGCTAAAGTGAGATATATAAATATATTTACACTTTTGTTACAGTTATATACTGTTGAAATATATACAATTTCACAAGGGAAAGGGAAGGGGGAAGGGAAAAAGAACAAAACCAAAATAATATATATATATATATGTATCCCGATTAGTGATGCAATATCTAACAACTAAAAGAGTTAGCAAAGAAATATCTCACTACTCTCCTGGGACAACCGAGGGTTGCTCCGGAACGATCGCCGGCAACCTCTGTCTCCCAAGGTCGACAAGGCCTAACCAGGCCTCGCTCCCCAACACGGCAGACTCAACAGCAGGGAACCTGCACCTCCAAGCCGCCGGAAGGAAAGAGAGCGAAGGCCTCTCCTCCTTTCTTCTTATAGTCTGGTTTACGTAAAAATCGTAGGGAATACTGGGTAAATCTGGACCCTTCCTTGGTTACAAATTGGTCACCAAGGAAGGCCTAGCCCAAACCACCACACACAGCACACCTCCTGGAGCCCCTAAGCCAGACTCAGATTGGCAGGGACAGTGAAGACACTGCCTCTCACCCTGACCTGAAACTCCAGAGTGGCTGGTGGTCAGAAACCCCACTCGGTGGGTTTGGACATAGGGACCAGAGCAGATAAAACCAACGGCATGAGTTTGCCTCGTGTCATGCCCTGCTACCTGGATGCGCGAGAACCAGTCTTCTACAAGGTTCCAGTGGCAGCTATCTCTTCCTCTTTCTCCTTTTCTTTTCTTGCTCCCTCTGCTTCTCTTTCTTTGCTCCTTTCTTGATTCTTTGGGTGGCTTGGAGCTGCAGGGATTGGATTTTGACTTAAGTGTGGTGGATTTATTGGATTTTGACTTAAGTGTTGTGAGTTGGTTGGATTTGGTTTAAGGGTTATGGATTGGTTGGATCTTGAATTAAGTGTGGTGAATTAATATGTGCTGAGTTGGTATTGTGGTGGAACATTTTGTCCAGCTTGTGTTGTGCCCTTTTTGAACCTTTGCCAAATTCCCTTATTTTCTCCCCTAAATTAATATAGAAACCCCTTGGGAACAAATCCATGGCTTATTCTCTTAACACTGTCTTGGGGTATTAAAGGACCTGATATATACATACTAAAGTAAAACTCCTAGCTAAGCCCATGAACTGGCAGCTCCTGGGACTGGAGTGTTATGGATGTCCTTGGACTTTCCTCTGATTATTTTTATAGTGCAATTGCATTTTTTGTTTTTACTATAATTGTTAAAATATTTTAACAGATGTATTAGATACATTAGTAACAAAAGCTGTAACTATTCGTGCCTAGGGCTATAAAATCCAAAAGAGAGAATCAAGAGTACTACTGACATTCATTAAATTTCCCTACATTTACCTACAGTCTACTAATATATTAATAAGATTGCATTTGGATCTTTTCTGTTTGAGTGGAAGCAATTTCACTCATTTCTCTGTTGCATAATACTGAGAAAATCTGGTTCTTCTAGTACATTCCATGTATGATATGAATGCTGAAATGTCAAACTGTTACTACAGTGAGCAACCATGATACACTCAAACATATCTTTCTCTGAATTACTTTCTTTACCTGGTCATTGTTTAGCAGTATCAAAATGTCCTATTAATAATTTCTATACAATCTCATTGAGATTACACTCTTTAGGTATCTCACCAAAAGGCCTTGAAAATATGTTGTCTTTGCATTAAAGTTCTCTTAGAAATTGGTCTTATAAAATGCATAGATTTTTCTCAAAAGAAGTGAAAACTAATTTTATCTTCAAGATTAGGAATTAAAACCCTTTACCAATGCAATTAGAATTGCAAATGAGATAATTTACCTTCAAGCTAAAGAACGTTGTTTGTTTTGTATTATGCCAACGCTGGAGTACTGTGTAAGAGGAAGTATTTAAAAATCAGAATTAACAGCCATTTCAATGATAGTTACTGACTTAGATTCTAACTAGCGGAAGTAAGAACAAAATTCATTAGCCTATTTTTCTTCTTATTTTTTTTCTTCTTTCTACTATACTAGCAGAACTCTGTGTTTTAGAAACTATTGTGCATTTTGTCTGCTGCACAGAGATCTTTACTGTATGTTAAAGACTGCTGGAACTGAAAAATTAAATAGAAACTCAGCAGTAGTAATTTTTCTTGTTGTGTCATGAGAAATGCTCAGTTAATAATGAGACTATTCCAAGAGCATTTTAATTACCAAAATTTGGAATACAAAGTAAAACTCCTTAGGCATTCAAATTATTCAGTATGAGAATCCTACAGATTTAACAGCTAGTATATGAAATGTTTCTACATCTGTCTGAAAATGAAGTGAGTCTATTTTCATGGTGTTAATCATTTTTATCACATATACTACTTCATAGTATCCAATTTGTCACAGAGAAGCTTTTGTTTTACAGTGTTTGGTAGATTCAAAATAGAAAAGAACCTTTCTTGGAAGGAGAAATGTATTAATTTCTGCTGATTTAACTACCGTATAATTATCCTCAAATACTGTCTGAAAGGTAAGAAATGATAAATGACTGTAATAAAGAGACATCACATACGCAGAATGAAGGTTCAGAAGGGCTTATTTGACCTCCATTTTACTAGCACTTTGTTTCAACCACTAAGCGTTACTAATAGATTTAGTATAATCTAGATAAATGTTTAAAATAATAACTTACGATTCCAAGGGACTGTAAGGAGACTTTGGAAAAAAAGACACCTGCATGAAAACTGCGTTGAGATTTCTGACTGTGGAACACCTAGCAAAATGAAAATAGTAATTAATAGTTACAATTTATTTTCCGTATTGTAAAATACAGCCTTGCTTTTCTAAAAATCCAAAGGCCACACAGATGTTTTGTTTCAGCTTCTAGCTTGTAAATCGCATGGACCATTTAAACCACAAATGTGGTTCTGTTTTCCATAAAGAATCATGCATGTGAGAACCAATTACTATAACAATGG
Organism: Manacus vitellinus; assembly: GCF_001715985.3. Lineage (NCBI taxonomy): Eukaryota > Metazoa > Chordata > Aves > Passeriformes > Pipridae > Manacus > Manacus vitellinus. The sequence goes on from NW_021939256.1 coordinate 9,755,631, forward strand.
TACAGGATATTTTTTTCCTTGCCCTTTTTGTCTCTCTCCATCACCTCGTGTAATAAGCAGTGGAAAAATATAACTATCTTCAACCCTTATATAATTTACAAGACATTTCCATTTATCCAGGTTAGGTACTTGATTTGTAGTTGGGTAAGGAAGGGATATAGATGAATGAGAACTGTTAATTTAGAACAGCTGTTGGCATCATGAGGATCCTGAGTGTACCACTACTGGTTAAGAGAATGCACATTATTTATGCTGAGTTTAGTGGCCCCTAAGATTTACTTTGTAGGGAGGGTTACCACTTTATTGCTATAATTAGGTGTATGGGGGTTTCAGGAGGCAGAGACCTGCCAATTTGTGGGAGAACTGCTGGAGCTTCACATCTCCCCTTAGGAACAAGATGATTTAGTCCAGTCTTAGGCTCAGAGAAGAAGCCATCCCTCAGGGGTTCTCTCTCAGGTTGAAATTTAGCTCCTTAGTAGAAGTGGTCATGTAGCAGTTGGTGCCATCACCTTGAACTGCTGTTGCTGCAAACAGTAACCCCTGACAGCACCACGTCCTCTTTTCTCTGTAACAAGTTGGGAAAAAAGTCCACCTCTTCCGCTGCTTATCATGGCATGCTTGGGCTGAAACAGGGATCACCAAGCAACTGGATTGTGAGGCATGTTTCAAACTGGATTGTGGCTCCTGTTTCAAGGGAAAAGGTCACTCTTGCCTGTACCTCTTCTTGGGTCAGTGGGAACAGCACAATTCATCTTTTCTGTACAGTTAGAAACCAAGCTATACTGCTCTCAGCTGCATAGGGGGGAAAGCAAGCAACTTCTCTTGGAATACACTCTTCCCCGCAGTGCCTTATGTGAAATAAATGTTGGAGTTATTTCTCTCTGTACCTGAAAACTAACCTAGGATAAATGTTCATAGTTTTCATTTTTGCTGTTGCCAATGTGCATCATTTTCACTTCATTTAGCGTTGCTTCAGTCATTACATCATTGATATGAATTGTGAGTGTCAAGTAAAGTCCAGTATGTCTCCTTGAAACATGGTATATTGTCATTCTCATGTCTGTTTTCCTCTAAAGGCCATGAAAATTTTATTCTTCCCCCAGGTCACTGAATGACCTTGTTTGAGGGGAAGAAGGGTTGGAGCTTAAAGGCTATTTTTCACATGCCTCTTTTATAACTTCATCTAGTAAGTATACATGAGCCTATCTTGCCTAATAAGGCCTATATTTCGTAATTTGTGTTGTATGTTGTGGAGTTAAGATTCACTGACATGTGTCTGACATGGTGGCATTAACATAAGAATGGTGAAGAAATGCTAGATGGTGGTGTCAGAAATAACTAGTGCTTTAGGGAATACAGAAGCATCTTTACTTTTAGAAACTCTTCATTTGAACCTCTGGAAGGGTGATAAGGGCCTACTTCTGAAACTGTGTCCCAAGGCTTATCTTTCACATACCTAGCTAAACTCAAAGGTATTGTTCATAAAACTAGGGATCTTTAGAATTCGCTTTACTTTTATTTGAGCAGTAAATAACTAGAAAAAGTGAAGTTGGTGGGTTTTTTTCCATAAGAATGTCTTAGGTGCTGAGCCAAATGCAAAATTTGTATTATGAAATCATAAATTTTTTTAAGTGCCAAAAATAGTTGCTGAGTGCTGTTTACTTCCTCATGATAGAGTTTAGTTTTTTTTTATTGGCCCTTCCTGTGTTTGTATCATCACAAAATCTTTCCAGTGTAACTTAATAGTATGATATTTTTTTACTATTCTCTTCTAGACAGTTCAAAACACTGTCCTGTTTGGAAGAGAAATCTCTAATTCCTAAATTTAACAAAAGAGAATCTCTAATGAAACTCAAGGAACTGGCCTCTGAAGGAGCTGCTCCTAGCACTCTTAAATAAAGAAAACATTCTGTATCTGTTCTTTGATGGTTTGGACTGTAAAGTAGTCCCAGTTTCATAAGCTTCATCTCTAAAGCAGCCCCATTCAAATATTCAGAACTAACTACTCTGTTTCTCAAGTCAGAAACACTAGATCTTTGTGCATTTCTATAAATGTGTGCAGTGCAGTTTTTTCAACTGATCATTACTTAATTTCAGCAAATTTTTTTGAAATGTTAATGAGACAGAAGACATGAAGTATGGTTGGTTTGTAAGAATAATTTGGATGATCTATATACATATCTAATTTTTACTCCACATATATTTTTATCCTGGTTTCTATCCACAAAATGAGCAAGTTAATGCTTACCTTGTAATCACTTTCTCTACCTCAGTAAATGCCCTTTCAAGAAAGCAAATTAGGTCATGTTAAGCACTTACAAAATCAAAGTGTGCCCACAATAATTTGTACAGTTCATACTTTGTGTCTTAACCTTTAATAGTTGTTCAGATTAACCTAAACTAGTTATAAAAGTTTTGGGTTTTTTTAAATTTATGATTTATAGCTTAAAGACAGGGTCTTTTAATATACAGCTTTTCCATAAAGAATAAAACAGGAATTCGTATAAACCAGGTTAATATTGATTTAAGTTCTGATACCAACTAGTTAAACATTTTACCTAAACTCCTTTCAAGTTATACTGTAATGACCCAGTGTAGTTTTGCACAAGTTATCAGACCCTGCAGTCCCCTGAACTGATGAAGTGCTACTATTGGACAAGTAACAGCAGGTAGCTATCGGGATTGCCTTATATTAGCCATTGGACCTGTGTTAGGCCATCAGAGTTATCTGAAAAGATGAAAGACTTGTTCTAGAAGCAGAGATACCTGAATTTGGTTAATGGACTCCTATGATAAAAATACTTAGGAGCTTGTTATTTTATATAGCAAAGCTAAAAGGTTGTGAGGGGGGTAAACATGCAATATGTTGAAAGTACTTAAGGAATTGTATCTGCTTCTGACAAAAATGGAATATTTTGTTTGTTTGTGATCCCAAAGCTTAATTTTAACAATGTTTGTGGCTTGATTATCAGGTGGTTCCTTCGATTAATTTAGTATTCAACTTGATAGAAGAGAAGAGCAGTCTCACTTAATTTACTGGGCCATCTGATGACCAAACTTTACTGAGTTTGGAGTCCCTCCATCAATGTCTTATGGGCTGTTAAAATTTCCATTCAGCTCAGCATTAGATGTGGACAGATGGCTAACAGGAAAATACAGGAGTAATTCCCTACTAAGAGAAACCTTTCTAAAGTCAAATTGCTTGTTGAAACAACTCAAATAGCTCTTAGGGGAAAGTCCTAAAGGATTTAACACGACTTAAGCCAATAATGTCCTACAGAAATTACTCTTACTAACCTGTAGGACTGAATACAAAGCACTATCCTGTCTGTTGTATTTTTTAACCATATGCTTAATATTCTGTAAAGAAAAAAACCAGAATTTTATCTGAAAGGCTATCCAAAAAATCTTCAGAAAAGCAGCAATTTTCTTGCTAATATTATTTGTGTCTTTCTGTTAGTATCTTTCCCATGCAGGGAAAAAGAAAAGGGAAACAAGAAACTGAAGAAAGAAATAGCAGTTTATTTAAGCTGCCAAGTTTTTAGGCAAAGATGGTCTTCTGAGACTGCCTCTTGATTCCCATTGAAAGGCTCCATTTTTAATTACTGATAATTTTATCCGAAGTTAGCCATTTTGGTTGAAATGTTCATTGCAAGATATTCTTATGAGGCTGTCTTTGAAAGTAAGACAGTCAAAAGAGTTCACCAATTTTCAATGACGGACAAGTTAACTTGGAGAGAAAAAAAAAGAAAAAAAAACCTCTCAAACCTAAAAGCTAGTAAGTATGGAAGATTTTGAGATGGTGGCAGGAAGAGAAGACTTTAATGAGTGTAGGAAAGATGGAAGGAATATACGAGGAGCAAATTAAGAGTAACTGGATAAAACCAGGTGTGAGAACAGGGCCTATAAACTTGGTCCTGTATTCTGGACATGAATCCTGTGACAACAGTGTTTTTTCCTATGGTGAAGTCAAATGGAGTTTGTGTCATCTTGTGCATCATACTGTAAGCGTTGACCACGAAAACATAGAAATTACCTTTCTGTGATTTCTCTGGGTTCTTATGTGTGTGTGCGTAATAAACATCTAAGACTGAAAATATTGTTGTTACTACTAAGGTCAAAATGATGTTTAGGTTCCCCTATGGAGCATAAAATTAGTGAAAAAGTTTGCTTCAGTGCAAGATGCTTTTACTGGTTTTGGCTTATTTTTTGTGAATCTCTATTCATACAATGCAAAGTACATAGAATATTTTGCAAATTACAGAAAGCTCCCCCTGAAGAACCTCATGATACTACTTTTCAGCAGTGGTATTTCCTATCTTGAAGGAAATGAAAGAGATCACAGTAAATAGAAAAATGATCATGCAAGTGATACTGAAGATCTCTATAGTACACATATCTTGAAACGACTTCTTATCTCTTCCCATGGGCTAGGAGAGAACTGTGTTTGCACAGAAACGTGGAAAATAAAAAAAAAAAATGTCAGGTAAAGTACATGTTATGCTAGTACAATCTGAATACTCAACTTTTAGATTGAATATCTTAATATTTTAGAAACTATTCTTGTTATTTATGAATGGTTTAGATGGGATTATGTGACATAGTACAAAGGGAAAACAAGTGTTCTAATTCCTAGTCCTGTGTTACTACCATGGATTCAACTTGAAGTATGAGTTATAACTGAATTATAAGAATAATTTAAATTGTTATTGTCCTTCAGAATGAACAGTCTCCCTTTATATACTGTTTGGTTAAACAGAGAATTTAAAGTTCATTGTCTATGGGAAAGATCTCTGCAATCATTTTTTCAGCTCTTTTCAAAGAAAATATGAGGAAACCCTTTTAAGAAAGAAAAGTCTAAGAGACCAGTTCATTTCAAAGGAAAAGAGTGGGAAAGCCACTATTTTTTTTCTTTTTTTTTTGGAGGGTGGGGTGAGGAGGTGAGTTTGCATTATAATTAGGGCAAAAAGGATGTTCTAACAGTTGTATGTGCTTTGACGTTGTTGTGCTGTATTCAGAGAATTGAATGTATTTTACATTCTCTGAGATTGTAACTCTTTTGTTACTCTTTTTTTGGTAATATTAAATAACAATAAAATCAAAGGACTAAACCAGAAGTGATAGTCACTTATGGAATCCTTAGACCTCTTTTAATTTAACCTTTATGAATTTAAGGTCTGTTTTAGACCTTACTAGATCACTGCTCTGAAAAGGAATCTGGTCTACCTTGATACTGTGGTGATGGAAGAGAGTGTGATGTGTACACAAAAGTACATTTTATATGTCATTTGTGGTTGCTTTTCATGCCAGGCTTCTGAGCACTGGTTTGTATGGCTATACGGCCTTGCAGAATAAGGGCTTGAAATCTCACTGATTTTCATGAGTCTTTGAGAGAGCAGCGTGAATGTTTGATTTGGTTGGTGTTGCTGACTTGAGGGTCTATCTATGTTTATCAAAGTTCTATGTTTACTTCTGTAAATGATATGCACATACTTCTTATTTTTATACGATAGGAAGGGGCACAGAAGGTTTTTGTTCTTTGACACTGGGAAAATAAAGCCACATTTCAAGGGGAGAACATGAAACAAGATGACAAAATGTTTCTACCATCTTACCCAGAAAGAGGTGATAAGATTAACTAAGCATAGTGAGATGAAGGGATGGGAAGACAAAAATTAGGGCTGGTAGCACTGATAGGCTGAGGATTTCTTTGGAAATGAGTTAATTAACCTTAAGTCCACATATTGTGCCATGAAGTCCCTTTCAAATGGAAGGCTACTGTTCTAGTGACTTTACAAACACTGATATTGGTCCAAAGTACTTAGAAACAAAACACTTGTCAGGAGAGAGAGATATTATGTAGATATTTAACATACCAGATAATTTGTTAAAAAAAGAACACATCAGCGGGAACAGCAACAGAAAATGGAAGGTAATCACTTAAGGTAGCTGAGAATGAAATTGCTTCACTTTGCATAACGTTTGCTACAGAGTTAGTATTTGATGTGTCTTTAACAAGGAAGACATAGGAAAACTATGAAAGGATTTAGTCACAGAGCTTTGTTTGAAGATCAGATCTATGAATGAATAATGTAACTTTGACCAGTGAAGATAACAGTCCTTCTGGACAGGTGGAGATGTCACCAATTAAAAAAAAAAAAAATAAAAACACTTCACCTCCCCCCAGAAAAACCAAACAAAAAACCCAACCCCAAAAAACAAACACAAACCCCAACCAAAAACACCCCCTACACACAACTAAAAAAAAAAAGAATAGATGAATGCAGATCAGAATTTAGAGTTCCAAAGCTCCAGACTGAAATGGGATATCCTGAAAAAAGGCTGAGCACTCCTTCATCAAGCATCCTCCCCTTCCCAGTTGGTCATTTCTATCCTTGCACTTTCTGAAAAAATTCTTGACACGAAGTGCAGAGTAGCCTATGGGAATGATTGCTTGTTCCTCAGTGTAATCTACTGTTCTCAGAAATGAGATGGGTGAGTTGGAGAGGAAAATATAAAGTCTACCATATTACAGCTCTGAATTCTTTAATAAGGAAAAAATACAAGTCTCTCTCCTTCTTTTTTCCTGGACCTCTAAGTCACATAACAAGTTACCTGTGTATATTTCATGGTGGTGTTGATTGAAGGGGGAGACAGTGGTTACGACTGACCCAAAAGGCAAGTTGCTGTACTCCCTTATGTCTTAAGACAGGTACTTGTAGCTCTCCAGCTATTTTCTGATGCCACTAATGGATCTGCCTCTCGCCTGTTATTTTTAATTAGTAGGTAGCAATTGCCTGTGCTAGTAAACTAATTTTTCTGTAACAGAATAAAAAGCATTCCTAATCCATTGACCACATGTTTTGGGGGGGGACTGCACATTGGGTCTGGCTAGGATAGAGTTAACTTTTCCCATAGCAGCCCTCATAGTGCTGTGCTTTGTATTTAGAACTAGAATGGTGTTAATAATACACCAGTGTTTTGGCTACTGTTGTACAGTGCTTGCACAGTGCTTGCTGTCTCTGCAATCCTCCCCAGGCCGAGGTAAACCCACTATAGACTGAGAATGGCAAGATAACAGTAAAAACATCTAAGATGGGTGTTTTTTTCTGCTGAGAAATTCAATTACTAATACTTTTTAGTAGCTGTGTTTGCTTCTGGAGAAATATTGGAGCAATTCTACCCCATATGAAGTGCTAATAAGGGATGGTACTGCTCAGCAACATTTCAGTCCCAGAAAACAGGGATGATCTTTTCGTGATAAAATTGATTTTTTTTCTTTTATTGTTTTTTTTAGTCCTTGCTCAACCATTGTTGGTTGTTCTCTAATATACTATAGGGAAGAAAAGGACTACCAGTGTGCTCTAACACTGCCTAGGTTTTATTTTGGATATGTTTTCCTATGTACTTAAAATTTTTTAAGCTGCCTAACAGCCTGATATCTATGATAACACATCAATGAAACAATATTTCAGAAAGATTTGTATTGTGCAGAATTATATTCAGAATTAATCTGAAGCAAAAAAATTACATTGTTTTTAGTTTATGTGTATTTATAAATTGGCCTAGAGATTTATTTTTTTAGACCTCATAAAATTCCATGGTTGAAAAATAAGAGTTACAAAACTACCAACACATCTCAAAAAAAAACCCCCACTGGTAGTTAGGGTTGCTTCAGCTGTAATGTTTTGAGTAATAATCTTTACAATCTAAGGAGGAATTGCATGGACAACACTACGTGCCCTAAATCCAAATAAACCAGAACCTATTTAATCATACTATAATTTAACATGCAAACTTTTTTAGTGTACACAGTGCACAAAAAAGACTGTGACCTCTGAAGGACAGATAAAGATGTGGTGTTAATTCATATTTTCCTGCTCTGAAAAATGGTAGGAGGGCCAATCTCACTTAAGCAACGTGAATGCTACAGGTTCCTGAAATTTTAAACTGGACTTTCATTCAGATATAACATAGATATTTAGGACAGGGGAAAATATAAAGCAAATTAGCTGTTCAAAACTATTCTGTTTAAGCCATAATGAATATCTATTCATCTAACATAAATTTCTGATGGAACAGTAGATAAAGCTTCAATTCCTACAGGTTTCCTACGAGTTTCTTGCTATGAAAATTAACAAGTTGCCAAAAGGAAAAAATGATTGCTCAAGTCTCCTTCAAAGGCTAAAATGTAGTTACCTTAAGCCTTTGTGGCAGAGTGAAGAGAAAATATGAGATCGTTGTCTGATCTATCCCTGGTGAAATGGAAGATGTTCCAAGATGTTTGTGTCCTGGGATCACTGGGCAGTGCAAGGTAGTAAGGAAACCTTTTCTGATTAAAAGACTTGGTTCTCATGCCCTTTCTGCAAGAAGGGTAACACTGAGTCAGGGATGAGAATTAGAGAATCCCATACTCTCTGCCTCTCTGTCTGATCAGACACATATTTCTTCATCCTGAAACCAGCTCAAGAATGTCAACAGATAGATTAGTTATTTCATGCTTCATAGAAAGCCTCTCATCTCATTTGTACTTCTGTGAGACATGTACTACTACAGAGTAATTCCACTGGAAATACGTTAGTGCCTCAGAGGTTAAAGTGTTTTTAATTAATCTGATCACTATTACTGCCTTATATAAATTGCCAGATATCATCTTACATGGTTTCTGTGAGGCTGTATTATTTTCTAACATGTTTGGCTACTGCCCTGGTTAACCAGTGAAAAAATGTATCCAGGAAATCCACAAGTGATAAAACTAGTGCCTACAGTCCCTTTTTATATCACCAGCAAGAACTTATCTGACATTTTCTGAACTGTGCTTGGAATGGTTATCTCCATATTACAAGGATTTAACACCCAAAAAGCTAATCTGCTTGTTTAAATTATTTGTCTATTTTTAACCATCTGTCATGTTTGAAACAATGAGCACTTTTCTTTGGAAAACCATAAATCAGAGTGAAGTCATTTGACTATACAAATATGTAATAATATTAGTTTGGACTGAACAAGTTGCATAACTTCAGGATTATAAGGATGAATGTAGAAATGCTTAAATCATACGTACACCTCAAGCGGTAGTGGTCCTGAAGATGCTTAATGATCCTGGGGAACAGCTCTAAATGAAGATTAAGGAGCTCATGTTGGGCTTCTTAGAGGTTTGAAGTAAGGGTATGATTCACTGGCCTCCTAAGAGAGACCATGGAGCTTGGCTGAGGTGCTTACAGTCAAAGTTGCCACATGTGGTTGTCCTTGCAGAGAAGAGGGGCTAATCTTTCTTCTTGACAACAACTTTCCCCTTGAATGTTTCAGGTGAGCCACAGAATTTTTCCAAAGGAAGGAAAAAGGGGAGGAGAGAGAGACTTCACAAAGATTAGTAAGTTGGAGGCTTCTCCATGTTCTACTATCATGAACACCCTATGGAGTTTGGGTAGTTTCTACATCATAATACTGTTGTTCTAATATATAATAATTCACTTAGTAAATCAGGTTGCTGTGTTCTATAGTATTATTTCAGCTTAAATACAGGAGCAAAATAATTTTCTTTACTAAGCCTTTTTTGCCTTTCGACTTATTTTTCAGTGACACAGTTAAAAATAATAGAGAAAACACAAGTTAACTGGAATTTGTAGAAGCTGATCACTTGCAAATGTAAAGGCATTAACAGAAAGCTTAGATTTGGAGTCACACCCTAACAAACGGTAAGACTTCTATAAAACTCTTCCTGCATTCACTTTCTACACTTTCTTCATGTTACCTTGAACCATAAAAAGTGATGAGCACTTGTCAAGCGAGTCAGTCAATGTGCCAGGAGCACTGTAACTCCAGCAGCATCACTCTTATCATGTACTTGTCTTGGGTATTTAATAGAAACAGGAATAGAAATTCAAAATCATTGCCCAAGAAAGTACTCCATAAGGACTTGTGCTATACTTTGACAGTACAACAGTTTACCAAATGACTATCCAAGTTTTCTGCAGATTAGTGTGGTTAAAATACATCTGTGGCTAGTAGTTGGTTGTAATTAAAAAGAGAAGATCTAATTCTGCTCAACAATATTTAGTTTGGCATGGGGAGGGGGGCACTTCTGAGCATACCCCAAAATCCTGGTCACTTTTACTCTGGGTATGGTTTCACATGAGTGCATAGTGCAGCTCCCTTCTTCATCCAGTCTTCCCTCCTGCGGATACCAGGGCACAGAGGAGATTGGGCAGTACATGTCTTAGTACATGTAATGTAAGCATCTGAACCTGGCCATTGAAAAAGAGTTCTCAGGCTCCACCTCTTTGGATGTAACTTCAATACTTTGCAGTCAAGCTCAAATTTTGCACTTGAACCCAAAGCAATATCTTTACATGCATCCACAGCCTAGAGGTAGTACTCCATCATAAAACTGCATTATTTCAAACTGAGCAAGCATGTTCTGTTCACCTCCTCTTCACTCTCATCTCCTGTGGCCCTAGAAATGAGTTTCCAAATCCCCACTGATGTCTGCTGAGAAGAGACAGAGTATGAGCAACAGAAAAAAAAAAAAAGAGTTCCATTTTAAATCAGCATCTCTGAAATTTGCTAATCCCAAAGTGTAGGAACTATTTTATTTTAAAATTATGTGACTGCTACTTGTAGATATGCACAATACAGTCTCACTTTAGAAGTCTGAAAAGTTTTGAAAAGTGCTTGCAAGTAACATTCAGTGAAGAGAAGGCCCAAATAAAAATCGAGCTGTCTGTTCCTATTACACTGTGATCACAACTCACAGGGGCAGATTTCTTCATCCTTATGTCAGTTTTAGAGCAACATAACTCCACTGATTTTTATTGGTTACTTGCACATGAAAGGAATGAGATGTAGCTCAGTAGAGTATTTTGTAAGGTAAAGTCTTGGGTCTCCTCTACGTTGCATGCACACTGCTCAAATACAAAAAGTCTAAAGTCAGTATAAAAGTGGTAAAGCATTCACTTTTCCACACAACCTGAAAGCTAATCCCAGTGAGGTGAGGTGAAAGCCAGAGGTGGCTCTTTGTAAGCTAATTCTTTAAAGAGATAAAGCTTCCCTCAGTGTTTTATTTTGTTCACTTTTTTTGAAATGCAAAATGGTCCTTTAAAGAGGTCTAAGGAAAAGGAAAAAAACTTGGAACTCTGACTTTGCTCTGAGCAGATTTTGAAATGGGACAGAAGAAAAAACTATCTAGATATTCAATTGATAAATTTACACTCTATTTCCTTGCTGCTGAAAAATTGGTGGTGTTTTATGTCCAGAAATTAATTATTCTACAAAAACCAAAACTGATTTACATATATCCCTGGTTGTTCTGAAATACTGAAAGAAGTAATTTCAAAGGTAAAAAAAAAGCTAGAAATGCAAATTAGTGAGGTGTGCCAATGTGATTCAGGAGTGCTAACAAAAGTCAGGTGAATCAAACTCTTCTGAAATAGGTGCCCTTGTCTTTATTGCCAGAATCAACATAACCATACAGTGGGAAATCAAGCATTTAATATCTTTGCCTGGAATAAAGTAACTGCAATTTGGTTAGCCTTAACCTTTGTGATATTTCAGTTCAGATCTATTTTAACTTGAAAAGCTTGAACTGGAAAGGACAGATGGCTGTTTGATGGAGTGATACCTGGGTGGAATCTGACATTTTGCTAACCCCGTGGCATTCAAGTTGCAGCACCTTGTCATTCAAATCTCCCTTGTCAAATTCAAATTTCAGCCAAGTCTTGCCTTATTATTTATTTCTCTGAGAGTTGATTAAAGTTTGAACAGTGAGGACCAGGAGGATGCCACATGACTTTTCACCTTAGCTCTTGGTGAATTCTACTTCTAATCTCAGTTGTTTAAAACTACAGAGCCAACCACAGTCCAGATATAATGAGAGGTGATTTTCTAAATATTACTCCAACCCCAAATATTGGCACAAGAAAACACTAGCTAACAAATTAAATATTTATAATACGACTGGAATAAATATGAAGTAAGGGAGCAAGTACATTTTTTAATGACTTTCTGCACTGGTAGGATGGGGGAAAAGCTATTGAAAACAATACCCTTATTAGCTGTACTCTTTCCTTTTTAGAAAATCATTATTGCTTAGGCAGTATAGCTTAAGGTTTAGAGGCTGTGGGAAGAGACTAATGATATTTATTATTTAAATATGAATTATCTAAAAATATAAAAAAATACAAAGGAAAAAGCCCTAAAATCAAAAGATTTTGAGGATCAACTCATAGCATTAAACTATGGTGTCACTTATGCTGAGGTAATGCCACAAATCACAGTTCTTGTACTATGATTTAAATGTAAAATTGTGAGCTATAACTCAGAAGTGTACGAGATATCACAGGATGGATGAGAAAGGTGCATTTAATTTCTCATAGCATTATCAGCCTGCTGTGGTGCATGTTTAGCCAAACTACAGAAACATTGTTACATCAAATTGTGTGTATCTATACAATTCAAAGTAGCCTCTATACAATTCAAAGTAAATTTGTGTTGTGTTTCAGTTGGTAGCAAGTTTCTTGCAAACCTTGTTCTTCCCTTGCTTCTTAATTTTATGAGCAACTGCAGGAGGCACAGACATGTGCCTTGGGTTGTAGCAACATAGATGGTCAGGTGACACTAAGTTTTGAATTCATATCTCCTCAAGATGAGTTTTTTCCTCAGTGACCAACAGAAGTTTGGACTGTGGTTACCTGGAGGGTGATTAACTCACAAACAAGAGAGAAGTGAAGCTAGTGACACTGGGGAAATATGTAAAGAAAGGTATTTTTCCCATTGTTTTAGTGATTTCTTTGTCCTCAAAGCCAGAGAATATGATTTTCAGTATGCTTAACATAGAGCTGGAGCCTAAAGTGGCAAAGAAAGCTGTTCTTTGCTTTGTTGAAATTTATTTTTGTCATACAATAATGCAAGTTTTTACCTTTTCAAGATAATTTGACAATGAACCAGACTTTTTTGACTTGGAATTTAGAATATTGCAATGCACTTTGAAGAAAGCAACACTTAAAGAGAAGTCAAAAGCTGCATCTACAAAACACTAAAACGATGGCTGTTCATCTGCCAGGTGGAAGGAGTGAGAGGGAATGCATTACACAACATTCCAATATTTGCACTAACTCCCCCTTCTTTTCTGGGTACAATTCAAAGGATTACATTTGATCTGGTCCTACAGAGGATTAAAGGAGGATTAAGAAGATCAACGAGTCAGTTGATGGAAATTTTCTATTGATTTCAACAAGGCCATGGATTTCACCTCTAGTGATTGCCCTCTGTAATCAGAAAAATGTGCCTCCTCTTGGACCTGTTACAAAGGACAGGATCGAAAGGATTAAAATTTTTCAGTTAAACAGTCAAATGCCTGTAAGTACCAAACTCAGCAGCAGATATGAAACAGTTCCTCTCCTCCTTTATGAATGTGAATACGAGAGAAGCCTCTGACTATGTAACTGTGCACAGGCTGGCTTAGGATGCAGGAGAGAGAGGAGCAGTGGGACCCATGAGCGTGGGAAGAAGGGAGTGATGTCTCTTTGGATAGAGTGCCTTCATTCCACAGAGGAAACTCCAGGCCCAGTCAGTGATTAAACGTAAGTCCTTGGACTATAACAAGAACAAGTGACAGCAGATGACATAGTTGACCTGATAAAATTGCGGGAAGGTGCTGTAGCAGAGAAGTACGACAGAGATCAGAGTTATTACTAGAGACCCACATAGCTAAAATCCTCCTTTGTTTGTAAGGTGTGTCACTTTTCAGCTCTTGGGAGCTGCTCAACAAAAGGGTTTGTCATCCCAGAGGCAAAGGGACCAGAGCAGCCTCCTTCTTCACCTCCTGACTAGCAAGAGAGCTATTATCATGTAGAGTGAAGACTTGGCTGCCAGAAAATCTTCATGGGTGATCCCAACTCATCCTGCAAAAGAGTGATATATCATCCTCTTTTTTTTTTCCTTTTTTTTTTCTTTTAATATCTATGGTGAGGTGTCTCTCTTAGATGACACCAAACACCATAGCTTCTTATAGATCAGTCAATGCTTTGTCCTAACTACCCTTCTCCTTTGAAATAAAAAAGTATTTTACATGATGTGTTGTATTGCATTTCGATGACAGAACAGACATGTCTTAGATTACAATATCACCTGATATCTCGATGTTATGATGTAACTTGATTAAATTATATTTGGAGTTTTTTAAAGCTTATCACAGACACAGGACAAGATTAGTTACAATAAGGTAGGTTGAAATGGGGTGACAGATCCTTCTGGTCAGGTGTTAAATTTAACTATTTTTGACTGGCAGCCTAAAGAGATTTTTCAGACTTACAGACATTTTTCAGACTTACAGACATTTTTCTTTCTGATGTTTCCAAAAAGAGGGCATAAATTTCTGTTTATAGAGAGCTCATGAAATCCTGGTTGTACCGAAGTGGGTGACAAAACTTCAAAAGAGACAAGTTGTACCTTGATTTAATTAGATGGGCTGACACTATTTAACTCCCAGAGTGGAGCATTTTTTATCTGATTGGAATAGCATTTTATTAGCTTTTTATTTGGTTTTAGCTTTTCTGTGAATTTTTCACTTTTTACTTGGTTTGTTTGATAGTGTGAAGAAAAATTACAAATATCAGGGAGAACTAAGATTGCTTTTGCAAGATGGCAAAAGAGAGAAAAATCTAGTTCAGTCATTTTATGCCTTTTAAATGAACATTAGTCTAATATTTATTCCTTATAGAACAAAGAATGGTATCTTAATTGAATATATTGATGGGTTAGTTTTCTTTATTTGTGAAGCAATAAATTAAAACATAATTTTTATGTCTATTAGTAGAAATGAATATAAATATACTTCCAGATTCATAATGACATTTTAATGCTTTTTCACAATTTTCTTTCTTGATTATGTATGAATATTTTCTTTTAATATAAAACAATTAATTCATTAGAAAAGGATTATTATTCGATTGAAGACAAATATATTTGGCTTTCAAAGAACTTTGGCATCATATTATTTAAGGTTTTTCTGATACAGGGTGTATGACATAGGTTCTCACATGTGTTTCTAACTCATTTTCTGTAAGCGAATTCAGAATTTTAGTGTTTTTCTAGTCCTATAATTTTTTTACTGTAATTGTACTTCTTTGTAAATCTAAGATAAATCCCTTTATCTAATTGTGACATTTTTTGGTAGATTCATCATACTGTAAAGAAGTAAAAATAATTACTGAGGTGAGTTATAGTTACAGGTCTTGAGACTGGGCTTTGTGGTGCCTGTTTTGTCAAGCTTTATTTGATACAGATTTTTCAGAAATTACTCTGGTGATTTTTCACAGCTTCTTCAAGAGCTGATCAAGGGTTAATTTAAATACAAAGTCTAGCTGGTTACAGATAAAGAAGAATTTCCAAAAATCCGGTAATGAGATAGGCATACACCCTCCATAACACCTTTAGGCATTACAGAGGGAACATCTCTATAGATATGTAAATAGCTATCTGAACATATTTGAAACCTAACCTGCTCATTAAGCCAGCAAGCTCTCACATCTCCAAGTCTCTTACTGAAAATGAGGCTAGGCCCAAACCCACAAATACATTTTCTCCTGAACTCAATGGAAAACAAACCCATGGGTAACATATGTGGTAAAGGATGCTCAAGGTGCAACGGTTTCACTAGGAGAACTGGGTGGAACTTTTGGCTGTGAAGTATCTCAATATCTTTGTGGGAATGGACCTCTAGACTTAATACACAACTGGTTCTGGGAACATTTTTAAATTATTCTAACAGCGGGGGGCACAAACATGAAATTTTTCAGTTTTCTCAGTCTCATTTAGGTAAATATGCTTTACTGAAACAGGATGTAGGATCTACAGAACCCTGTGATCTTCAGATGGTCTACTAATATCACCTTGAACCTGCACTGGAAAATTCTTCAAATTAGGAGGGAAGGAATTTGACCTCACTTTTATGAGGTAACAGAAAGCCTGTCTGTTCTTTAAGACCTTAAAGCTCAACAACTTAATTTTCTCGTTAAGTTTATTCTCTTAAAGGAAATTAATTTCTGTGTGTGAAGAACACGGGAAAACACACTGGAAGAATTCAGCGATTAAATTAGTAATGTAAAGACAACTCTTTTCTTCCACTGGAAAGTGCAGGATTTGAGAAAAGGGGTGAGAAGATGAAGGAAACAGCTGTATTTGTTTCATAAGGACTTTCCCACTAAATACCATAGGAGTTACGAGAATGAAGCCATGCTACAAACAGGTCTTCAGCACATAACTCATTGTCTTATTCATTAAGGTCAGGAGAAAATAGACAACATATTGCATGGCAAATATGTTATAAACTCCAACAAAATCACATTAGACAAATGTATTACAGAGAGGGAAGTGATTCAAGTTGTACATTATCAGGCAATACTGTGACAAAAAATACTATTGTACTTCTCATCCAGTCACATAATGTACTGCTATTGTCAATGCCCACAAATAATGCTGGAGTCTTTACAAAAATCCACCCCATACCTCCCTGAATTTGCTCGTATCCATAATTAGTTGCATGTTAAGACAAGGCAGAGAGTTTTATCATGCCTCTGTGAAAGTCTCAAAGTCACAGCTCCATACATTATTTAAATAAATGAATGGGCTTAAGTACAACATGAAAATAACTCCATCTGGATACTCTTAATATAATAAATCATATGAGCTCTGGGTATTTTTTGGGAGTATGATGTCATCACAACCCTTCAAGAGAATTATTTTACTCTCATCTGTTATTCTATATATTAACAGAGAAACAGCTGTCATTCTGATGAATGTTCTCAGGACATTCAAAATAATGGCATGTGAAAGTACAGCCAACATACTTGGCATCAACTGAAACTCATTACTGGAGTTCAAAATCATGATCAACCTTTAATGAATTATGATCAATTTCAAGTGACCATTTATAATCTCATATTTATTGGCACACTAAATCTTTGACAACAATTGGCATTAGGCCTGTTTTGTTATTCTGTCAACACAAACAGCAAACTGTGACAGACACTGATCCCCAACCAAAGGATTGTTCTAACTCTTCTTCTCTAAGAGCAGGAAAGGTACTGAAGTGAAAAATGCAAGTGTTAAAAAGTTTGCTTTGCTAATATTCAACATGTTCATAATATAATTCAAATTTTGGAGGCAATGGGATTGGTTTTCCCACTAAAAGAGATAATTTCTATCCAGAAAATATTCTGTTGACTTTATTGAGGCATTCTCTTCTTAATTTGAATTTCTCTTCTGTCCTTCTTTTCATATTCATGTCTTTTTTATTCATGTCTAGAACATCAAAATTCTCTTTGATTTTATAACCTTAGTCTGTTTAGTTTCACAACAGATAGGTGGATTCCATGACCTATGGCTGCTTTTGAGATAGTGAGGTTTCTAATAAAGAGGCTCACCTCTTTACATAAATCTTTTGAAATACTCAGGTAAAGCAATTTGGCCTTGGAACAAATACTTGCAAACCAGTTCAGCATTTGTTTTCATCCAGGTAGATTTCTATAGGAAATAATACTAGATGCAGGCTAGACAGAAACCTCAGCAAAGATAAAATCCTTCAAAGGCGCTTACACAAGCTCTCATTGACATGGTAGTGATTTTTATTCGTATTACGTGTATATAAAACAAAAATTTTTAACAAATAAGTTCAGACTTTATATATTTATTGGAAAAACCTAAGTGTACCAAAGTCAGAGTGTAGTTAACTTGACTGCAGCAAGTCTCTCAAACTTGAAAATTGACGATGGCAGTGATTTCTATAGCACTATTTATGGTTATGAACAATCTAAACCCAATCCAAATTCCAGTGTATTCACTCTGTGTATTCCCTCCTAAAAGAGTCTTTTTCTAGTGCAATGTCTGAAGCTTATGTTTAATTGGTCCTGATGGAGCTAATCCAAAAGGAGTTTAATTTACATATTTCTTTAACAATATTGCCAACAAAACCACAACCTTCTTATAAGGAAGTCATTACAAAAACTTCAAATGTGCAAGAGAGCAGACTGATGTATACTGCAAAAAACCTGACTTATATGTATATTTATTTGCACAGCTCTAGAGTGTAGGAAACACCACTAAGAATGAAACAGTTTAGCCAAAAAAACCCTACCTAAGTGGTTAGGAAAAGAGAAGAAAATCAGTGAAAATTCCTCTGGTTTCCTATTGCCAGTAGTATGCACTTTAAAAATATAATTGTTTATAAGAAAACTGATTGGTTTCTTCTTCCCTGAAATTTCTTTACTGCTATTTAAACTCATCTAAATGTTTGGAGTCCACAATACCTTTTGACAATGAGTTTCCACGAAACACTTAAGAAGAATAGGAAAAAATACTCCTTCATTTTTAACCTGTTTCTTCATCAGTTCATGTGACGTCCCCTTCTTTCTGCATTGCGAGGACAGTGATTAATGCTTAACTTCTCTTCATCTTCCTTACGCTATTTGTAATTTTATAGCACTTTCATCTTCTTTTCCCTCAATTGTTCTTTTCCAGGCAGACCTTTACAGGTGTGTTTGATATTGCAAAATCAGAGAGCATCTCCTTTAGCTCGAATGGTTTTGTTTGGACACAATAAAACAGCATGGAATCAGATTTCTATGTGCAGGTTAGCAACAGAGGAGAGAATTTCATACTACTGGTTTTGTGTCCTGTGAACTGTCAAAGATCAGCTGCAGCTCTGTTATGTACTCTCAGATTTGATATTGTATAACTATTACTGCCATCTACTGCACTGTGAAGTTCTTTCTCATTAACGGCATGCGTCACTGTGTCAACCTGAGGAGGCTGCCATAGATTCGTTAAAATATCCATTATGGATTATTATGTGGAAAAGCATGTGGGCCATAATGTTTTATTCAGCAAAATTATCTCACGGGTACCTGGGGTTTGAACGAGGTGCTTAAGGAGGAAGATTTGTTTGCTGACAAATATCTTCCCTTTTTTGTGTGTATTAAATTAATGGGAACCATATGGTAAAGTACAGAAAAAAAACTGTGTTAATATCCCTTGCTAACTACAGCCACCTGTTATAATGGCCAAACTAATAGCAGGCCTGTTGGTGGTTGTTATTAACATATTCAGAACCATTCTCAGCTTTTTTTGGCAGTCATAGAGAATTGTATGTCATTCTCAAAACTGAAAATCCTGTGGCTAGTTGTTTTACAGATCCTCAAGGGCAGTATGAGGCAGCCATACATAACCTTTCTACTTAAAAATCTGCTTGATTTAGTTTTTAATCACCTTATTATAAGTCATTTTTGTATGTTTATACTACAGTCAGCTTTGGAGGCTCACACTCACTAATTCTCGAGTTTTGACATGAATGTGTTACTGCTGTTGTATTTCACCACCGTCTCTTTCTCTGTGCCCCATTCTCTTTGATCGTCCCTTAGCAAATTTGATTCTCTAATTTCAGTTGCTTGTCAACATACCAAAAAGCAGCACAAGTGGATTGACTGGTAAATTAATAATTGGAACCTATTGAAAATGTGAACTCATCCTTTATAATCACATCTGTTCCATCAGTCTTGTTCTCGTGACAAATAGGCACTGCAAAATAATTATGTATAATGGGTTTCATGTACTAGTTAACCATTATTATTAATGTAAGCAACACCTTCTGCCCTGTGTATTTGAAGCAGTAGTTGTGCTTCCCCATCAGATTTAAAAGTCGCAGGAGTGAATCTGTGAATGAAAAGGGTAAAACCAGTTATAACTCCTTTTTATCTGCTTGGTTGCCTCTGCTCCTTAAAGGTCCACCAAAATGTATTTTGCAAGAAAAGCAACAAGTTAAGAATTGTTAAAACTATCAGGATCAAGAGTATGGTTGGATTACAGCCTTACCAGTCATTCGATTACTGCTCAGACATTCCACCTGGTCAACAGCAACAGTCAGTGACAGTATTGAGAAAGAAACATTTTAGTCACTGTACAGGATGCAGCTGAAGAGTTGGGGAAGAGATCAAAAAACATCCTGAGTGTCTTGAAGAGAAAATGTTATCTCTGTAGCTTTGATGATAAAATGCATTCTTAGGACTCAAGCCAGGAAAAGACTCCCTTTCATGAGTAATAAAAAGAGAATGAAACATTCATACCCTTAAGAATTTGCCACTGGACTTCTGGCGATGAAGCACATGGCACTGTTGAACTGATCAAGTGTGGCTGGATAAGTTCTTATGCGTCCTTCCTCATGCAGGATCTTCAGGATCCTTATCTTCAGGACCAGATTCCCAAACATTTAGTGATTGGTATCGAGGTTAGCCCATTAGCTTTTTAACAATTTGTTTCAAGATACTGCTCTCACGGATCATTTAACTCTCTGAAGAATGACAATTTTCCAGAAGATTTTAGGGAAAAGACCATTCTTCCTAATCAGTTTACATCAGAGTATAGGCCTGCATCTAATGATCTGGAGTTTAGGATATGGTGCCACTTGAACAATTGTAATTGTCATGTATAATAACTATTGATCACAAATATTTCTTTAAATTGTTTTGTTTTGTTTTGTTTTGTTTTGTTTTTTAATGCAGGCATAGCAGAGAAGCATGAGCTAGAAGAGTGGGGCGGGCATTCCACATAGGTGTCCAGCAGCCTTATGTGAATTGGCCAGCTCAGGTTTGGAAGCCCCATATCTTCATTCAGATCAAACTTCACCTCAGAAGGTAAACACAGGGAAGGAAGAGAGTTTCTAGTGGCAGTCCCAGCTTCCTGAACTATTTATCCATTTTACATCAGCTGTAAGAAACTGCAGAGAGGGACAAAGACAGGAATCTATGTTTCCTATCTCCAGTTGTCTCTTTTCACCTTGAAACTTGAGTTGCTGTCTCAGAACTTCTGCTGGCTGGAGGGATCAAATTTTCGGTGAGACCCATACTGAGAGAGTTACAGATAGGTATTTAACTGTGTTAGAGATAAATTTGTTCAAATTTTTATCATTTATTATTGTCTGCCTTTGTTGTTGTTTCTTCAGCATATTGGAGACTGTAGATAACTTTTCTTGGCATGTAATTCTTGTCTTTTAATGTACAGAGGTGTTAAATGCTTAACTCAAGCATATAAATTCCACTTAGTAATGAATCTCCCTGGTCTATGACCCCTTTTTTGAGCTGTCCCTCTGTAGGTACAAGTACTATTTTCTTACCTTAGAGAGTTATTATAAGTACATTCAGGATTGTGATTTGCTCGGATAATAATAGAACCTACACAATATAACAGGTCTCTAGAGGAGAACTGGATGAAATAATTTCTCATTTTTTATTTTGTTATAAAAATAAATGAACACATCTTTGGTGATGCTGAAATACTTTCTGAATCAATTTAAAGCCATTTAAACATTTGTATTACGGAAAATGCAATGTAGAAAAAGTCAAACTTCAGTTTGACATTTCCAATTTGAATGTCTAATTTACTATTAGGTTGACAAGTAGTCTTTTGTCTTCCAAAAGTTTCAGTTCTGTTTGAACCAAAACAAAGGGTAACAAATAATCTTCCTCATCTGAAATAAGGTTGTTTTTTGTTTTTTCCCAGTTTCTCAAATTTCCATCTTTTCCAAGAAGGATAATTGTTTCAGGTTATCTGCAAAAAAATTTGAATTTGATTTTTTTTTTTTTTAACTACTAGGGGACTAAAATATATTGAATTATATTGTGAATCCCATTCAGTGGCTGATATTGTCTGACAGTTGTGCTGTGCAGCTTGCTGTCCTTCTAAAGGTCTTTTATTTCCTCTGTTTTCAAGTATGTGAATTTATTACAGTGGCATATAACCGCTAAGGACAGATAATTAAGAAATGAGGAGTAAAGTGTTCCCCCTCTTCATAAGAGTTAGTAGTATTATATTCCTGCTCCAAGCCAAATTCCCTAAGGAGCACTCTATTTAAGAGAATTATAAGATAAATTATTTATAAGTGTAACTGACTTCCTAAGGTAGTTTATCAACAGTTACCAAAATACAAATATGGTAGTGATACTACAACTTTTTCTTCAATGATATTGTGTATAGTTTTCATTGTTGTTATAAATTCAACTCTGTTTCTTTTTTATGTGTAAACAGAACATTTTATCATATAATATTTTCTTCAAATATTACAATATTTTTACATGGGTTAGTTTTAAATGTGTATTTCCACCTTCATTTTATCATCAACCTTGTGTATGCAGGCAGAGACTATTATTACTGCTTTCAATTTCTTTGCTATTTGCTTAATAGCAGGTTTCAGTTGATGTGACCTTTTGCTTGATAAAGGAAAATACAGCCAATGGATTGCTATCGTCAATAGGATACAATTAACCAGGCAACGATTTAATGAAAGAATAATGTCAGAAGAACTGTGTTGGAAAAGCTATTTTAAGACTTGGAGACAATTTTATGCAAAAAGCATATGCAGAAAGTAGTGATTTCATTAGCATAGTGCTTAGGAGTTGACAGCAACCTTGATTTTCTTCTCTTTTCTCTAATTTTATGCTTAAGTGATCATTGAGCTAAGTGATGTGGAAAAGAGAAGTACCTCTCCTTTGTCTTCAAAAGATGAAGCAAAACATTTAAAGAGTAAAAGGAGGTTTCAGTTATCTGCTTTCCCAGATTACTGTAGTTACCAAATAATGAAAGCTGTGACCTCCAATAAATGCAGCATGACCTTTGGCTTGCTAGTTAAGTAGTACCTGATCCAAAAAGTTCTAAGCAGGTAAAGAAAAGATGCCCTGAGCATTGGTTTTAAGGGCATTATTTTGTAAACTTCATGACCTTTCTTTTGAATAAAACAGCTCAGAGAAAGTAACTAATGGTGTCTTGACACCAAGGAAAACAGACTTCATTATGGAAATATTTTGTACTGAAACACTACGTATAAATACTACATATAAAGCTTTCATGTTCAATTTTAATTCCTTTACTATCTTATCTTTGATATTACTTTGTCATTCATATTGAAAACATCTCTCTCCTCATATGCATCTAGAAAGACTTAAGGTCTCATCCCACAAAAATAAAATACAGCTGGACCAACGACTTATTAAACATTATTCATTCATAACCTTGTCTTAAATCAACTGTGCACTTATTAAACTCTTCTTCAGACATATTTCCTGTTACTTTTATATGGTATATATATTATGGCCAGACAACAATATTCTTAGTTTAGCCTTTTGTAATAAGAATTGCAAGCAAGCATAACAATCCAAAAGCTCTCACATAAAGAGGTTGAATGATAAAAACATAGCAGAGATACAGAAAGATGAAATTTAAAACCTCTGTGTCCTGAAGAAGAATCAGTTATGCTAAATGTAGTTTGTGCTGGCACAGGGGTTGTGTTGATCTAAAAGGGACATGTTACCTCTCCTGTAAAGCACAATGGAGGCATGGAGAAGAGAATGTAGATTAAGCGACTAATTTCAATAATAATGGCAAAAACCAGGCCACAGAAAATAACACTCCAACTAAACATTAATAAGATCATATTTTTAAATAAGAGTACTGTCAGGAAATTTAATAGGAATTATTGTTGTGCTAGAAGAGGACACTGTCAGTCAACAATACTTCTTTCCCCTCTGAAGGTATCAGGTCCATTCTGGGCATTCAGAGCATGGTGGCTTTGAAATGCCAATTTCAGACTTCCTAATCTATACAAAAAATATGGAAAATAAATAAGGGCAAAAAAAAAGATCAAACAATGTCCAGACAACCACCTTATGTGCATTATTTTGCCCCTCCTATTCCAAGATAATTGCTTTGGTTGAAGTAGAATTAAAAGCTATGTTAGGATTTGAGTGAAGATACCTTAGCAGATTATGTGTAATATATTGAGGTTAAAGCTCAGGAAAAGTTCTTGCAATGAAATTTGTGTTCATATAGAAAGCAAGACAGCATCCTACAGAGGCATATAGAATTTACATTAACTTTCTTCTTTAAAAATATGTCAAAATATTCCTTGCAAAACTTACTTTTCCTGTCCACATGTTATGTCTTGAGGAGTGGTCCTCTTCAAGTTACTTTGGTGTGCTCATGCTATCACTTCTATGAATGTGTAGCATTGTTTTCCAACAACTGAAAAATTCTAGTGTAGTATCAAAAATCATTGAGTCAGTATAAGCTTTTTTTGGGAAAATGATTTTGTATTATGTTTTGACAAATCTTTTACTGTGTTCTTTTTTTGTTTGTTTTTTTGGTTTTCTCCTGCTAGTCCTACTTCTGTCTTAACTTCATAGGCTACTTGTTTCTACTACAGGACTCATGATCTTACATAATTGCTGAAGAGTCATCTAGAGTCTAGTTTGCTATCCTAGTTTAAATTTTTTTTTGTTTGTTATTGTTTGTTTTCTTTTCTGCTCTATATTTTTGTTCTCTTTTAGCTCTATATGAGCTAAGAACTATTGATATGTTGTTGATAATTCAGGCCTGAGAAATATCTACAATTCTGCTTTCCAGATAAAACTGCAGATGAAAGAATCAGATAAATTATTAAAACAGACAGGCAATGTCTTCTGGTTTACACTCAATTTATTTTTTTGTTACCAACCATGTTTCCATGATAGATTAATACGATTCAGCTGGAGTTTTATATTGGACACGACATGAAGTATCATTCTTACAGGAACACAGATTTTGACTTTACATCAATGTGTACAACATATCAATAACCAGCACAACTGGCACAGACCAAGGAGTCATTAAAAGTAAGTATTCAACACATTACTAAGGAAAGAAGGATAACTCAGTAACCTATTATTCTTTTATACTGCCTTTACACTGTTATGACTCAGTGTGAGGTGAGTAATTCTTTATTTATACCTAAAAAAGAAGAAATACATTTACAGTGCAGGGTAAATTTTTACTTCCCAAATGTAGGGATGTAATTCAAGATGACTAAGTTAAGAAACTAATTTCTATGGGCACCTGTATAATCAGCCATGAGAGAGAAAGGCTGCAATAGTGGGTGATTGAGAGCAGGACATTAAATAGGAGTCTCAGGAATGCACCATTTTATTTCCATTTTTCTATTCTAACTAATATATATATGAAGTGACTCCATTTTAATGATGCTGTTCCTTTCTCTTTCTTTCCAGTATTGGAACTTAAATGTGATAACATTCCTTTCTATTTGTTTGTAGTCCAGCAGGAAAAGCAGATAGGCTAATCCTACATAAATTTTTATCACATTAAGAGCCAGGGGCTTTCTATTAAAGCTGTATGTTCTGTACCCCTACTTGATCTGGAAGAACAGCTTGTTACTGAAGTGCAAAAAATGTAAATTCCAAATTAAAAAAAAAAAAAAAAAAAAAAAAAAAAAAAAAAAAAGAGAGAAAACAAGGGGACATGTAATTATCAAATTTGCTTCTGGTTAAAATGAGCTTCCAATTTCCTTTTTTTTCATCCTCTGTAAAACCTGCAGAAATGAGATAACCCTTAATCCAAAGCTCATTCTCTTTATTTACTCCCACTGTACCTTTCTTGTCTTGAATTTCTCTATTTTACCAAGTATTGAATACAAAACATGTGAAAGGTTTCCACCTCAGCTCTTTCAGATAGGAGGTGGTTATGACTTTAACAGCTGTGGCATGAGAGCACAGTGTGCCAGGGAAAAGCAAGCGATAGCTTATGCCACCTTCAGTAGTGTGTATGAGGAAACACAGTCTACTCATAGGTTCATAGTTTAATGTCGGTTGGAAAAGGTTATGGAGCAGATCATCCTAAGTGCAATCACACAACACCTACAGGATGGATGGGTTTAGAAGGGGTAGGTCCTGTCTGACCAACCTGATCTCCTTTTATGATCAGGTGACTCACCTGGTGGATGAGGGGAAGGCTGAAGGGGATGTGTCTACCTGGGCTTCAGCAAAGCCTTTGACACCATCTGCCACAGCATACTCCTGAAAAAGCTGGCAGCCCACGGCTTAGACAGGGGCACTCTCTGCTGGGTTAAGAACTGGCTGGAGGACCAGGCCCAGAGAGTACTGGTGAACGGTGCTGCATCCAGCTGGTGACCGGTCGCTAGTGGTGTCCCCCAGGGATCAGTGTTGGGCCCAGTTCTATTTAATATCTTTATCAATGATTTAGATGAGGGGGTTGAGTCCACCATCAGCAAATTTGCAGATGACACTAAGTTAGGGGGGAGTGTGGATCTGCTGGAAGGCAAGAGGGCTCTGCAGAGGGACCTGGATAGGCTGGAGAGTTGGGCTGATTCCAACGGGATGAGGTTCAACAAGGCCAAGTGCCAAGTTCTGCACTTTGGCCGCAACAACCCCATGAAGCGCTACAGGCTGGGCCAGGCAGAGCGGTTGGAGAGCAGCCAGGCAGAAAGGGACCTGGGAGTTTGGATTGACAGGAGGCTGAACATGAGCCAGCAGTGTGCCCAGGTGGCCAAGAAGGCCAATGGCATCCTGGCCTGGATCAGGAACAGTGTGGCCAGCAGGACCAGGGAAGTGATTCTGCCCCTGTACTCAGCACTGGTGAGGTCTCACCTGGAGTACTGTGTCCAGTTCTGGGCCCCTCAGTTCAGGAAGGATATTGAGGTGCTGGAGCAGGTCCAGAGAAGAGCAACAAGGCTGGTCAAGGGACTTGAGCACAAGTCCTATGAGGAGAGGTTGAGGGAGCTGGGGTTGTTCAGCCTGGAGAAGAGGAGGCTCAGGGGAGACCTCATCACTCTCTACAACTCCCTGAAAGGAGATTGTAGCCAGGTGGAGGTTGGTCTCTTCTCCCAGGCAACTATCAGTAAGACAAGAGGGGATGGTCTTAAGCTGTGCCAGGGGAGGTTTAGGTTGGATATTAGGAAGAAATTTTTTACGGAGAGGGTAATCAGGCATTGGAATAGGCTGCCCAGGGAGGTGGTGGATTCTCCATCCCTGGAGGTTTTAAGATGAGACTGGATGTGGCACTTAGTGCCATGGTCTAGCAACCAGAGCGGAAGTGGATCAAAGGTTGGACTTGATGATCTCAGAGGTCCCTTCCAACCCAACTGATTCTATGAGTCTATGATCTGCCTTTCACAAACCCACGCTGGCTTGGTCTGATCCACTGCTTGTCATGTTCATGTCATACACCTTTAATATCGTAAAATAATTTATACATTTTTACTGATGTTTGTCTTGCTGTGTCCTTTGTCTGAGTATACTTAATAAAATGCTAACATGCAAATTCTTATTTGAATTACATACTGCATTCAAGTTTGGCAAAGTAATAGCAGTTGTCCAGCAGGAAGAGCAAACTGACATTTTTTTTTCAGTGTTTTGAAAGATTTCTGCACTTGTTATTACAAACAGTATCTTGTTACAAATCCATATTAATTTTTCTCAAAATAGCATGTAGGTGCAGGACTCATGCTGTTCATTTAGCATTTACTGTTTAATCTGCATGGACATGGAAATATAGAAGAGTCCTTGCAAAATGAAATGAATAGCATGATTTTAAGGCTAATAATCAGATTATCCAAAAGTATTCATTGGAAAAAAACCCAGAAGCTTATCATTCACTTTGACTTCAGTACTGCAAAACTGCATTTATGATACATTTCAAGTAAAAGCACTTTACTTCTCTGAAGAAATTGCTTTTTCAAATGTATATACCTGGAAGAAATAACAAAACTGAAAGCTTAAATTTGATGCAGATGAATTTATGTATCCTATCTTCAATAGTTCATCTCATATACTTTATTTCTATCTTACCAAAAGGTCCATTTTACCCTTATAATGCAATACATATGTTATCTCTAAGGTATTTTGAAATTAGTTCTTAGTTGTAGTTAACAAATGGCTCTTTATGAAATTTGTATATATGTTTGTATTACAGACAGCTTACACTGAATACTGTGCAATTCTCAGCACATATTTGAGGAATGAAGAAGGATGATCGGTGAACAAATCAAGAGTATTTTTCCAAGAATCGTGTTCTTTCTTTGACATAATTAAGGAGTAAGGTTCGTGTATTTTTTTTTAATCGTTATTTTAAAAGACCAAGTTTCTATGTTGCTTTACTATTGTTTCTTACATACCTGTTAGAATGTATACCTTTTCTTATGAAATTCACCCTCATTTAAGGTGTTTATCAGGGAGAACTGTTTTTGAAACAAGAAGAAAATTCATTGTTTAGCTACTAAGATGCCAGTAAAAGTCATTCGGAAATTTGATTATATGAAAGGTACAGTTTGCAACTCTGGAGTTTCTTAAAATATTAAATCTCACTGCAGATAAAAAGAGCCCAAAAATTCCTTTAAAATCTCATGACTGCGTTATGTCACTTGTATGTATTGCTAGAAATGGTGTCAAGGATAATTTTCTATCTATCTGCAACATTAGTAGCAACAATTAGGTGTAAAATGTAACTTCTCCTAATGAATATATATGATTATATTACAATTATATTTTTGTAGTTCAATTATAGCTAGCATAATTGTAACATTAGACTTGCATTTCCAAGGGATAGTCTATGACTAGTGGTACTAGGAAGTAATGGTTCTTGAACACTGTAAATATTTTTCCCCCATGCCTCCATTCAGTGAAACACTTTTTGAGATATTTTCCAGTAATTCTCTATTTTGGAGTTCAGACCATTCCTGTTACAAACTGAGTGAAGCAAATAGATATTCATATGGACAAAACTCCAATTTTAAATCTCTGGCTGTCATTTGGGGGAAAAAAGAAAGAGGGAAAAAGAAAAAAGGAAAAAGAAAAAAGAAAAGAAACAAAAAGCCCAAAGTAGACATGAAAATTACAGGGGAAAAAATTTAAATTCTATTTGTATTATCCAGATAGTATAAGCCAATCATTTATAGGCAGTATATGGACTTTTCCATTCTAGGTTCCATTTAAATTACATTCCATTACAACTATGCATTATTCCTTTTAAGAAATTAAGCAGGTATAAATTAACAGCCTAAAAATAATAAGGGATTATTTAAAGGATTCTTGCAAATCTGAAACTAAAACATCTTGCAGGAAAGTGCAGATTTTAGTCATTGTTTAAATGATTTGATTTTTTTAAGCTAATAACATTCCTTATTTGATCCTTCAGTTCTAACAGTGAATGTAGAGTACAACGTTATGTGACTCAAGCTGAAAATTTCACCTATATTGTGTAAACATAAAAGAAATAACTAATCAAACTTAAACAAGAAATGTTAAATTTATTTTTATAACATATTGTTATATTTTTGATATTTTTGTTTTCTTGTTAAAATTTGAGCTATAACTTTATACCTTTTCATATATATAACAGAAGTTGTATTGATGAAGTGGAAGCAGGGAAACAGGTTTAAAATGCAGTTTGAGGGAAAATAGGAATGTATTTGAAAAAAAAAGATAATCAGAAAGCATTCTGCATTAAAATATAAAAATAGAGAAAGAGTACAATCTGGTCTATACGCATGCATCAAATCAACCTTCTTTCTGTTGTTTTCTCAACCCTTTTGTTACTCGAGGGGGAAAAAAATTTCCCCAAACTAAAATCAAATTGTTTAAATTAAAGTCAAACTGTCTGCAAAAGCGGAGCATCTCTCTAGTGATATTGCATTCATTAGATTTCGGTCTTATGCCTTCCACTTTTAGCCTACGTAGTGTACAGCTACACTAGAGTTTCTTAAAATCGACTACAGTGTTTCTATTCCTGAAGATAATGCTATTCTCTGAGGTATAGCCAAACTGACATGGAGTAAAATGAAGAATGATGGTATCTCTACAACGTACCCACATCACTGAATGTACAGTGAATGCTTAATGGATTACAGAATCATAGAATATGCTGAAGGTACCCACAAGGATCATCGAATCCAACCCTTAACCTTTCACATGACCACCCCCAAGATTTACAAGATAGAAACTTTTTCAAACAACCTAAAAAGGAAGTAGTGCAAAGTAACCTGAAGTGTTTTGTGACTAATGACAGTTCTACAACTTACAGATTCCACTGCTCAAAATAGCTCTATAAACTTTGGTCTGAAACATTTGCTGAGTTGAGACTCAAAGGCCAGGAATTATGTAATGAAAAAATAAGTACTGAAACACAGGAGTTTCCTAAATCTCTCAGACTGGAATTGTGTATGTTATTTTATGGATTTGATTGTCAGAACAACATTGAGACCTGCCTATCTACAGGCCATAAAACCTGATAAAACAGTCTATCTCCATCTGCCACTTCCCTTCAATGTTCCGAATGACCTTGTAAAAATTGATACCAGTGAACCAGGGAATGGAATGAGAAGTAGAAGGCTCTCCACAGGTAGAAGGAGAGGAGAGCTCAAGGTGGATGGCCCTTAACCTCCCCTATACTCTATGGTAGCTTGGAGAATACTATATGGATATCTGTGTCCAGCTTTATGCCCTTTTCCTGTCTTAACCTTTGCAAATTTGACTGCAAGGTCTTTGAGGACAGCCAGGATCCTGATTAAAGGATTTGTGCAACACTTATAACTATGGCAATTCCTGATTTCCTATGATAAAAAATAGTGCCTAGTTGGGGTGAAATTAGTCCGAGAGGAGTGGGCTGCTTGCTCTAACTCTTTTAACTGTGAACATAACCTCAAACTTTTTTTTTTTTTGCTCCTCTTCTACGCTGAATGCTGGTTTGTTCATGAGAGGAGGGTGGCTACACAATTCTGCTGTGTGACTGGCATCTTACATGTCCTGATGGAAGGAAACGTCTGACTTCTTGGCCAGATTATGTTATTCCTGTGGGCTGACCTAAGGTGAAACATTCACTTTAAGATAATTCTGCACTTCCGAGGCATGAGTTCCACAGAGTCTCACTGGAAATTACATGAAAATATTTCCCAGTGTCTTTTCCCAATTAGAGTACAGTGGACTTTGATAGGTACCCGAAGAACTAAATCACATCCTCAGCCCAGATGAACACTCCACCTTAGGCTACAGTGGGTTGCTGAACACCTGAACAAGCACTCTCTGGTCTCCTCCAAAGAGCATTGAAGACAATTGTTACATTCTCAATAATGTAATGGGCTTTGAACTATTCTCTAAATTTCCTTTGCTTGGTTCACACTTTGATAGCTCAGTGGAAAGGAAAGACCTGGAATTTTAACTCACCAACCCAGCTATACAAAAGAGTTTTATTCTGAGAACGGCAAAAATGACATTGGGCCCCCTCTTCATCAGTGGTATGGCATTTTTAATTCATGCCATCCGTTCATAAATCGCACACAAACATGCAGGACATGTGGAATGGAGAGAGACAACCCTAGAAAGCAAACGAAAGTACCATTGTTGACCATGTGCAAATTATTTTACATCTGAAATCTAACAAGGAGACTTCAAAAATAATTGTCTCTGGACCAGCTTGATGGAGCTTTTAGCTCAAGTTTGTTTTTCTAAATTTTTTCTCTAGTATAGAAAGCAAAGATGCAAGGAACAGTTAGATGTAAATGCAGATTTATTGGGTCTGGTATACTTTTTGACTGTGAAACAGAAGGCACAGAAGCAAATCCTTTCTTCAGCATTATTGTCAATCAGTCAAGAGGGGAAACTATCCAAGCTGCTGTTCACCTTAAAAGAACATTTTTTAGCAGTGTAGTTTCAAGACTTTCTGTCAGTAAAACAACAGCCCTGAAACAATGTTTAAAAGCTGTTCAGAAGAACAAGGAAAAAAGAATAAATATATAGAAGATGTTGAGAAATGCAATATTTCATGAGCAGGACAAATCTTTAGAAAAGAGAAGTGTTTAACTAAGCACTTTTAACTCTCATTGTATCCTTCCCAAGAAGTAAAAAAATAGTGAATTTCTCTAAATAACACTGCATTAGGTCAAGTGCTGCATTTTTTAGAAATGTTGGGTGTGCAAATTTCACTTAACAAATTACTTAGTCTACCATAAATAAAAAAAAAGTATTCATTTTTTTCATTAAACTTTAAGTTCATTCCAAAGTTACAAAACACATTTTCTTACTGAACTCTCCTCTGCTAAAGTAGGCATTTTAATACAAGCTAGTGGAAACAAACAACTTCAAATATTGCAGTGAACAGAGTAATTTTTTAAATGCAGGATCCTTCTTCAGTGAAATTTATTAAGAGCTCTGTAGAAAAACGTAATCATTAGTAGTAGTGTCACAGGCTTCTGTATTCTGATATTAAAAAGACTCCTCTGAACTATAACAGTAGCTAGTATAGCATATGCTCTATGCTGATGGTGCTGTTATTCTGTTTTTATGTTATGATATTGCATATTCTTCATATCATAAGCCTGTTAACCCCTAATCCTCCTTGCCCCCCACCTTCCACTCAGTTCACCATCTAAATCTTATAAAGTGTCACGTGTGCATCCCATGCAGGAATGACTGATGGCGTGCTGGCTGCCAGGCCCATTTTACACCAGCCAGCATTACTTCCTTGTGGCTTATTAATGTAACATAAAAAGACACGACCCAGCAGCTCAGATGGCAAGCAGCCAAATCTTTTATTTAAAGGAAAATGCCCCCTTCTATACCTTTGGGGGGCATGTGACTCACTCACCTGACCAAGGACAGTACAGCACACACTGCTCATGTGTGTCACTATGCTGTCCGGGGACTCCAAGACCCAGAATGCATTCCCCTGCATCCCTGGCACACGGTCCCTACACTTCCTGAAGGCTGTATTTGGACTACTGTGAAATGAGTTCAAAGTATAAAATACAAATTATGATCAGGCCTATCAGAAATGCGTAACAGTTTTGTGTGTGTGGGTTGCTTGGATTCTTCAAAAGGGCTTTGAATGAAGGAGGAATTGGATGCTACAGTTTGGTAGGTTTAGGATTTTATTTGAAAAAGTCAGGTTTTCTTCATTATCTACAGCTAAGACATTCAAGAAAGGGATTGTATGTCAACAGTCTATGTTAAGAATACACAGATATTGTAATATTTTGGGAGAAATGGTGCAGACTGCATTTCATGAATAAAATCAACTATTAGCTATTGAGAAATAATAATACTATGTCCTTACTATTCTTTGTCTAGTGTTTGCTATTCTTCCTGACCAAATGGCAACACAGTACTAACATTTCTACATGGGACTGCTGTTCAGTAGTTTTCAGCCCTGTGATTTGGGAAAAAAAAAACAAACAAAAACTTCCCCACATTTTGTAACCATAAACATACTCTTGGGATTTTCTGGACCTGCTTAAAATTTCCTATATTTCCCTTGTCAGATGCCTTATTATCTCCTGTCCTCAGGAGACACACAGACTTAAAACCAGTGGTCTAATGACTGAATGTTTTATGAAATAATAGTTAAGAAATTTAAAATGCTGAAAAGTCTTTTGTAAATGAGTAGTTGACTCAGAAATATTAATTACAATAAGAGGATTAAAGATATACTTTCAAAAGGAAATGGACAACTATATTCCAAACTACTTTGGTAATCCTACTAAGGGCGTTGATATCTGTAATTTAGCCAGCTATATCCAAACACAAATGCTAATCATATATGGTTCAATGATGCATAGCAACAGATGTAAGAAACCCATTGTATCTGCTAACGCTGATTCATCACATGTGCAAACAACTATTAAATCAGTGCATTACAAATTTGAAATGTCAGTGAAAGTTCAAGCTCATATCATTGTCATCATCTTCTTATACCAGACCCATACATTAATTTATGCTGTACAAAATTACTCTGGCTACATTTGATCATTTACAGTGACCTAATACTGTTTTAGATTTAGCTACAAATCTGGAAAGGTATAAGTAAAGAGAAACTTTTTGAGGCAAACTGCAGCTGTATGAGAAATATTTCTTTTACTCCAAGTCTAAAGATTAACACTTTTAAAGTAACATAAAAGTTAATGTTTACTGAAATTTTGTGGATTTTGGGTAGAGGTATCTATAAGGACTTTGCTACCACACTTTATTTTAATTATTGTTTTCCAGTTCTTATAAATTTCTGCTTTTCCACCTGTCTCCTGTCACTTCCCTTTTCCCCACTGTGCTCATTTCAGACTTCTTGTCTCTTTATATTTCTGCAGTGAGTGAAAGTCAGTGAGAGGGAGAGAGAAGAAATCAAAAGGTTAGAGAACAGAAACAAACTATTCTTGAAACTATTCACTAGGTGAAACTATTCACCTGGAGCCATTCAAGAGCAACTCCTTTGAATTCCTTTGAAATGCCATTCAAACTTTTAGTTGCACTCACCTCAGTAAATAATGCTCTTTGAAGCCAAGCTCCAGGCACAGATGAACAATGAAAGATGATACCAATGAAAAAGCAAAAAGCTGTCAAGGCAGAGAAAGACAAGGCTGGAAGGGACCATTCTGGCCATAAAATTTCTTTCTACTGCATGCAAAAAGCTCATATAATTCTTTTTATGTACAATTTAAAATTTGATTTTAAAATCTATTTATTTTCTTTTTGCCATCATTTATATTAGAAAATTACTCTAGAGATTCATTTGTTTAAAAAAAAAAAAGTTAACATCCTTTGTAATCTGTATTCATCCCTACAGGAAAAACTACGACTACACCACATTTGGCCCCTCTATACGACCAAGTCTTCCATGTCCTCAGAAGTCTACACAAAATGCCCATGCCATGCACATTAAATGAAACATGAACATCAGACTACAAATACTACTCCAAAGGGCTGAAACAAAACTCTCTTATTATTTTGACACTTGGAGCTGGACAAGCCCCCCCAAAGTAATAATTGTGTTTAAACACCACAGAACTAGGAGGAGACCAGGCTGAACACCAGGCCCTGTGGACAGGGCCAGTCTACTCCTTGGCCTTGGTCTCAGAGGTGCTTCTCTCTATCCGCTCTTCTGAAGATTTAGAGGTGACTAACTGAGGCACTGACCTTGCCAGAGTAAATACAATTGAAATGACATCCAACTACCAGAATGATTGCCTCTAACCTAATACAGAGCGTCCTCTGCCTCCCTGTAATTGTTTTAGGACTTCATGCACATTTCCCTTTCTGGTAGTACAAACCTCTGACAATGGCCATTGTCATTTTTACATTGTATGATATTTTACCTGTATAAAACCAGCAAAACCAAAAAAGTTAGTTCCAGGTGGTACTGAATGTTACAAATTAATATGTAAGTAATTTTGAGAATCTTTAGTCTTTTTTCCTCTTGCCTACAGCTATATTTAAAAAAACCATAGTTTTGAGAATCAAAATTAAGCCAAAGAAATTTGCTACAAATTTAAGGGAAATTGTGTCTATATTTGGCTTATTTCAGTTGATCTAAATATATTTTATTTGCGATTGTAACTCTCTTCCCTGAAACTTAATCAGATCTTGATAACGTTACTGGGACCTCAGTCTTAGAACGAGTAAGTGCTGAATAAAGACTTCAGAAATTTTTCTGTGAATGAAGACATCTAATGATCTACCACAGCAATAATTGTGAATTAAAGGTTTTTTTGATTTGTTTTTAAAAATAAGCCTGGTAAATTTGATACTGTGTTGCTTGTGCCAGTTGAACAAAAGAAAATCTTTCCTCAGAGGGATGATAATCCATTCAGCTGATTGCCACAGGTTTTTTTGCATCTATCAATTAATTCTTTTTTCAAGTTGTGTTCATCTGTGTTTGAACTGAACACACCATCAAGCAGTCAGTCAGTCATGCAGCTCATGCAGTTGAAAGGCCATTTAGGGGAACTGCCAGTCACTGCAGTTGGTAAACAAGCAAGTTTTAGGGTAGGTAAGAAACAGAAGTAGAAAAATACTCTGCATTTGGCTAAGTATTAAAATATACAAAAATTTAATTACAATTGATATAAAAAACAGTAATTGTAATTGTTTAAAATTAAAACTTAAATGTAGGAAAAAAGAATTGTTTATTTGTAATGAATTATTAACCCCCCCCAATGATTGAGATCCTAAGTGTATCAACTGCTAGTGCCTAACATATCTGTTCATTATTTGTGTAAACATATCTTTGTGGGACTTGTAATTTGTCTGTGTTCAGAACATCTGTGTTATATGAAATAGTGGAAGGTGACAGCAAGGCAGCCAGTAGATCTAGTGGAGAGAAAACTGTTCGTGCTTTTGGTTTTACTCACTTGGAATTCAAAACGACACGGCAGGCCTTCGGTGAGTTCTTCAAGGCCATACTCTAGCTAGTACTGCAGCCCAGCAAAGGCAGACATGTAAAGTGGAATACCAAGAGTAAGTATATCTAGAGGATATACCTTGAACTTGCTTTAGTCTAGTCCTGCAGACCAATGCATTTTAGTGGCTGTAGCCCATTAGCTGTGCTCCTGGGAAGAATCTCCAAGTTTAGTTTCATATGAAATAAGTCCAGTGTATGCACAGAAATGTCAACTGAAGTGTGGCAAGAGGGGACATTTGGGAGTTACATATCAGAAATGTACTTCTGATCTGTTCTGAAACATAGCATAAATGCACCCATAGACAGGTAGTCAGTAGCAAAGTTTCTTGCAAGTGCAGTGTTTTCAGAAAGACGGTCAGAGGATTACAAGTGCCATTAATGAATTCTGTGCTCTAAGACAGAAACTATATAC
Source organism: Manacus vitellinus (assembly GCF_001715985.3). Classification (NCBI taxonomy): domain Eukaryota; kingdom Metazoa; phylum Chordata; class Aves; order Passeriformes; family Pipridae; genus Manacus; species Manacus vitellinus. The sequence goes on from NW_021939256.1 coordinate 9,792,091, forward strand.
AACAAAACTGGAAAAGCTTAGGCAATCTGAATAAAACCACGTGATCAAACTAAACAAACAACCTTCAAAAGATGTATTTCCAGTTCTTTGTCAGCACTAGCTATTTTGTTTCTTTTGAATCAAAGCCTTGCAGTTTAATATTTTACCGATAAGAGCAACTATGTCTTTTTCATTTGTCTGTCAACATTTTAAAAATGATACTTCAGGTAGAGCATCAGATTTAACTTAATCTTTTAATATTTCAATAAAATGTATTGGTTAGTTAAAACAAAAGTGAATCAATTCTGAGTTAAATAACAATGAGATTTATACACACAGATAATTAAGAACTATTATGCAAAGAACTGGTCCTCTTCACGGCTTTTCCCCTAGTGCTGAAACTAGTGTAGTTGCAGGCACAATGGTATATTGCCTTAAGAGACCGCAGAGAAAAAGGCTCCAGGCCAATTTAGTGTATAAAGAGAGTAGGTCCTTCAATCTCAGGCCTGAGGCCCAGGGAATACACGACGTACGCTTCTCTAGCTAGTGGTTCTATGATTTTCTAATAAGGTCCATCCAATCCTAGATTTGTCCACCCCCAGTTCTTCCCCCTGACACGCCCCTTCGGGAATTGGATTTGGGGTCTTTGGGACCCTTTCTTCCTCATCTTCATCTTCTGTGCAGCACGCACATTTCTTTTATACAACCTAATAACACAGAAGCTAATGATTACTCTAAGAAGGTATATGTACACATAGATGGAGGAGTTCTAACTATCCCTATCTATCTCTATTATTTATGAGAAAATAAAATGTTTTTCAGAAAAAAGAGTTGCCTTTTCTTAGCTCATTAGGGGATTACTTCCCTTGAACACTACTGATGTGTGACACTGTAGAGGAATAATACCTCTATTTTTCCTTTAATTTATCACATAACTAAATCACAGTTCTTCTGAAATGTTAATAACTGATATGATGGGATTGAAATAATAAGCATCTGTCAGATTGGGGAAGATATCAGCAAGGAATACCCACCCTACAGATGTTGCTACTGCAATATTCACAGGTGGTATCAGTCTACTGCATGAATTGCATGGAATGGATTGAAAAATTGACTCCTTGTGTTTTAGTAGAAAAATGGTTAAAATAATTGCTCAGAGAACTAGCTTATACTTTGTTGCTGCACCCACATATTAATGAAAGGGAGTTAATTTTAATTTAAGAAAATTGTTGAAGCATCTGCAGGTCACACCTGTTTCAGTGGAAATAATTTCTTTTTTCTTCCTCAGGGATCTATTCTTTAGTTTATAAACCAGCAGGTCCTTGGAAGAGATATTTCATGTCTTCTGTACAGTATTTAATAAGATGAGCTCTAATCAATGCTTGAAGTTGTATACCGTTGCTACCATCAAAGGAAGAAATATTTTTGATGTTATATCTGTAAATGAATCTGAATTACTCTGTTCCTAATTTCCCATTATAATGAAAAAGACTGGGTTAATTTGCATATTTAGTTTTTATGCATATATTGCAATCCTCCCATATTTAATTAGTGGTTGAGAGAACCGAGTTGAAGGAGTTAAAGATTTGCATGTCATTAACGACTATCCTCTAAAAATGAACTACGTGGCTGGGATCAAGAGTAAAATGCTGCACTTGTTTACAATACCAAAGGTATTTGAAAAAACAAAATCTGAGATCTTGGTGTTTTTGTGTCCCATGCCAACATCAAGCCTAGAGCACTCATGTCCTAGTACCTGTGGCCGTCAGTCGATGGCTACATTAATCATACCTATGTTTCTGTGGTTATCTTTGACAACCTATCATCTGTTTGTGAAATTCAAAGGGACAGTAAGCTCCATGCCATCATAATTGATTTTGATCACAGTTATTCACAGGTCTTAGAGAACTGGTGATGGAGTGAATGGTGGATGTGCTCTCGTATCTTTGGAATTCACACAACCCTAAGTATAGCCAAAGGGTAGAGGTGCTCCACAGGGCCTCAGTAAAAATGGTCCCTGAGAACCAATCCATTATCTTGGTTTCATATCACACTTCCCTCCTGTATTTATTTCTCTTACTTGTGCAAGGTTTAGCATCTTTTCAAAATACTCCTTTTCTGCATCCATGTTGTCATTACAATTTGTTGTCTATTCAGTTTTTCCAGTGTTTACATCACTGCCTAGATTGTGTTTCTGTGTAATAAAATTGGCTACTGTGTTAATCGCTCTTGATGCTTTTTTTTAGCTTCTGAGCCTCACTTTGTATATTTTGAACTCCATGTTTGTACATTCTGTGTTGATTTATATGACACATTTATCCTTCTATTTATCTGTCAGACATGAATTATTTAATTTCTCCAAGACTCTTATTTTATTTAATGTCTCAATTTTGTTATTTTTTCCACAGTTTGTTTTTTGTTTCCTCCTTTATTTTTTTGTATTATATACTCTTTGCTCATTTTATGTTTTATATACAATATATTTCCAAATAAAAAAGTGGATTCTAACTTTCAAGGTCAAGCAATTATATCAGTCAGCATGAAATGCTGTGTTGGTTGATTTCACTTAGATAAGTAGCTTGACAAATTGTTGTAGGTGTTCCACAGACAAGGTTCTGTATGACTAATATATCTCACAAGGTATGTACTTTTGCTTGCTGGAAGTTGTTCAGAATTTATAAAAAAAATGTTGTATACTGTGTGGAAGAGTCAAGCCACAGGACATATTTTGCTGAAAATAATGGTTAGGACATAGAAACAAACAGGGACCTAGTCTTTTGCTGGTATTTTCTGAAAATAGGTGGGAAGGAGTATATAAAATAATCCCTTCAGGAATAAATGTGAGAAACTACAGAAATATGATGGAGCGGGATGGGGTGAAGAAGTGAGAAGGAGAACGAACAACTATAAGAAATAGACAAACATTTACTCTTATTTTGCTCCAAGAGGAAGGACACACAACTTTAAAAAGTTTTCTCATGTAGTCTGTTTTTTTCCCAAGATTCCCTGAAGGCATTCTAGCTCTCACAGAAAACAGTAGGAAAAGAAAGTCTCTAGAACAGTCTGAAAACTTTGTCAGAAAACTCAGAATAAAAATAATAAACAAAATTACCTTGCCTTTTGTAAAATATATCACAGCAAATGTCTTTGGCTTTTCAACACATACACAGTTCTGTTAATAAACCAGTGCACCTCAATTCACAGGATATCCATCAAGACCTCTGTAAGACCAGTAGAAGCAGAATCATCTAGGCCAAAGTAGTAAAAGGAATGCAATGGTAACAACAGGAGACCACGTTGACCTTAAACATGAATTTGTGTAATTTATCAGAAAAACTACTTTCTTCTTTATTCTCAAGTCAGAAAAAGAGAACTAAATAAACTAAAGGCATTACACCGTATCTACAACTGTTCATGTTACTGTCTCTACCTCTGCTTAGCTGGTGGCATAGTTACTCTCTGATCAAAACATAAATATAAGGCAGAAATACCTGAGCTTATTACATCAGTGACCTACATCACTTTTTCAAGATTCTATTCACAACAATAAGAGAAATAATCCTTTTTTTTAAAAAGAAGGCTGAAGTTCAGAGACTTTTAGAAGTGAAGCCTATATCAGATATATATTATGTCTCCAAATATATGGTCAATTTTTTTCTTCTGCATGTAAATTGCAGAGACCCCTCTTCACTGTTGGCTGAGTCTGCATGAAGGGAAGAAGAGGTTTCTGGGGATCCAGCTCAATTCCTATCAATGCCAATGGGAGTCTTTTCACTGCTTCAGTGGGAATATGATAGTACCTTGTTAGAATATAATCTTTTCTTTGTTGGAATCATATCCATGGCTTGTTTGTCATGTTCTGAATGTAAATGGATCAGGTGTGTGCAAGAGAGAGATATGGGGAGACTGACAGTGGCAGGGTGTAGTTTGCGTTTCCCAGCTGTGAAATATAAACCTTGAAGTGTCTTTGCTTCCAGTGAACCTTTTTCCTTCTAAAAGGATGATAAACCACCACAACTTTAAAAAGAATTTCCTAAAAAAAATATGTCATTCATCAAAGAGCAGAGGTGCACTGGGTGAAGGCCTGTAATCCAACATCCACTGATAATAGAAGAATAAAATACAAAACAAACAATGAAGCAATTTTAACTAGAAGCATCATCTGTTAATTACTGATAAATGTTTTTTGGTATTCAGCAATTAGTTTGGCATCCAGAAAAAAACTATTCTGAATATGCTGTATGATGTTACATTGGACTGTTTCCAATGATAAGGTTTTGGCCATAAATCAAGAGTCATGACTGCAGAGTGTCTGAATACAATGTGACAACCCGTTTGGTGTTGTTGGGGTTTTTTTCAGCTTTTTATTTGTTGTGATGCCAAACATATCAGCTGTTAATTTAGATAGGTACTATCCCACATCTTTTAAAGTAAAAAAAAAAAAAGGAAACATTAAAGGAAGAATTAAAAAAAAAAAAAATAAAAAGAAACCAAAACTATTTTCTCAAATTTACAGGGAACAGAATGTTCCAAGGTTGCTTTCCTGTAATTTTGCCTTTCCCTTCTCCTATTCTTTTGTCTAATGTAACACTTAAAGTGTTTATCCTCTTTTAGCTGTTCCCTGGATGCTCTGGTGTTCCTTGAAGATGTGACAGCATTTGTGCCTTGATCTTCATTACCAGAACAAATAGTAAAGAAACAGCCCTCAAAAAAAAAAATGAATTCACATTCCATAGAGCCTCACTGCTTTATAGGGTTAATTTGAGAAAAATAGTGTGAACGGTTAACCTTGAGACTGAAAGGCAATAGTTTTAAGCTCTTTATTTTGAACTTTTTATTTTCTTTTGTCATGCAAAACATCAATCATGACAGACTGCTTGAATTCTGAATACCTACTTCTTTCAGCAATATTAATATGAGACCAACAGATCTGACCTGCTTAGATGAATGACTGGTTTAATCCATTACAGCAGTTCCTAAGTTCTAGGCAATAATTCTAAGACACCAAGGCAGCTATTTGCCAGAAGCAGTCATATGCAGAGGACATAAGGCCCTTGAACCAAAAGCCAACCAACAATGTAGGAATGAAATATAGACAGATATCAAAAAGCCAAAATAGGCTTCCCTCTAATCATGTCATAAAAATGGAGAGGAATATCCCACAGGCAAGCTCCCACCAAAGCCCCTTTGGTAAAGGACAACAGCTTAATGGCTCCCATTCATAGCATCAGGGAATGATGCTTCAGTAAATAATTTTTCAAAGGGAGTGTCAAAAATAACAACTTGGACTGGATGAATAATGGAAAATATTATCTCTAAATACTGACTCGAATGTTTAAATATTTTTATTCAGAGAACATTTATTCCCTTATCATATTTGCTATCAAGAATTATTCTTTTGATGCATTTTAACTGTACTAATGTGTGTAAGGTGAAAAAAGGATTTCAAGGGGAATTTTTGGATTTCATTTGTCAGAAAGTAAAAAGCAGTATCATGTGACTTGTCTTACAATGCAGTAATCTACTTTTAATTCACATGCTTATTAAACCCGGGGACAAACCCATTTTGAAAGTTACTTCCAGAATGGATTCACTGAATCAATACAAGTTTGTAAATGAAGAACTACCTATGAGCCCTTTTTAGGTAGAAAAAGGGTCTGAATTAGTGAAATAGTTGCTTTCTTGTTAAACACCTGCTAGACATTTGCTTAAAATTACTTCTTAGTCAATGAAGGTTGTATGGCACTTTTACCTGAACCAAATCCTTTTACTGTCTTACTATCAGACTTATATCCATCCTTAGCTCACAACATTAATTTTCTCTTAACTTCCAAGGAAACTAAAATTAATATTTCAATTGAAATAATTTACAACTGAAAAATTATCTACATAAGAGTAAAAAATGAATATAATTAGTAGAGATGGGCAAACCCCAAAAGATTCAGAAGAGTAGTTCAGAAGACTATTAAAAATCTAATAGAATGTGTGCACTATTAGAAACATTTCCCCCCGAACTTCAGCTTCTCGTTGCTTAAAAATGGTATCACATGTACTTCAAAGGCAGAGATGCTGCAGATCTCTCCATTCTGTTTTCTGCAAGTCTTTGAAATGCCAGTAAAAGTTTCTTATATCAAAGAGAAAGTGGTTCTACATTTAAAAAAAAAAAAAAAACAAAAACAATAGCCTGCTTCTGATTTGATAGAATCATTTTGTTTCAAGTATTGCAAGTAGTTGGATTTGGTGAAATCTCTGTGAAGAAAAAAGTTAAAATGGAAACAGCAAGCAGATGAGAGAATGAGGCAATAAAACCATTAGGAGCCGTACTGTGCTATGTAACTAAGTTAGAAAGTATATTATGTATCAGTATATCTGCAATTTATTGCATGATATACTGAGAAACTATAACCAATGCTGCTTTGAAATGTTTCCATTTGCTTTTTTTTTCTTACATAGTTCTTCATCTTGTTTTCCACAAAGGAAAGTGCTTAATCCCTAGAGAGAGGTCACTGAATTTTGATGAGAAATCTTTCTAAGTTTCAAAGTGTGCTATCTTGTATCACCTAGTTTCAGTGTTGTTATTTCTGCATTTCACAGAATCACAGAATGGTGGGGGTTGAAAGGGACCTCTAGAGATCATCCGGTTCAATCCCCCTGCTAAGGTAGGTTCACCTAGAAGAAGTTGCACAGGATTGTGTCCAGGCAGGTTTTGAATACCTACAGAGAAAGAGACTCCACAGCCTCTCTGGGAGTCTGTTACAGCGTTCTGTCACCCTCAAAGTAAAGACGTTTTTCCTCATATTCAGACTCAGTGTCCCTTGTCCTGTTGCCAGATACCACTGAGGAGAGTCTGGCTCCATTTCCTGAGACCCTCTCTTCAGATACTTACAGACATTGATGAGGTCCCCTCTCAGTCATCTTTTCTTGAAGCTGAACAGGCCCAACTCTCTCAGCCTTTCCTCATCAGACAGGTGCTTCAGTCCTCTCATCATCTTCGTGGCCCTTCACTGGACCCCCTCCACTAGTTACTTTTTTTTTTTTTTTTCAACTGGGGAGCCCAAAACTGGACACAAAACTCTGGATGTGACCTCACCAGGACTCAGTAAAAGGGGAGGATTGATAACCTCCCCAAGCTGCTGGCCACACTCTTCCTAATGCAGCCCAAGATTTCATTTACCTTCTTGGCGCAAGGCCACATTGGCAGATCATGAACAATTTGTCGTCCACCAGGACTCCCAGGTGCTTCTCTCAGACCTGCTTTCCAGTAGGTCAACCCTTAACTGGATGCTGGGGTTAATTCCCCTCTAGGTGCTGGACCCTACACTTCCAAGTTTCCAACTTCTTTTTCCTAAGACACAGTGTCATCAAGCATTTCCATGTTACAACTCTCTGGATTTTAAAAGTGTCTCTCCTTATTTTTCAAGTCCAATTTTGTCTCTCCCAGGGTGTAACAGAGTATGTATAAAACCAATGCAAATTAGATACAGAAAAATAACGGCTCGCTGTTTTTCCACCAGTGAGACAGATGTAGAACAGAGTAACAGAATAACAGAAGAATAAAACTCATGTTCTGTCGCTGCTCCTACTATCTAATAAAAAATTCACTACATTTTTGTAATCTACCTCCTCGGCTAGGGTGAACCCTTGAGTGATTAAGAAAAGCTATGTTGCTTTGTATACAGTCTTTGGATCTTTCCCCTCACTAGTCCTTTTGTATTCTCTTTGCATAGTGAAGATTAATTAATGAAGATATTTCTTAAACTTCTGAGAATTTTACGTGAAAGATGTTGATAGACATTAAAACAGCCTTATAAAATTTATTTTTCTGATATTACTCTCTCTAAAACCTAGGATTGAAGAACTCCCTTAGTTTTGTTCTAGAAATAGGCTTGCATTCTCCATCAAATGACAAACGCAGAATAATTATAATGTATTTAATTGCTACAAGATAAACCTTTGAAAAGACCAATCAAAAATTTGAACAGTGAGGAGAGCTACCAAAAAAATATTAAGAGATAAGAGACTGTCCAATTTCAGCAGCATAGTCAACATTTCCATTGATAAATTCTGATTCCATGTAATTATATTACATATAGTTCCAGAATATGTAATAAGAGACTAGAAATCTTTTCTTGGCGTGAAAGTCACAAAAATCTTTAATGACACTGAGAAAAATTCTAGCATAGTTATCTGTAGAACCCATGCACCAGTAAATTGTGTTTTATAATGTGTTACTCTTTCTTCTGTAAGGTTAAGGCTAAACATCTAACCAGGTTCTTTCCTTTCACCTTCCAACAAAATGCCTAATAATTTCTTTGTAAACTATATTAGACATGCAATAAAACATCACTGCCCAAACCGTTTTCTAAATCAAAGGTTAATACCAGGTCATATTATAAGTAGAATGCCAGATTAATAACACTATAATTGTAACTATTAGCATAATAATATAATAATGTAAGAAAAATCATCTGTGAACTTAGGGTTGGGTTGTCACACAGTGATTTCTACTCTTGCACATTGTAGTGCTGGAAAAAGAAAAGGACAATAAAGGCCTCAAGTAACTTCTGTAGATAAAATCTAAAAGGAAATAGAAGTGCTTGGCAAGAACAGTATTTCTCCTGGTTTTCTGTATTTATTGGAATAGGACTCCACAAACTACTAAATGTTTAAGAAATATATGTTCTAGAATACTACCTAGAATAGACTGCTTTAATGCTTAATCACAACGGGGGCCACGGGCTGTTCTCTTTGCTTTTTGAAACTGGTACAACTGGGAGTTTTCATTTCCATCAATAATCTTAGCATTTTAATCCATATAATGCTCATATTCTACTGCCATACCTGATAGCTTAAAATGATTCATAATGAACAGGCAGGAGAGCCAGTATTTATTAGCCAAGATGGGTATGATGGAACATTACCTAATAAACACAATAGACAGTTAATAAGAATCAATATGCTGTCAAATAGGAAGCCAGTGTAATGCAGCTAGGTAGAAAAAAAATATGTCTTTTTCTTTTAATCTGAGCAAATATCTAAGCAGTTGCATTCCAAATGAGTTAGAATTTATGGACAACAGTCTTGGAGAGACATATAAATAGAGAATTGTAATAATCCTGTCTGGACAGTAAAATCTATGGATCATGAGTGTGCTGCTTTTGTGACCATTTAGAAGCATGCTATTGAAGATATTCATTTGGAGAAAAAAAGCTTTTTTTCAAAAACTAGAATGCTGGTAGGACAGTATTCACAATTCGTAGCTTCCTACACTCACGTGCCAATCCTTCTAAATGGAAAGTTTACTCAGAGAGTCATATAACAGCACTGAGTAAAGTAAACCTATAGATTACTGTCATCCTACTCTCATCCATAAAAAAAAAATAAATTGTCACCTGGTAAAATCTAGATGTACTGTATTAGGTGATTTCATTCCTATATAAAATGATAGCTCTCTCACAAAGTACATCACTTTTTCTAGATTTCAAGATTTTTTTAACCAAACTTTTAAATGGATGGAAAGGGTGTAGTGAAAACATGTCTTTTTTTCTGAAAAATTCATTCATCTGCAGAAAAATAATGAAATAGGTCTTTTGGAATAAGGGATAGGTCCTATGTTTTTCTTTTTTTGGTATTTTTTGCCCCTTGAAGTTAATGAAAATAACAAATAATGGTTTGATTGTAGATGAAAACTCGTCATAAAATACAGAAAAAACTTTTGTAATAGTTTTGAAAGCAGACTGGTGAAAAAATATATATCAAGAATGACTGAGGGAGAAAAAAAAAGTATTCTCCTTTACCCTGTCTTTCCTAGTATCTCACATTTTCTTACCAAGAGGAAAAAACCCTCAGTGGAACCAAACTTTCCCAATGGGAGTATTCCACATGAGTTTTCTTCCTCTCTCATGGGAGAAATTTTTATGACCAGCCTCACTGGATCTGTGAATCCACAACTCAAAGGCTAGTTTTCTTTCAAGAAGTATTGCAAGGACAACTTTATATATATATACTCCCTAAGCTTTAAGCCTTTCTTCAGTGTAAATATCAAGACAGAAAGAATCTTTCTCTGTCATCATTATATTAAAAAACCCTTGAGATTTCTCTGTGCTTTTTATTGGATTTTATACAGCTCCAAATTCTGCAGAATACTGTTTCTTTCCTGACATGACAGTGCTTCCTTCCAAGATAGAGAGCAAGGATATAGAGCATGGAACCTTTTCCATAAGCTTTGAATTCACTTAGTTTTTTCACCCTCCCATAGACCTGTGGTGATTTGATTGATGGGGTATACTTTTTAGCCCTTATAATTTATATAGAAAAGTGAGTGTAATGTTAGTAACTATATCTGATGAGCAATTTAGTTATAGGAATTATCTAATTAAACAGGAAAAACACCACAGGACTTACAGAGAGATGTGCAATTTGTAAATGCCAAATGGCAGTTTTTACAAGCAAATATACAATTCAGAATAGGGACTTGGATATGTATTTATGTATATATGTTTGATCAATAGTCTCTGTTTTGTAAGTCTTTGTGTTAATTGGGTGATATCACCCCCAACTGGCCAAGAGAGTAAACCACTAACGTTGCTAAATGTGATAATATTGGAAATAATCTTACTGTAAGTACTTATATTGAATAGATTACAAATATGTTATTCTGATCATTTGCTCTGTGTACCTCTCAAGCACCTATGCAATGTAACATGATTAGAAGAATTTAAATACAGAAAAAATATGCTAGTGATGTGCCAATGTATCAGTAACCTAAAAAATATTATTATCTCACTGATCTTAACTCTAATGAGAAAAACTGTAAACAACAAACAGGAAAAATTCAGAAATTCAATGAATGTAGTGCTTTAAAAGTCCATTTTCCTTAATGGCTTTTCAAATTATTTTCTCAGAGACTGAGGCACTTAGAATCCCTAAATAGGTACAAAATTCAAAGATTTCATTAAATATAGCCTGTAGCAATAAAGAGGAACATTAGGTTATATTTCACTAGAGGTTAGTTCAAGGTGTGGAAATTGGAAATAGAAAAAAACATCATCAAATTCAGGATACATGAACTATCTTTTTTTCATTATTTTTTTTCTTGCTTTTTCTCTGTCTCCCTGCTTCTCTTCCTCTTTCTCTCTTCCTTGCATTTTCTCTTTTCAGATGCCGTGACTTTGAGTTAGGTTCTACAAAACTTCATGGAGGTCTCAAGCAGTTCTGGTGATTTATCGTGTAAAGCTACACTAATAAAGTCAGGGAAGACAAGCATGGGCAAAGGGGAAAACGTAGTCTAAGGTTTATATGCGTGCTTTATGCATATGTTTGCTACCAGGAAGATAACATAAATCAAGGAAAGAGGTAGACATTAGTTAATTGTATAGGGATTTGAGATAGCATTTGCAGCATCATTTATGTCTACAATTTTTTGGAAGTTGTCACCTTATGCCTGTATACTTCAATTTCTGCACTCTGTATGAATAATGACACTTCAGACTTCCTTTTCCTATGAAGGAATTTAAATTCAGTTTTGAAAAGTAGTAGCTAAGTGATAGTTTCTATATACTATGTCTAGTGTATTTTCTGAGTTCCATTTGCTAGAATAGTGATTATTTCTTAAAAATGAAATCCCTAGGTTTTGTATTGTTAAGCCCATTAGTATTTTTTATCTTTTCCTGAGGGAGAAAAACTTAACCTCTTTTAAATATCATGTACAGGAAGACAGCATACTGAAAGAGCATTGTACTATTTACTACTCAATCTGCTAATGCTAAAATCTGACTTTGTACACTCAGTTCCAAAGTTCATATTCAGGGATGTTCATTTGTGTACTTAAGCCCAGTAGAATATGACAGCACTATTTATTTTCAAAACCAAAACAACTCTTCTAAAATAGGTATATTTGCAGTGCAGAAGGGTGGTATGGCAACTTTGTGACAGATTGGTGGAATATATCTAGGTGCGGGCTGCCAAGAAAAAAAAATTACTGAGAAGTTAACAAAAGGGGGAAAGATTATTCTTCTGCCAAAGCTTATGTCTCAATCAGAAGAGGCCATTCTTCATACTATGCCAGAGAGAGTAAGTGTGAGCAGCAACTTAATGTGGGCTGCTTCATGTACCCTGTATATGTGCTTACTCCCTTTAAATGACTTCAAGGGAGTCTAAGCAATTAGTTGGCTAATGCCAACTAGGTTGGAATCCAGTGAATACTTCTTTGAGTTTGCACTCTGAATGATGCCTGAAGGACTAATTTGTCTCCACTGTCTATATAGAGAGTGGAGACTAGCCTCCTAAATTGGGCATGGATGTGTTGGTGCTGTTAATAACTTTCACAGTCTCAAGACAAATTTACTTCTGAGTATTTTCCTGTAGTAGGTGATAAGACATACATGTGTAAAGTGACACAACCTTAGCCTATTACTAGAAGTTGAGACTCTCAGACATGTCTTTAGCTTATTCAAGATATTTGCTGTTATCTAAGTTAAAAAAAACACTAGTGCAGCTTTGCAAGTTGTCTTGGAGAACAGGCAGTCCACCTGAAGAGGCTTGACAATGGTAATTTATTCTGTGGCTTGTACACTAGCATAGATACAATATGTTCATGAGAGAGGGAAAAGAACTATAATTTAAAAATAGATGTAAAAGATCATGCAATTGATCATGTTGAAAAAAGCTCCTTTTAAGATTTACTGAAAGAACTGTGTTCATGTAAGAATCAGCATCATTGCCTGGAATTGTTTTTTTTCTGTAAAACAGAAAGGGTACCCAAATAGTAAAGAACTTCAGTATGACATGTATGGCAACTGAGTTCTTCAATAAAAACGCAGTTGGATTTTAAACCTTGATATTACAAAAAAACCCCAAAAAACAAAAACAAAAACCCCCAAACCAAAACAAAAACAAACAAAAAACAAAACAAACAAAACAAAACAAACAAACAAAAAAAACCATTTCACCATGATCTTACTCTACCAGCCTTCTTTCTGAAAATTTCTTTTCTGGAATTGATTACTATGAGATGTCACCTCATTTTCTGATTAAATTGCCTGATATCAATCAACACATCTCTCTGTAGAGTATAATATTAATCACAAGAAGTGAAAGTGGCAATCCAATCCCACATTATAGCTTGATTGTGTGAGATATTCAACATCTTCAAATTATACTGACAGTAATGATAATAAAGTATGTTAAACCTTTGACAGCTGTGTTCAGTTCTTTTCGAAGCTGTACTTTAATTTTAAGTATTGAGTTTTCAGTGTTTACAATGAATGTAAGAGATAAGATGGAATCAAAATATGGAATACCAGAAAAAATTTAGATCTAGAATGAAAGTTAATGTAACAGGGCCATTTGAGTGTTTTCTTTCTTTTTGTTTTTCTTTCTTTCTTTCTTTCTTTCTTTCTTTCTTTCTTTCTTTCTTTCTTTCTTTCTTTCTTTCTTTCTTTCTTTCTTTCTTTCTTTCTTTTTCTTTCTTTCTTTCTTTCTTTCTTTCTTTCTTTTTCTTTATTTTCTTTCTTTCTTTCTTTCCTTTCTTCATCTAAATCTATCCTATCTATTTCTAGATCTATATTTATCTAGCTATCTATATTTACACTTCTAGAGGCACAAAATGTTACAAACCATACTCCAGAGTATAAATTAATAAATTATTACTTTCAAGTTAGTTTTAATTTTGCTGTAAACTTCAGTGAAATGAGAGAGGAAACTCTAAAGGTAGACCTTAGACAGAAATGTAAAGCATATTGTAACAGCATTCCTTCCTCAGTGGAATCTCATAAAATTTTTTTAAACAAGTAGATTTAATTATTCTTCTCATAAATTTTTTTATCAATGCATGAGATGCAAACTATGATAATAAATCTTAGAACAGGCTATTACAGCTAAGTTGGTATTGATAAAGAGGAGTGAAATCACTATACTACATGTTGTAAAACTTAGTCATATCCCACAAAAATATTACATTAAAAGTACAATAAATTGCAATACTTTAATCACTTGCAAAAGATTTGACTCTTTCTGTTCAATTTATAGTATCGTTTCAGTAGCACCTGCTTCATAAAATGTGTGTGTTACTGATACTATTCTGATGGCTTTTATAGGAACCTTATTGGAATAATTTATGCAATTACTCTTTTAACTAATAATTCTTTTCTTCCCCTTTCCTATATAACTGCACTTTTACTTTTTCAAAATCTTTTCTATAATATTTCTCCTCAAGTTCACCATTGTCACTTTTTGAGCTAATTAAGTATTTTTTTCAGGTAAATTAATCTTCCATTAGAAAAAAACAAGCTTTAATATTTCTATTACTTACTTTAATTATAAATCACACAAATAAAAGTTTATAAAATATGAGTGTTTCTGAGATTACACTTCCGTTTCAGCTTTATGATATTGCATCTTTTCTTTTAATTAAGTTCTTATTGAATTTTCCATTGAAGAATAACAAACAAACTATGAGATGTGGATTATGCATAAGCTGAAGCATTCTGTATTTGTCAAAGGGAAAAAGAGTTCATACTTATTCAATACCCATTTTTTTCTCATAAAGATTATAGATAGAATCCTACCTCTAAAAAAAATAAATATATATTCTCTTCCACAACGTGCATTTAAAATCTTGATCAATATTCTGAGGCATAGGAGCGTGTGTGAATACAGAGACCTGCATTCAGGTTTGATCATGGACTTCTAGAATAATTTCAGCAACACGAATACCATAAATACCCTGGAGACCAGTTTGTTTTAAAATCCATATGCCAAATAACAGATCCCAAAAGAACTCAAATTTGGCAGGGAAGTACAAGATACTCTCCTGATCATAGATCTCTTAGAAAAACAATAGAGAATATTATTTGGGGTGAAAATGGTATTTGCTTGAAATAATTTAATTCTATACAAAATAAATATTAATATTAATGAAATACATATTTTTAAAATTAATAAAATAAATAATTTTAAATAATTCAACCTATTTAGATTAAAATAACATCTGAATATTCCTTTGTTCTTTTGTTTTCAATAGTTTTTTCTTTGATGTGAGGTAGAAAACAGAGAGAAAGGAGAGAATGTGGTCAGGTAACCACATTTTCACTATAATTCTCCTTCTCTCAAAACACCTTCTCCTTAGAAATTATTATCTAAAATGCTGAAATGCATGACATGTAAAAAAAAAAAAAGATTATAAACATGCCATATTCAGGTCCCCAAAAAGTCAAAAAGAAGAAACTGTCCTTCCAGTGAGGCTTGATTTGCTTTGACCCCAGTCAGTAATACATATTTTTCAATAAGCCAATTGTCTTGGTTCTGGTCAGGGCAGGGTTTGTTTTGCAGTAGCCAGGAGGGGGCATGGGGGTTATTCTATACCAGGACACCACTGCAGGACCTAAAGAGATACACTCTTTCTTAGGCTGTTAAGAAACAATGATTGGTACTGCAAATGTGGATTTTTTTATGAAAGGTAGAGATTTCTTGAAAATGAGGAGACATGATTGTACATCTTACCAAGGAATTAAAATTGTAATTTTGAGAAAGTCTCCTCTTTGAAAAAATTACCTCTATAATGATCAGTTGCTATTATTTAATGTGATGGAATTATACAGAGATGATAGAAAGATTTTTTGGCCTGCCTAATTTTTTTTTGCTGACACCATCTAATTATATTTTTCACTATAACTATATGACTAGCTCAGGTGGGGTAATGCTCTTTTCCTTGACACACAGACACCTCTGTCACTGCATTTAATAACATAAAAGGAAATAAGAAAACATACTAAGTAATTAAATCACACAGATTAGGCAGCCAAACTGGAGTAATTGAATAGCTCAATTAATCACAGGAAACTTGCAGAATATACCTCTGATGCTTAGCCTAGTTGTGGGGGAGGCATGAAGGAGAATTTGAGGTTCACTAAGGGGGATAAGGCTTTTATTATTTAATAATTTAAATCAAAACCTCTTAAGCTGATTAATTTAGCATAAGTAAATATATATCTATATTAGGAAAAAACCTGACAGCTATGGTAGTATCTTACACGTATAAGTCCATAAATAGTAAAACCAGACAAAAGTTCTGATTTTAAACATAGTGTGAAATAAGCAGTTCAACTACAGCACTAGCTCTGTTCATGTGTTTCAAAGCATTTGCATAGGTAAAGATGTCATCAAAAGGAGGAGGATGAGTGTAAACTATATTACACTATGGTGGTAGGCTAGGTGACTATATTATAGATACATTTTACTGAAAGGTCTGTAATTATATAATTCACATACTTCTCTCAAGATGAATATATATGTATCATACTATTATCTACAGATTAATAGATAAATTAAACAAATAGGTAAAATTAAATCAAATTAATGGAAAAATATTTTTCTAAATAGTACTGACAACAAACTTGGCTTCACATGGAAAAAAAATGTGATAACAAATTGTGGTAAGGCCTCAGCAGTTCTGTTACTTTGAGACAGAGCTGGACACAGAAAAAGGTGGCAGGAATAGACCATAAGTAGTCTTTCAAAATAGGAACAGTAAAAATTAAAAAAAAATTCCAAGGGTGCTAAGTCCCTGAATGGTGATTCTTTAAAAGAGACAGTTACCAGCAAAGCAGCTTCAGTACAGTCTGAAGATTCTGCCTCATGAATAAGAGTTCACCAGCAGCTAATGAAAAATGTTGCTAGCAAAAATAATACATGAAGCTGGTGTTAGAAAAGTAGTAAGTAAAGGAATATCAGAAAATGAAAGACAAGAAAGAAGGAACTATTCCAAGCATGGAGAAACATTGTGGAAAAAAAGAGAAAAAAGTGAGAGTTCGGGGTACAGAGGGCACACGGTCACTCAGTTCTTGACTGTACCCTGCGGTTCAGACCAGAGTACAAGCATTCTTAAACAGAAGAGGCCCATCTTGAAGAGAGATTAAACATTCTAATGGAATTTAGGAGAATTGATATGGGGAACTGGGGTGAGAGGGTTGAGGAATGTGTGTCTACTGTGCTAAGGTTAAGGGAATGAATGCTGCTGCTTCTAAAACCTACATTTTCTACATAACTATTTATAGAACTTTAAAAAATTAGAAAAATAAAAAAACCTTTAGACTCTAAGGCATCAGTAGTAACAACACCACAATTTAAGATTTTAACACATTTGAGAGATTATCTAGAATATATTTCCTGATGTTAGCTAAGCTTCTTTCCATAATTAGCACTATATATCCCTCTAAATGCTTTTCAGCCTGTGTTGAGGGATGAATTGTTTGCATATAACACTGGTTCTTTTGTACTGGACTGTCTATATGTGTCAATAGTCAGGTAAAAAATATAATGATCCACGGAGTCTAATTCTTGTCTCACCGTTTTCTAGCATAGCACCACTGACATTAGTGAATTTAGAGTGGTTTTGATTTATAAGCATGCAATAAGAAAATAATGGAGCACATAGTCCCTTCAATAAATTCTCAAAAAGATAGAATATATTTCCTCATGTGAGGAATTCAGGTGACAAAATTTGGAAGCAGAACTTTAATCCAAAATGAGAGTCTTCTGAGCATCTTCCCTAGAAGAAGATAATTTGGATGATAATAGATAATTGAAAATGCAGGAACATGCATTCTGGTTCAGACATTTTAAAGAGATGCATGAAACATGGATCAATTTTTTATGCAAAGAATGGGTGTTAAAAATCAGTATTTTTCAGAATTGTTTAAACCCTCTCTGGTGCCACAGGAACTGTCAAGCAAAGCTAAATATTAAGACTATGCCAGTTTTGACATTTTTAAAGGTGAATAGATAGACCTTTACACTACAGATAGCTGATAACTCTGTCTCAGACTCTCACCTCTGTTGCTGCAGATTGCAGTGTCAGTTCTGACAACAGTTTTGATGATGGGTGAATGATGACAATTGATGATGAGGGACTATAGCTGGGATGGAAATTCAGCTGAGTCCTGTAACACTAGCACATGATTTAAGCAACTCAAATGTCTTAGAGTTATGTACAATGACTAAGAGTTTTGTGAATTATGTGCTAGATGGAAGCTTGGTATTTTAAATTCCTTTTTCCCCAGACAAGTATCAAACCTATATACAGTTTCCAATATTAAGGAAGCTAGCAGAGTAAACACAACACTTCTCTAAATTTTGCCCTTTCCTTTGTGCTAAATCATATTATAAAGTGTTTTTCTGGTGTTTTACATTTTTCTGGTTATCAATTCAGAACAGAAGATAGAGGCTTTGGGCCTGACTCTGCTTCAGTATAAATCAGTGGAGTTCCATTGTCTCTGTGACCACCATGCTGATTTATGGGGCTGATGATTAGCCTCTTCTTCCTAGAAGAATAGAGAACTAGCAGAGTGTTATAGATTGTTACAGGGAGACTTTAAAGCAGAAGGACACATCACTTAGAACTAAGGTTTTCTTCTGTCTCTAATAAGAGATGATTCTCTAAAGGGGTTTACTTTCAGCAACAGACTTGAAGTCTCCTACTTGGAAATTATCCTCATAAAGACCTGATATTTCTGATCAGAAAATGCAAAGAAAATATGCAGTAATATCACAAAAGAGGTAAGAATTTGTCTACATTTTGTTCTGAAACTTTAGCAAGTCTTTACGGAAAAGACTTAGAAAGATTTTTGTAGTCATTTACAACGTGTAATGAGCAAATGAGATTGATAAATAGGAAAAAATGGGGTGGTAATTTTGGGGGGTTATTTTGTGTTTTTTAGTTTGTTCGTTTGAGGGGTTTTTTGTTGTTTTTATTTTTGTTTTATACAGGTCCTATTTTCTAGATGTACATTTACTTTTTATAAAAGCATTTTTTCCCAATGTACTTTTCTGATGATTCACTATTTCAACTTCACTATGGTTGTTTTGTGCCTGGCTAATGTAGTTTGTTTATTCTCACTGGTTGCTTTCATACTCCCAGGATTTAATCCTTTCTTTTACTTTGTTCCTATGTATCAGGAGAGCTTATAGCATCATAATTACCATTTGAATTTTATTTTTAGATTATTCACTTTTAAACAAACAAAAATTGCTTAACCAAAGCTTTAAACTATGCTAAACCATGGATTTTTACCATAGTCATTACTGAATAAGAGAAGAAAATCATGGTGTCATGTTTTGTTCCGCTCTACATAATTAAATTTTAAGTGTTTTACATAACTGAAGGTGTCTGAATTACTTATAAGTCAATATCATTTATTCTATATTGAACATTTGTCCCTAGAAATATCTAGACATTATCAGAAAAAAATGTCTTTCCATCCTAAGAGTAGCTTTGTCATACTATCATGGTTTGTTTCTTAGCCTAGAAACCACTAAAAATGAATATAACCTCTCGGGGTAGCTAGGAATTCACAGTAACTGATCTAATATTTCTAGGGATGTGATTTGATTTCAATCTACTCTTTGGTGCAAAAAACTTTGAGCAAGATACTGTGATAATGGGAAAAGATGAGGGAAGAGGATGGGTAGGACACACACACACAAAAATATCAAAATGAAGTATTTTTACTACTGGGAAACCACTATAGACTTGGTGCCTGAAGCTGATGGCTATTCAACTTGAAGTCCAAGTCAAGACAAAGTGGAACTGAAGTGGTGGGAAGTTCTGCTCAGTGGCTGGGTTGCTAAACTTAAGGGCCATTCTCAGTTCAAATTACATGGATAAACTGACAGATTGGGATTCAAGCATGTTTCATCACTTTTGCCTACATTTCATATTACTATATATAAACTGAGCAGAGAGCAGGCAGCCTTCTAAAAGATGAGAAAGACAGGTTCTCTAATGTTTTGGATCTCAAAATTGTACTTGTCTTTTATATGTATAATTCTAAATAGCAACATCCCACAGAAAGAAAAGCACCATTTTTTTTACAGTGCCCATTGATTATTCTTGGAAATTTCATCTGGGGAAAAACTCATCTAATGAGAAAAAAAGACTGATGAGTCTCAAAACTAAATTAAGCAGAAATCGTTTGTTCCTTAATCATAGCTGTTTGTTTTGTATAAAATATCATATCTCCAGCAAGACAGTAGGGCAATTTTTTATGAAAGCAAAACATAAAATACATTCTTGTTTAATGTTTTCTGGCTATAACCCAGTTTGTGGCTGCATACATTATCTAGATATGTCACTCTGTCTGCCATATTGAAAAAGAAAAAGCAGGTAAATTAATCACATTGGATTTGAACAGTATGATGTCTAAGTTATTTCCTTACAACCCAACATTGATATGCTTAGGTAAGACATCTGATTCTCTGCTGGAAAGAAATGGAGTTATGTGACTTTTAGGCTTCTTTACTTCTCTCCAAAACTTGCATCAAGACAGTTTTTCTGTACAAGGTAGTAGTTCAGCTCTGCATTTTGCTGAGTACAGCACCTGTGAAAACTTCCATCTCCTGTTGATAGCAGAGAAGCTACTCTTCATACTCATGAAAAGGTTGGGGTGCCCCACCTGTCTGTTGCTCATCAGGGGCATTCTCAGATCTGCTTATGCTGCAAAATGAAGAGTGACTATGTGGAATTAACTCAGCAAGTAACTACTGGAGCTAGCAAGTCCATACAACAGTGCGGAGAGTAGCATTATGGTCACTTACAGCAATGTATCTGCCTGGATCTCTGCTTCAATGCAAGTTGCCTGCTGAGGTGCACAGCTGTGCTGAAATAGCTGTAGTGCTTCTGGTTCTGGGGCAGGCACGGCCTCCGCTTTCTGTAAAATTTCTGTACTGCTTTCTCTCACTGCATGATGTAAAAGTGTTGAGGAATACGTTCAGTGTAGGTAGCTCAGTGTGTAGCTGCAGTGGGAGCTTCAGGTTGAGCTCTGGGGAACGGGAGCCCAGCCCTGGACAAGAGGCTGTGAACTGCCAACCCTTTGCATAAAGAGCACAAGAATCTGTGGCCCAGCCAGGCGACCGGACACTCAGAGACACAGCAGGAACCCGTTACCCTAGACTCTCCCCCACTTAGACTGTGAGGGTGTAAAAGACCAGGTTTTCCTTTGTTCAGGGTCCCTCCTTGGAGGTACTCAGCTTGAGCTGTTATTTTATTAGTACACTATGATTAAATTATTTTAAGGATTGAAATGACTGAGACTCTGTGATGGGAAAGCTGAGGTTGAGTCGGTAAGGAAACCTAGTCTGACTTTGTGAGGGAGGGGGAGGTGTAGCTGCAACGGGGCTTCGATCCCAGCACAGGTGGTGTGAGTGTAACTGCTGGAGTGGCTCCTGGATGGTCAGGCAGGGAAGCTTCCTAAACAAAAATTCCCAAATATTAATCCTTATTTTATTAAAATAAAGATAACATCATGATTATTCTATGTATTAATAAATAAACTGCAATGTATATGTATGCTTTACGCATGGAAGATAATACGCAATATAGAAAAAGGTTTTCAAATACCTAAATAGACTTTAATTTTGTCTATGAAAATGTTTCCTTTTTAATACCATGTAAATGTTTGCATTCAAAATTAGCCTTTTTCTTAAATACTTACAAATTTACATTTTAAGAAAGGATTTGAAGTTCATCTGTTTTTATTTTATCTTGTGTGGCATCGTCTACAGTAGATGTGTAAAATCAGGTTACTGGGGTTTTTTTTCCCCAGCTTCCTCATTAAGAAAGATCACATTTCAAAAAGCCCAAAACCTGTTCTAGTCCTCAAAGTTGCAGAAGGAAGTGCCCTTGGCATAAGGTAAAAGTAATCAGTACAGGTAAGAGTAATAAGTGTAACTAAAAGCAGAAGATTCAGGTCTGAAGTTTTTGGAGGAGGGGTGATAGTGAAGGAATATGCTTTGTGGAGCCTGTTTTCCCTGGTACTGATGTTGCTGGGAGACAATGGCTTTCTGGTGTTGTCTATGAGAACTGATATTTGTAATAGCATCCTGTGTGAGGATTGCACTGGCTGGCAGGCAAGCATGAAGCCTGCTACTCACCGCCTCCCACCATCCAGCAGGGTGGAGGAGAGAATAGGAAGAGCTAGGGTGAGAAAACCTGTGGGTTGAAATAAAGGCAGGAAAATAACTTGGCAAGGATTGCCATCTACAAAACAGACTCAGTCTGGAGAATTTAACTAAATTTATTGCCAGTTAGCCTAAATATTTAATTACTGATTAGGATATTGGGGGAAAAAATAACAAATCTAAAAACGTTTAAAACACCTATTACCTTACTGAGGCTCAATCTCACTGTAAGCACCTCTCCTCCCTCTTTATTATTACCACAGCTTGGAACAGGTTGTGTGTGGAATGGGGCAGATACTGACCATTTTCCCACAACTACCACCCCTACAGATTTGCCCCAGCCTGCCCTCTGCTCTCAAATTTTTGCTACCTATGCTCAATACACACTCTGAGTTCTACCTGCTGGCCTTGAGACAGGATTACTGCAAATTGAATATTATTGTCCAAAGTGCTTTGCAGTTATCACTTAGTAATCTTGAATTGGTTGGTTTGGGGTTTTTTTCAGTTTTACCATGAATTTCCATGCTTTCATTGGGCTGAATCTTTACGTAAAATGAAATTTTGTAGCCTGGTCTTAGTAAATACACAGACCGTATGACAGTTAAAAGAAAAAGAAAACTTTGTGAGTCATAGGATTATATTGGTTTACTCTTTTCCCCCAATTTATCTCTCTTCTCTCAACTGATTTTCAGATTTCTTACCTTCAAAAGGTAACAAAGTCTTCCAACCTTGACACGATGCCAGAAGTTTTTCCCTCTTGTACCTTGCACGAGTTTCTAGCCAGCTCAGGAATTCTAGCTTACACTAGCATTTATTCTGAAGGTAGAGAATTAATGATCACAGAATCACAGAATATTCTGTGTTGGAAGGGACTCACAAGGATCATCAAGTCCAACTCTTAGATGAATGGCCCATATGGGGATCAAGCTGATTCTATACTGCACTGTATTTAGACCACATGTGGAAAATTTTCCTACTTTGGATCACTGTTACTTATACTGCGTTTAAAAAAGCACTACTGGCAACTCAGTGGATTTAAAATGCTGCATTTAGTTCAGCTTCCATGTTTAAATTATTTTCTGTCAAAGAGTCTTTTCTCTCAAAATGACACAAGACATGCACACTCTTACAAGAAGCATATAGAGCTCAGTGTTTCAGACACAATCTAATGTAACTCACTTTTCTATATTTGTATATAAATTTTGTATTTGTATATATATATATATAAAATTTCCATATTTTTGTATCTGCATTTGTGTGGAATGGGAACTAAAACATAAAAAACATCATATTTTCAGTGCTGCATTTGATATATGCTGAAGTATTAAATCAGCTTTGCATTTTCCAGAGGTTCATATTTCTTAGAATGTTTGAGACATTCAGAGCAAGAAAGGAGTATGCAAGTGACAAAGGTAATCGTATGTATTTATTTTCTAATTTAATCTTTTCAGGAAGAGCTAGTTAATTAAAAAATCCACTAATAGAATTTAAATATAAATGTGGTAATAGTAAGTCCTATATTTAATGTTCCTATGTACATACCAATCATTAATCCTTAAACAGTTTTAGCTTAATGAGATTGCCTTTAGGTTGATTTTGGATTATTCATTTCACCCCAAGCATGTTCTTTGGTTTTTATTCTAACTCATGTTACTGAATCCAAATGATTGAATCCAAAGATTTGACATAATTTGATTCGAATATTGTTGAACTGTAAAAAAATCTAATAGCCTTTCCCTACTAACTGAACTGAATGTTGCTTTCAAGACTGAAACAATCTTGAAGGAGGCAGTTATTTAAATATAAATTATTTTAAAATGGACTTGAATTTTCATTCACTCAACTAATTTCTAAATAGGAAGCGTGAAAACTATTGCTGCAGTAATCCTTAGAAATTGAAGTGATTTTTTCCTAATCTTTACCTTGGATGACACTCCTGTTTTTAGTAGTTCTAGTTCTTAGTTCTTCATGCTTATGACTGCAAAACTTGATATATTTGAGTTGAAGTATTCTGTACTGGGTGTCTGCCATATGATGATTATTTTTTTGGTAAATATTATCTAATTACCCGTATAGTTTTGATAATGTAATCAGGAAAAAATATATTACATAGGCTATGGTAAGAACAGCTTACACAAGTTTTCACTAAAAACTCCCTTGTCCTTTTCTTTAAGATGGGATTAAAAATTTGGCAATACATTAAGGTTCTGGATTTTATTGTTCCTATCAAAACATTGTATCTTGAATAAATGCTATATGCCTGCTAAATTTTTGTCAAATAAAAAAAATTAACCATCTTCTCTGAGCATTGTCCAGTTTTATATGACTCTGGCGCATAACTGTACTGTACAGGCATATATCCATGAATTATCTGGGTATGAACCTGCCCAAGGCAGAAGGATCTGGGCTTATTTGGACTTCCCAAATAAGTCACTATTTAGATTTGCTCTGGACTGCAAGATATACACAAAGAAACTGAAGAATAAAATCATCTGGCTTTTCTAAGAGAGGCCATGCTAGGTTTGGATAGCTTGAGAGAAAACTGGTTTGACTTTGCCATGGAAAACACAAGGAGGAGTTAATACTGTGGTGTTAGGATGGAACTAATAGTAGACTGGCACAGAAGTTCAGTCTGATAAGGCCTGGGATTGGCACAGGGGTATCAGGAGCAAAGTTCTAAGGGAATTTAAATAGCAGCAATTGGTGGGGTGAGTTAAATTTAACAAGAAACCAGGAAGAGAAGCTGTCCTGAGTTGGACAGTGACAGTCAAGTACCAGAAAGTGTCTGACACTACTCTGTGACAACTAACTGCACAAGTTTTATTCCAGAGGTGAGACCCCAAGAATACCCCCAGCACGGATCGAAGTCAAAATCCTGACCTGGGTCGTTAGCCAGAAGTCCACATACTGACATTTCTGCAGTACGGTAGCTGAAATTAAAGTTCTAATAGAAAGCTGGGAATTACTTTATAGCTAGAGTTTTAGTCTGCCATAATTAATTGTGTTGTCACAAAGCATCTTCACAGACTTCAGCTTCTTTAAAGCTTAATTAATATTTCTTATGCTACAGTTAATTTTTCAAAGCTCTCCACATTTTGTCTAACATAAGTAATTTTGGATATGAATAATTTCTGAGTTTTCTACTAGCATTGACACTTTTGGTCAAACTCACTGTTGCAGCATGTGAATGGACCTTTTTCTTTTTTTCAAAGACAGAGGTAGGCTTACTTTAAGGAATTTCTTTGAATGCTGTTTTTATGATAAATTGATACAAGAGTGCATGAATTAGACAAAAACATATGAAGGGAAGAGAGTTTGCTGGGAAGTGTAGCTTTAGCATGGGCTTTACTCAAGTCTCATGATTTGAACTTTCACTAAGGACTTGAAACACCAGGTCTGCTCTGAGACTCTCAAACTCATGCAATGATGCGAGAGTTAAGAAAAGATCAGCATGAATCCATGCATCTAAATATACCTCCAAAGAAATCCCTCTATTTGGATTTGAAAATAGCACTCAGAGTTAATATAGATCCAGGACAGCCATCCTAAACAATATACTTTATTGTTGCTTCACTCTATGACTGTTTCAAGAATTGACTTTTTGTAGCAACTATTTTTCTACCTTCAAGGACCAGTCTACAAGTCATGATTCACAGTTTGTTAGGATATCAAGGAAAACATTTGACTCTGGAAAACGTGTACAGTCCTGTCAGTTTTATCCTGAAAGGCCATGGACAACATCAGTCATTCAGCCTTAATGATCATCAGGTAAGGTGTGCATACTTAGGAGTATCATTGGTTAAGGAGACAATACTCAGCTCCTGCATGGATAAGTAAGACCCCAAAACTATGGTTTGAGCAAACAGAGTAAATAAAATTTTAAGGCATCTAGAATCTTTTCTGTGACTGTGTGGGTGATTGGCTGCAAACTGGGCTCAACTTGCTGTATCTCAGTGCTGTATAATGCTGTCTAAAGGCACTGTGTTAATTGGCTAAACTGATAAAAATAAGACCATCGTGCTCACTTAGGCTTCGGACCATGTTTGTTCAGGTCTTGTACTGGACAGATCTGGCATTAGTGATTATAGGACTTTGGCCCAATGCAGAGTCTGCTAATATTATGGAGTAATGGTTGTCCTTTCAACCAGATAAACCAAGACTATGTTAACTTTGATCAGACAGTGACCCCAAAGTTAGGAGATCAAGCCGGAAGCTGCACAAAAGCAGAGAAAGTGGGAAAGTTAGATAGGAACTTAGGCTGAAGTTACTATTTTGCAGAGAATAGTATATTCCATGGTGGGGAAAGGGTGATCTGTTTTAAAAATCTGTGTGAAGTCTGTGCAGGGACTATAGTTGTACATGCCCATGTCAAACTGGGTGAAGTGTCTATAAAAGCTCTTGGTGGTAGTCTTGGAAAGGGAGGCACAGTAAAATGTATAATAAATCACTCTTCACAGAATGACAGAATACACCGAGTTGAAAGGGATCCACAAGTAACCTATGTCATCACAACATTCAGGAAATGTATTTTTATGCACAGAAAATGTGTCAAACTGAATCCCAGTGGAGTCAAAGGAAGATTAGGTACATGAAAGATACATTGGAGAGGAACCTAATGTAGCCTTGGCGCCCTCATGCAAGCAGAGGCTATAATGTGTCTCGTTCTTGTAAAGGAACTTTCAGTCACTGTAACCTGGCAGGAAGCTCTCTGAATTCCCACCTTTCCTTGAACTACCTTGGCAGGGAGATAATAGATACACATGCTCTGTGAGTTGGGAACAAAGACCAGAATTCATTCACTGGTGGGTTATATTTATGGTGGTTGTAGGTTGTTTATTTGCAAACTCTGTTTCACAATACAAAGGAGTTGGCAATTTCACAAACCAAGAAAAGCTATATTTACTAAAAATTTTAGCACCTATTTGGTTCCAGTCTAGGTAACTGTTCTATAAAATTCTGACTTCTTTCCATGTGTTCAAATGAATCTCATAACGCTGGGGGGAGAAACATCTTTCCAACCTTTGAAAACATCAAAGACATTGCTTTCTCCCTGATCTTTGAATATGAAAGTCCCAGTGAGAACTGCAAATGAGGCAAAAGAGTCAGAAAAGATTGGGATTAGCATTTGAGAATCTAGATTTGGACCATGAAACAGAATAACAGCTACTGACGGTTATTGGTAACTTGAAACCCTCCATGTAAGATAATTAAGATCATACAACTCTAAACAAACCTCAAAGGAAATAAAGCAGACCAGGAAAAAGGAATGACAACACTTCAGTTTGTTTCCTTAGAAATCTATGAATTTAAAACACACACTGTGCAATTTATAACAGCTAAAAACCACAGTACTAAGAAGCTTGCTACTGAATCCTGATTGCTGGATTTGCTTTTTCTTTTTCATAAGACAGAGCTTACTACTTCCTTTGTGCTGCATAAGAAAGGAGCTAGAACAACTTTCTATCATATTAGACTTGAATGATGATTACATGGAAATTAGTGTATTTTGAATTGAGAAGCCTCTATAATTTTTCTTAAAAGGGCCTGGAAACAGAGTGGCCTGTCTTTGTATATTGTCATCTGAAACACTCTGAAAATAGATAGGTATCTTTTGATTATATGCAGGAGAATTATTTGCAGCAAACAGATCTATTAATAAATACAGAGGTTTCTACTGTTCATTAAGCAAATGATTACATCTTCCTGGAATATTTTCATGCCCTGGAATTATTCAACAGCTATTTTATGTGAATATATTTCAACCTATAGATTACTGAGAAATTGTTTGCTAAGAGTATTTTACATTTACAATTTAAACTCCAAGCTGTTTAGATTAGATACATACATCAGAGTTAAAATTCTGTTTAATAACTTTGTGAGAGTAGACCTCAGAATTGAGTTCCTATATAACTTCAAAAATAGCTCTCACTTTACGTATGGTCTAACAAAGAACATTGGAGAAGAGGAAGACTTTCATATTGTCTTTTGTACACACTAGTGGTAGAATAAATTCCACAAAATGGCTCCTGGTAATGAAGTGAGATCCATGATACACTACAAAAATATACTGTTGCCTGAAAGAGAATAATAGTACAATATATTTATAAGTGACTAATTTTCCTGCTAAATGGAGTTTGTTATACTGTGAATTTCAATTAGAGATAAAAGCTAAAATTATATTTAGAGGTAGCCAATCAACAGTTTGTAAATGTTTAATTAATTTTTTTTTTTTTTCAGAAAAAAGAAAACCAATTTTGCTTATTTAACAACCTTGACTAATTTGCCTCTAATTGTCAAAATGTCAGCTTTGTACAGTAAAGTGTATGAAAACAATCTTTCTAGTTTTTAAATATGGATTAATTTTGCATTAGTTTGGTTATCCATCCTGAGTTCAGCTACATGGATAGCCATGATTAGTTCACAGAAAACGGACAATTAATAATTTTGGAAAGTAAAAGTCAAAGTCTATGAAAATAAATTTTTCTTATTTTCATTTAGGAAGAGGAAAGACACTGAGATCGCTTCCATATGTCACTGATGGCTGAACGTCTTGACTATTTTGCCCACCATTTATGTTTCTGGAAATCTCTGTAGATGAGCCCCAAAAAGGACTTAGGTGCCTAGGAGCACAGCGGAATAGAGTCTAATTTTTGTCTGGCCTCAGAGCACAATTTCAAAGTCAGTAGATAGTTGTCCAAATGCTGGTGAAACCTGGTCTGGTGAGTCTCCCAAGCTGGGTGCCCCTGAGCATCTCTGGGGCTGATGTCCCAAAGACTCTTGGACTAATCTCAGCTGACTAAGATTCCTACTAGTGGTGTGGAAGCTGCTGGGGTATTATTAGAGCTGAGAAACAGAAGAAAAGATAGGGAAAGGGAGAAAACTGTTCCCTCCACCTCTTCTTCCTTCTCCCTCGCATGCCTGCATTCAGTGCGGTCTTCACATGTGTGCCAAACAACCTGGAGATGGCTCCTAAACTGTCCAAGTTTGTCTTTTCTTGGACCTGAAGACACCAATATGGTCACTTTGGGGCCCACAGTGTCTGTTTCAGCTCAGGTTGACAGACTCTCCTGCTCTAAGCTTTGCTGTCATTGTCTGGGGCACAGCCCTTCCTCTGGAGGGACCATCACCTGCCTCACTCAGGCTCTGGCAGATGGCATCCTGTAGGTGAGGACATGGGTCATATCCACACCACCTAGGCTCCTGTCAGAGCCTCTGGAGCAGCCCTGCTTGCCCTCTGCCCTGATGTAGACTGCCAAAAAGAGCTGACTAGTTCTGTCTTGCTGAGTTTGGCCTCCTGTGGTCCCTGAAGGATTCCAAGTCCTGACTCAGAATATTAAAAATCTGTAAGTCAGGTTAGGGCTGAACCCTAGCTCTGGCTTGGGCCTATCGTGCAACGTGAACTCACCTCATGGTGAGCGTCTAAACAGGTCAGCAGGTCCCCCAACAAGAGCTGCTTTGTGATGGTTCAGGGGGTCAGGTGAAAACATGAGTGTACCTGAAGCTCTGGGAATCTCCCAGATTAATGAAGCTCTATCACCTCTAACCCCTGGAAATGGTGGCTGCAGCTGCAGTGTGTGAAAAGCCTCAGCATCCTCCAAGTCATCAAGTGTGCCCTAGCAGGGGCACGTGTCCTCAAGGGGGGATATCAGTCCTCAGGGAGACGTATCATGAAGAGTGCTGTATTTCTGGAATAAAAATTTCAATGACC
Organism: Manacus vitellinus; assembly: GCF_001715985.3. Classification (NCBI taxonomy): domain Eukaryota; kingdom Metazoa; phylum Chordata; class Aves; order Passeriformes; family Pipridae; genus Manacus; species Manacus vitellinus. The sequence goes on from NW_021939256.1 coordinate 9,821,732, forward strand.
TACTCAATTCTTTGCCCCATCAGGAATGGACACGTGCAGAGACAGTAGCTAGTCAGCTGAATTTTAATATAAAAAAATAAAGCATATGTAGATTTTAAAATGCAGCTTATCAGAGGTTTTTGTGGTTATAACTTTGGATTTTCTCAGTCTTTCCCACTCTAGATAGCCCTTGGCACACCTCTGAAATATGATCAGTCAGATTCTTGGTAAACAAAGTATATTACAGCAAAAAGAGGTGATATGAAGCTCTGATCACTTGGCATAACACAGCTAGTCACTGTTGTTTTCCAACCACCATATTCATCCAGGTAGTGAAAGTAATTTCTCTGCTGAATGAGCAGCTAAGCATCAAATTGTGGGGTTTTTTTTCATATTTAAATGTGTCATCAAAGTGAGTACTTAAAACAACAACAAAAAAGTCATTCTTATCCATGACTGTTCTGTCAGTAGGAACTGTTCCAAGAGTGAGGTTTTTAAAAAATAAAACATTCCTGTGTAGTCTCTTCTATTTTTAAAGATGAAAGACATGGAGTATATTTTATGTCTTGCAGTAAGAGTACAGGCATGATATGTCATACGTATGTTGTCAGGAAATAGTAAGGGTTCGGTTGTGAAGAGAAGGTCTTTGGCTCTTTGCAGATCATGTGGGCTCGGTCTTCCATGTTGACCAAATAAATAGTGACATTAAAAACTGTGAAAACAGACGCAGACGCAATGGCATTTTTCCACTTTTTCATAACATGTAAAGACGTGGGTGAGGCAGAGAAGAGCACAATAGAGCTTCCATCCTCTGAATGTACTTCCAGAGGAAAAAAAAAAGGTGGTTGTAAACAGAGGCGGTGGCAAGCCAGGCATAAGATTAAAATGCTATAGGAGAAAGCAATTCTGGGGAAAAGAAAAAATTTGGAGAACAGAACAAAATATATTTCACAGGCAGGAGGAACAAGAAAAGAAGGAACTGGAGGAACAAGAAAAGAAGGAGTTAGAGGAACATTTAGACAGATAATTTTGTAAACTACTATCTGCTATGACAGAACCAGCAAGTGGGCACAGATAAGAGATACATTATAATCTTAACTTTCTGGGACAGATTTACTGATGGGTAACTGAATAGTATTATGACCATACTCAGAAATTCACAATTGCTTTCTAGCACTGGGATCTTGGTGGTAATTTGCTATGTTTGCACTGACAGTAAGTTCACTAGGTAGGACTAGGACCACATGCTTTAGGCTTCTGTTCTTTCTGGTTATGTCTAGGATAAGGCAAATGCAATTTGCAGGGCAAATACTTTTAATAAGCCTTCCAAAATCCTTTATGAACTACTTTTCAATGTTCTATAAGAGGACTGATTATACTTAAATAGGTAAAAAATCCCAAATAAACAACAACTTCTATTGGTTGTTATATGACACAAAGAAAAAACAGTTTACCTTCCTTGAATCACTCTATGCAATCATAGTACAGCTGTTTATAAGCAGTTATTATTTTTATTTGATTTTTTCAAAACAATACCTCGGTATAACTGTTGATCTGTGCGTATGTTGCTAAGTATACTGGCTAGCTCCTAAGATAAAAAGGAAAAAATAAAAGGGAGTGTGTTATTGACCTGACAAGAAACAAAGGTATCCAACAGGTTTCTAGAGATATAGCTAATTGTTCTATGTACAGATTTTCTAGAGGCTGGCATATATTTTCATCAAGTCACTGTTTCTTAATTAGAAGTGACAATCAGCCCTGGGAGTCTTACCACAAAATTCAGGAGCTGAAGAACAACAGAGAACATTGTCAAAATTCGTCAGACAGGCAATGCCTGCAGTTTTGTGCAGACCTACTTTTGCTATTTTTCATCAAGGTTTTAGAACAACATATGTACAGCAATTTAATCAGTGAAGACTTACTGTAAGTACTGATGTATTTGATATGCTGGCTCTACTCCATCTGCAACAGAAATATCACAGTAACTGTGTAACTACAGTAACGACAGGCTTTTCATATTTCTGAAAATAAGTGCTAAGCCTTTTCACAGTTACTTCCAGTAATTGCATGCAATAGCCATTGCTCTTTTCTACTCCACTATATACAGAGCAATATTGTCAAACTGGGGAGCCAATACCTGTTTGCCAATACCTGAAACTGCAGCACAAAGACCTGGCTCTCTGCAGAGCTAAACACTTGCATTGGTGTGACTAGTCAGATCTCAGCTGCTGCTGCAGCTCTGGACTTTTCCATAAAGAAGATGTCATCTTCCCAGCAAACCTTTCCCATCACATTGAAATAAAAATGTCTGGATTAAGCAAAACTTATCTGTCTCGTCTCACCAATCTTGTATACACTTCTCCACATTGAGTTGCTGGTGTCCTAGAAATCATTTACAGACTGACAGTCCTAAGCAAGAAATTTATTTTCATTTGGTGTGCCACAATAAAGAAAAATGCACTTATATTACTCAGTGTGTTAGCAAAGGAAGAGGGGAAGAAAATCAGACTGTTTTTCTGTGGGGCTGACCTTTCCCAGGTTCAGTGTCTGTTCCTCTTTCAGCAGTCTTGCATAAAGATGGAGGTATGTGTTTTTTCCCAAGGAAATGGAAGAAAAGCTGTGTACATTCTCACCTGTATGAGAATGGATCAACAAATATCGGAGAAACAAAAAGAAGACCTTCACTACTGACTTCAACATTCATAAATACAGGAATTTCTTCCTGGATCAGCAGAAGACAAATGGACAGGCGTGTGTACAGACTATAAAAAATATTATCTTTTTGCTGCAGAATTATATGCTGTATTCTTACATAGAAAAGTTTATAGAAATTGCAATACTCTATGTTACAATAAAATCCACAGCAAAATTACTTAGTGTCTTGTTAGCTACTTTCAAACTGAATTACCTTTAATACAGGTGTTTTTAACTGCACAAGCAAATAGAAATCTTCTCATCCAACCAATTTGTACAGGATTTAAGTATTCAGTAACTTTGGTTTTGTTCATATAAAAATCACTGTAGCTTTACCCTGAAGAACTGTTACAGACATACTAAGCCAATACTTGCATAAACAGAGTGCATTAGTAAGCTGTGCATGAGACTGATTTATCAGCTTCCCATAGCGTTTATGCTATCTACATAGAAAACTACACAAAAGTATTCCTAACTTATTAAGGGAACTGTTATGTAAAGTTCCTTTTTAAATTTGCTAATTACTGATTTTTAAAATGCTTTTCTATTAAGACTAATTCTGGCTTCAGGCCTAATCACCTATGTTTCTGATGTTTCTCTGAATTAAAAAGAAGAAATGAAGAAGAGCCAGTAGTGTCTATATCATAGGAATTCAGAAACAATTCTGGTGCATTGTTTAGGAGAAAAATAGATCTAATAACTTACCTGATGTCTTCTAGTATATTTCTGTTCCTAAATGTCTGATATATCAAATATATTTTGCATTTGTTTGTATTAGGGGCTATAGAAAATAGAACTATGAGAGACTTGTGCATTGGGAGTGTATTAGTTTTTCTAATTTATGTAATTTTAAAACTGATTTCACTCACAATTCCTAATTCACTGTTGGTAGTCAATTAGTTCTTCCACTAAGTGGGACATTCTAGCTCATCCAGGGAGATGAAGTTGCCTAAAATATGGTATTGATTTATTTGAAATGCAATTTTCATTGTAAAATGCACACAGTGGGAAGATATGCGGCTGTAGGAACACTAGATGACAATAGCACAGGAAGACAACAAGCAAATATTGTATAAAAAAATTATTGTAAGATGCAAGGAGAAGAAAAACAAAATCCTTTTTATGAGGAGGAGGCTAAACAACTTTCTCTTGGCCAATCTATCTCTTAGTGAGCTTTCTGGGATTTGTCTGTGCATCCTGTACAAATAAGAATTAAAGGAATTACAGCTAGAACTAGTGCTAATGAAAAAAGAACTAGCCTGAACTCTAAATCTGAAATTCAGAACAGACTTGAAACAAAACATTTTAGATAGTTGAGAGAAAAACACTTTTCATTTTTCTTTACCCCAGATACTCTGATTTTAGTTGGAGTCAGAAGCAAAAATACTATTGTGCAAGTCTACTAGTTGTTGTTTTTCTGAACTGAACCAACAAGTTTCCCAGTGAAGCCCAATTGTCAGTCTTTTAACGCAATTCGCTACAGAGTTGTTTGAACAAAGAGCCTGTAGAAAGGTGACCTCTATTTAGCCCTTAGATGGTTAGGAAGGCTGGACAACGATAGTAATGCTTTCTGCAGAAGAGCAAAAAAAATCAGTTTTCTTACACAATGGCAAATGTTTTGCCTCAAAGAAGTTGCAGTGGAAACAGGGTCTTACTCAATCCTTTCTCAATTAGGGCTCCAGAAGGAGAACAGAACAATTTGTGGAATAACAATCTTTCTCACTGTCAATTAATACTTATTCTTCAGTCTGTGAACTGTGTTCTGCTTTATTTTTCATCCCCTGTAAATTTTATTCCATTATTAAAATGCTGTAGGGTGTTGATTTGTTTTTTGTTTCTTTTTAAGGAAGGGGCCACCAAGAGTAGAAATAAAGAACCTTGTCTTTGATATGGAACTAACAATGCACATACGTCATCTAGTTATTGCTGTTCTCAGAAAGGTGGGGTTTTTTATTTGCAAAATAACCCATCAACAATTCACTATTTATGAAGAAAACACTTAAGATGGGGTAACATTGGTCTGACAGAAATCATCAAGAGTTTTGAATAGCTCATAGAAGCCATGCAGATTACATTGACTTTGAGTGAAGTTGTTATGTTTTTATCAAACCAGTTTCACAGTGTGGCCATTAAGTTTGAGTGTTGTTCAAAGTACTAATCTACATAAGGCATGGAAAGCTCAGTTTTATTCTTAAGGAACTGAGCAAGGGACAGTGAAATCACTATTAGATCAACTAAGCAGTGTGAAACAGTAAAACATCAGCTCAGTTCCTTCCCACAGTAGCTGCCTCAGCCCTTTTTGACTTTTGGCAAACTATGTAAAGGTAAGACTCCTTTATTCAGGAGTGTGACAATCACTGTATTTAAGCCCAGGAACAAGGCTATGTAGCTCACGAGCTCTGTATTGATGTGAGTAACCTTTCCTTCAGTATCTGATCTAGCTCAGGCACCTCTATTGTATGCTCTAGGATGCAATTTTAATATGAAAAATAATATTTTAATTATATCAGTAAATACTGAATAGAAAAGGACAACGCTTTATTTTCATCAATTTTAAACTTCTTGTGTTTCAGCTTTTATAAAGACACATAATCACAATGTGGGGAAAAAAAAATATATCTTGACCAGGTACTAATACTGTAGTAATTAAAAAGAAATTTGATGTGTCTGAATCATTTCTTGAACTTTTAAGCACAGACTTCCTCTTTCTTGTTCCTCTGAGGCACAGGATATTTTTTAAATGAAATGTCAGATACAAAGTCCTAATGCTGTCCCTGTTGATATCAAGACAGTATAATACAACTCAAAATTCCCAGAGTATTTATTCTCAAAAGGATATCTCCATTTGTCATTTCAGAAACCGCAATATGAGTGCTTATTCTCCTTATTTGTAAATCATTATTTGAAACACTGGATGCATAACAGTGGTCTAAAGAAAGTGCTTACACATGGTTGGCACTTTGAAGCAACTAAAATTTGTTATCATCAACATATTTGGAGAGCCAGAAGTTCCCTGTTAGACTTTTGCACTGATTCTTCAGTATGGCTTATGTTATCAAATTAACCTTTGTACTTGAACATAGAGGACAAAGAAATAAGAATGTCAGTGAACAAATACACAAACTTACAATGAATTCACAGTGGCACAAATTAAAGAGTTTAGGGATTCTTTCTTTTTACCAATCATTATTTTGGAGGTTGGTAAGCAGCAAGAGGACTTCAGTCCTGAACATTGCATTGTAGTTCATAGCAGCACAAACAAACCTGGTTGCTGGTTCAATGGTTCTTGTTTTATGTTTACTCTGGGGGCCTCCCTCCCACTTGGAGATGGATCAGTGTACTAATCCATCAAACTAACCAGACAAAACAAAATTTTGAGATGACTTACTATGCTGGCAGGGGCTACCTTGAAAAAAAGGAATGGCGGAGATGGTGCAAATGACAGGATGAGTTTGTGCTGCAAGGGGGAGAGGAGGCCTCTGGCAACCAGTAGCTGCTGTGGAGTCAGACTGGCTGAACATGAGAAGGGGAGACAGAGAAGGAACTGCCTGAAACATCCAGCTAGCAATTTCATCCTTATTATTTAATATTTACTCTGTAGCTGGAGTTAAGTGCTCCAGAAAATAATTATTTTGGGGTTTTTTTGTTCTTTTTTTTCCCTTTAAACATTGTGCATTAAAGTAACACGTTCATGCCATGTATAAGTAACATGTGCATGCTAGGTAAAAGTAACATGTGCATACTGTGCATTACACTCTTCTCTCTGGAGAATAGAAGACTTAGAGAGGACCTTATCACAGTATTTCTGTGGTTAAATGGCTGCTGCAAAGAGGATGGAGACTCTGTCTTTACAAGAAGCCACACAAGCCTGGCAACAGGCACAAGTTTCACTTGGAGTGGTTTTCGAGTCATAATGAGATTTTTTTTTGCAGTGAGAACAGTCATTCACTGGGACAACCTTCCCAGGGACGTGGTGGAGTCCTCATCGCAGGAGGTTTTCACAATGTGATTGGACACGGACACGGTGCCAGGTAACTTGCTCTAGGCTCCCTTTCCCAATAAAGTTTGGACCAGATGATCTCTGGAGATCTCTTCCCACCTGGGCTGTCCTCTCATTCTATGATTCTCTGATTATTTTTGTTTCTTAATATTATTAAGTGGAGAAAAACAAAGTGAAGAAATGCAAGAATATTTACATGTTTCAGCAGCTATAGTGAGACTATTTACAAGCAGATATATATTGTTTGAAAAAAATATTTTTGAATTTGCCTATGGTAGAAGAATATTTGAGGTTGCTCAGTTTTAATGAACCTTTAATGTGTTTCTGACACTTTCTGTGTTTATCTTTTTCAGATGGTATGTATGCAGCATTTAAGACTTTTTTTCTCAAAGCCCCAGCTCCCAGATACTTTGAATTGCAGAAGAAACATGGTCTTCACTTGAAAACTGTGACAGATAAAGCTCTAGCCTTGTGGTTTCTGCCAAGGAAACTGAAGTTTACCAGAAGGGAAAGACTGTAGATAATGCCCTGGATTTCCCTTGCTTTGCTGGAGGGCTGACCTCATTGACTGCCTTGTGCATCATGGTCTTGCAGTTACACTGCAAAAAAGTTTTTCTATTGCTTTATTCTACAGCATTTTCTACCCTTTTCTTAGCTCAAAAGCCTTAGGATTTGCCTAGTATGTTTTCTTTTGAGCACAAAGAAGCTTTATCTAAAGCCCCTTCACAAATTCTAGATTTTAGAAAAGTGTAAAGTGTTCTCCAAGTCTTTCATAAGACTTGGACCTTTTTCTTCTCCTTTATCTGTTTGTTATATTAATAATATTATCACATTTTCTGTGGGGTTACAGTTATCTTAGCTGTTTATCTGTAATTCTTTTAATTTTAGCCAGCAATGCTGGAGTACTCACCAATAGGCTGTGTTTCATGGAGGCTTCAAAAGTTTGGCAATTGCTGTTAAAATGATTCTGAAGTTCCAGACCTATTCTTTCATCCTGATCATTTTCCCCCACAGGCCTGCTTGAAAAAAAAGATAAATCAAATTTAAAATGCAGCACTCAGGATACCCACTGAGACTAAATGTCCTGTTTCCATAGTAAAAAGCTGTTAAAGTTTATTTATTTTTCTTGAAACTTATAGTAATGAAACCATAAAGCTACAAAGATAATTTTACCCCGTCCTCCTTCCGTGCATTTCAATAGCTGTGGGGTAAATGCCACAATGAGGTTTAAAATGAAATTACCTTTCATTTTCAGAAAATAATAACTTCTAGACATATCAGCTATCCAACAATATTTTTTTCTTTTTTTTTGGATGAAAATTAAATATGATAAGAAAAGACAACAATGCCTTAAGAATAATACTGAAGACAAACAAATCATTGTGTCATTGAAGGAAATGACATGTAATCTCTGTTTTGTAAGGTGAGATGTGCACTTTTAAAGCTGACATACCTGAGATGAACTGAAATAAATGGCAGACATAATGGATGCATTGAATTTGTATGATATTTTTCATTCTAACTCGTTCTTGTTTGATTTCTGAGTTACTCCAGCTTTTACGGTGATGGTCACAAGCCTCTGGGGTGTTTTTACTATGTCACATGAAATTCCTTTCCATCCAAGCTATGTAGCTACCCCCTCTGTCTCATGTAGGACTGAGAAAAGAATGGTATGCAAACAGCAGGCCCAGATGTGTGGAATGGTCAGGCTCCACATCAGACAGCCACGACCTTTTATAGCACAGCTTCCATGGCTGATAAATTTTGCTGCATTGACAGAGCAGACGGAATGGGCATCTGAGGTCTGCGAGCTGACCCATCTCTTCTTCATAGTGAAGAATCACATGTGGAACTGAGTTTGGAGTAAGGAGGCAGGAGAATGCAGAGCCAGAGAACTGCCTTCACCACAGCCCTTCACGTGGCACTTCACCAGCACTGCCTGCTGTTGTGTCTGGACGAGAATATCTGGGACATGTCCTCTCTTATGCCTGCAGACTCAAGAGTCCCATGCTGCCTTTCTTGTGAGTCCAGTGCACAGTGTGAACATATTCTTCCCTCTAAAATAACAGTCCTTCTGCTTCTAGTTAAAATAGCATGGCACACATGTCACTGCAGCTGTACAGAATAGCTGCACATTTGTATTCTTGTGAAAACAGAAACTAGAAAATGGTATAAATCTTCCTCTCCCCTGCAGAAAACTAAAATAATCCCAGAGCAATAACTGTGAAGAATGACATTAAAAGAAAGTTCTCATAGGTCAAGTTCACATTCAAGCTGCTGCTTGAAGTAAGTTATCATGCATCAACTGGGCTGATTGCTAAACTGTATTCTTAACTCAATAGAGGGTAATGGCATTTAACATGACCTGTGACAAGACAGTAGAGCTAAGTCACATTACCAAGCATTTGCCATAGTGGCAGAACAAAAGACTCTCTGGTTTAGCTGACATCATAACTTTTAAGTGCTGGAAGTTTCAAGCTGTACTTAAATCATTAGTTTTCATTAATATGCACTTAAAACAGAGTGCCAAAATTTTGCTTCCTATGCACACCTGCATACATTATATTTCTTAATTGTATAATTACATATAACTTTCCAGGCTCAGGCTCTCCTCTGTTTCAGTGCACAGGGCAGATCTGTAGTGAAGAATGAAGACTATAGGCAGAGGAAAGATTCCTGCTTCACAGCTGAGTAGCTCTGCTGGCTTAGAAAGGTGCAAAATACACTGGTTGCTCTTCCTGGCAGCTCTGGGGTAATTTACACTCTTGAAAGAGTGCAAGGAATGTTACTTGTGGGTGGTGCACTAGCTAAAGGCCTAAGCCTTAGTGCTGATGTGGTGACAAAATGCAACAAGTTGCTTTTACTTGTCAGTATGCTAGAAGGAGATAGAGAAACATTGCAAGCAAACACTGTATATGTGTATATATTATTGGTTAAGTTTCATTATGATTGTTTTTTGCTTCACAGTTTTGAGAAACAGTTTTTCTTGAGAGGCCAATTTTCATGTAGAGATGGAAAAAAGATTTCTGGGTTATGGTATTGACTGTCAGTGTACAGTAAATTACTAAACTCTTTTATAAATAGAAAAGCTTTTGAAAAAGTACAACATTCTTTCTGTTTAATTAAGAGTGGTTGCTATGGATAGTCCTTTTCTATCTTTTTTTCTTCTTCATGAACAACATTAGTTAAAAATAGGACACTTCAGATGCTGAAACTCTTGAGTCTTTCTTAAAGTCCCATATTTTATCTACTTTCTTTCTTTTTCTCAGCAACAGAAAATAAGGATTTAGGCCTGAACACAACTGAAAAAGAATTACTCCAGATTTTTCAAAGGAGACTTTAGATTATAGGCACCTATATCTTATTGTGTTTTAATTTCACCCAGCTCTTTTAGAGTCATAGCTTTAGGCTGACAATTGTTGACAATCCTTTTAGTCAACAGCAATTACATAAGTGTTATTGTTGTTCTGATTCAGTGAAAGATTTCACATTTAATAGTTTTCTAGAGTAAGATAAAGTATTCATGAAGGATTGTTTTTTCTTATCACACAGATATATTGGCAATGCTTACGCTTAAAGTAAAACAAGCTACTAGTTATTCACAGAAGTTTTCTTAGCTGGATTACTTTAAGATGCTTTAACTCCATCCAGCTGGAGTTCTTCATGACCCATAGTAGAAACGTGTGTGTGTGTGTGTGTGTACATAGATTCAGAAACAGCCTTGAGCAATGTTCTTTCTGAAAGTATGAGTAATGCTTAAAAACATATTTTGCTCCCATTTGGATATGTTGTTACTTTGATTTTGTGCTTGTCTGAGAATTTGAAAGGCACTCAAAGAGACTACGGTATAAAATATTTACTAGCATAATTTTCAGATTGCTTCTTTATGTACAACCAGCAAACTTTTTTCAATGGTAAATGTCACTGTTCTAATTAAAAAAAAAAAAAAAGCAAACAGAATATTTTTACAATTTTCTCAATTATTGAAAAGACTCTGGACATTTCCAGCTTTGGAGTAGCACAACAAATACACATCAGATTCAGTAGATCAGAAGGTTGTCTCAGAGTGCTTGTTTTATTTTCCTCTACTGAATCAGAACATAAGCAACTGCACAGTAATATCTTAGCACATATCAATTGCCCTTAGTAAATATCTTGTATTAACATTAAGGTGGCATGTTGTTATGTCACAAGAGTTTGAAAATACCCTACCTACCCAGAAAATTCTTTTAAAATGTGTGTTTATAACTCATTGCTATGTTTTGAACAAAAAAAAAAAAAGAGAGAATGCAAATAACCAGAGGGAAGTAGAAATCAATAGGATCTAAAAAGAAAGAAGAATGAGAATTTCTCAACAACCAACTAACTACTGCTACTGTATTTTTTTTTCTGAAGTAAAGAAAGAAGACAAAACATTAATATGAGGAGAAAAAATAAGGGTTGATCTCATACCTGACTTAAAAGTTTAAAGGAAGCACTTAAAGAGAATTTAACTGTGACCAGGTGAAATATCCCATTAATGCACTATTAAATGAGACAAACCATTTGATTAGAATTAACAGAAACTTAAATAATGTGTTGAATTAAAATTTAAGTCTTAAATATACAGCAATTTAATTTAATAGCCACATTCAAAAGCAGAAAGTTTTGTTTGAAGACAACCTGGAGGAAAACTAAAAGATACATTTCCTAATGGAAACCAGGCACAGTTATATGGATGCCAGAAGCATAGTTCTACTTCTAATTAAGGCCCATAATTACTCAAACTGTTCTGCACAGTCGTTTTCCTTTCCTTCCTATAGTGCTGGGAAGTCACAGGGGGATCTGCTCACATCCATCAGCTTACTGCATTTGAGTCTAAAATATGGCATGGCCTACAAAGAAAGACAATTCTTTCTGCTTTCTATTTAGCAGCACAATTGCAGAGAGTAGATTTTTGTTCTTTTCCAGTCCCACTTCTAGTTTAAGACTATATTGCTAAAATCAGCAGTTCCTGCTAGGGAGCAATGCCAGGAGGTGTAAAAATAAGTATTAGGTAGCTACTGCAGGAATAGAATAGCTGCTTTTTCTGAGAAGATTAAGATTGCAGCAATGCTACAATAGAAAAGGGCCACTTTTGATAGAGGGGTTAACAGAAATTACAGGAGGAACTGCTCACTCAGCAAGGTGAATGGCAGAAAGGACCTCGAGGCTGTGGGTCACCCATAGCAGACCCAACTAATCACAAGGGCTGCAGCAAGGGGTAAATCTTCAGCCCTCTTCTGTTTGCATTTTACTCAGAGCTGGTTGGTGAGCACTTGGTTCTGGCTGTTATTGAAAGTTGTAATTTAGAAGCCTCTTTTGCAGGTGACTGCCTCTAGAACAGTGTCAGAAAATAACACTTTTACTTTTCCTGTCTGATTTGCACTTGAGTCTTCTCAGGAAGGGGTTTAAAGTTAGGAGGTGACCCTGTGTTTGTAATTTTCCCCTCTGGTTTTCTGAGGCTGTATCTTTGGTGCTATTTTGAATCCCTTGAGGAATTAGGAGGGAAAGAAGCCTTTTTTTTTTTTTTTAGGTTGGACTTAAACGTAAGCTAAGCCTTGAACTGTTTATCAGTAAGCATGCAGTACTCAAACTGAGTGTATTCAAAGGCATAACTGCAGCTAAGCAGGGAGAGGATAAAAAAATTTTTGTCTGTAAGTGTCCCGAGATCTAGAGAGTAGTTGTGTGAGGGCTTCTCAGTTTGCTTTGGACTTGAACTGCCAGCAGTAGTTGAACTCTCAGGTTAGATGCTGGTGGCTTTCTGTCATTTCTAGAATATTCTCTTGTTAGTTTTGTCATTTCAGTTTTGGTAGATAGGATGTTCCTGATGTAACTAGCTGTGACAGGCTTGGCTCGTTGCAAGTCACCACTGCAACCTCAGAATGGCTTTGGAGGTGGTGTAGGTGCTCAGTTGGTGGCCTGAGTTTGTTGCAAGTGTGCAGCCTGAGTTAGCTGACAGTTCTTAGCAAGGGAGCATTTCCAGAGACAGATCAGAAGATGGTCAGGGCTGCACTTGTACCTGGAGGGATTGTTGACAGGACTCTGTGATGGTATGTTCCTGGCACTATGAAGTGCCTCTGCGCTCTGATGTTCTGTGTTGACAGGTTTTTATGGGGTGGTAACAAAGGAGGTAGGGGTGGTGATGAGGGAGAAAGCAGTGGGATGGGAGGTGCCACAGCAGAGAACTAATCCTTTAAAGAGACTCCAGACGTACGAGTTCTTACTTATACATAGAAGACGAGCTTATACATAGAAGACGAGAATCTTTCAGAACAAGAAAATATTCAAGGCATGTGGAGGCCTTATTTTTTGTCATCACTTATGAACTAGGCATAAGCCCTTTATTAACAAGCATCTGGAGTTTGTAGTACTGAGTAACAAGATCTTTGTTTCATGTGCCCCAGCCAAGAGAGCTAAAATTGCATATGCTTAAGAGTGGAAATAGAACTCGTGTTTATAACATATAAATGCTGACATCACAGTGGGATAGCTGCATGCATGGACAGTGTTGTAACTGTCTGGAAAGCAACTGTTTTGGTGATTCTCACTTATGGGAGCATCTCCAGGAGTGAGACCCTCTTGTCTGGAAGGAGTGTTGGTGGTGCATATCGATTTGTATGCAGACAGTATCCAACATTCTTTTTTTGATGAAAATAGTAATTAGTGTAAGTCCTACTCTAACCTGTTTTATATATCGTTTAACACAATCATACCCACCATATCCCTGAGACAAATCTAGTGAGTTCTATTTCCATAGTTGACAATTTCTGGGCTAGTGTGGATATGAAAAGCTTAAGAAAACGTCTGCTTTACTTTTGACTCTTAAATATCTTCCTCCCTCAGAAATTGTAGACAATCTTGTTGTGGCTTCCGTTTTGATTCAGACTTCTGTCAAACCCAACCTTCTCTCTCAGGAAACTCTGAAGACAGGGGCTGTTGGTCATTGATTTATTTTGTTTTTTTTTTAATGTGATATAATGAATGTTAATCAAACTGACACATAAAGTTACCAAATAGGAACAATTCAGACTTACAGATCAAGTATAATAGGTAATTTGTTTTTCTCTTACTGACTTCTAGGGATATTTTTTAATTCATGTCATTGACTGGAGGTTTTTCTAAATGAACAGTTGTATTACATTGTTGTCTTCCTTTATTAGTGAAAATTTGTGTATTAAAGTGAAGATCTTTTGGAGTATTATCTCTAATTAAAGTTGTAAATATACAAAAAGATTCAGTCCCAATTAATTTGTTTGGTTCTCCCATTTAGCACAGCATCCCATATAGATTCTGAGAAAAAAACAACGATGTAGACTGCTTCCATTCCACCTATTGTTCCTGAAATGGCAGCTCACAAGGATTAACACTGGCATGCTAAAATAATAGATGAACAGATTTTGCTGGAGTAATGGGGTTTGGTATTTTTGAAGTCATGAAACAGAATTATTCTCAGCTAGGTTTTGTCAGTGTTTCTCTTTGGCAAGTCAATAAAGTAGCAACAGTGGCATGTCTAACTTTCATCAGATAACTTAAGCAGTGAGGTAAACAGTGAATGCCTTGCTCCCAGGATACCAGAAATAACAATCTGCCTTTGTATCAGAGAGACAAGATAGGTGACCTGCTCCAGATGGACAGTTCCTGTTTTCTGTACCAGAAACAGATACAACGTGGAGGCTTATCTGAAGGGTCCTCTCTTTGCTAGCTAGCTAGCTATCTTAGCAAGAGTTCAACGAGTCTTCACCTAGGAATATGGAGTGGCAAAGTAATGCATTTTAAGGGAAGATACCAAAAGGAATGGAGAGAAGAATGATGGGATAATTCAACCAAAGAGAGAAGGTAGCTGAACATGTTAAAGTTGACAGTAACAGGGCAGATTGAGAAATCAAGGAGGCAGACAGCTCATATTAATGAGAATCAGGTTCACCCTGGGTGGGAAGAGTATGAGAGGAGAACTACAAACTACCATACATTAGCATCATCAGGAAATATCTGGTAGTCAAAATTCAGGAGCAGGTTTTGTACAGTGATACTTTACTGATTCAGTAGCAGTCATTAAGTGTCAATAATGGGCAGCTCATTAAAACTAGATATGATGAGATATATATATAGAGAGAGACAACTAGAACCATCTTGTAGACAGTAGAATGCAAACAGATACTGGGTGTTTTTTACAGTGTTCTCTCCAGGTTGGTTATATGAATTGTCATTTTTCTGTCCAAGACTATTTTTGGCACCTAAATTGACACCTTTTATAACTTTCTACCCTTTAATTCCCAGTGTTTAATGCAGCAACAGGAAGAAAATACTTTATTAGATTTCACCATCGAAGCAAAACTAGAAGTATTCCAGTTGTCTTTTAACTTTGGAAGCTAATATATAAAGAAACATAGAAGGTAAGTAGAAGTGTCTAAAGTTTCTTTCTATTTTTTCAAGTGCTGACTCTATGTCCAGACTAGAAAACTGGGTCTTCTGTTCCCTTCAAAAACAATGAAATACTGCTTTTATGTGCTATCAATTTCTGAATTCGCATGTGACACACTTGATAGAAAGAATAATGTGCAATTAACTAGTAAATCGATTTTATTAAAAAAAAATACATTTTGCTGCCATGGTAAGCAGTTTTGTTGATACCTGCACCACACCTTCCCTACTCACTAGTGAATACTTTGTAGACAGATGTAGCAAGAAAAATTAGGAATGCTTAAAATAATAGCTATTTAACTCAGTTTTGAAGCCCTAAATAATGGGACAAGTTCTCAAAGAATAAACCTGTGAAGTCACTGTAGCATTCTGTGTGAAGGTAGGATAATCCATAAGCCTTATTTTGAACTCTGTCTGGGGCTACAGAATCCCATCTGGCTCCAGCTTACTTGGAAGTGCCCCCTGTCTGTGCTGCCTAGAGTTGAGACAATCAAGAATCTGCTCCCTGGGAATATAATTGTACTGAAGTGTGTTTATGTGCTGTGCAGATTAATCTTTCATGATGGTTGCTGAAGCACAGGACAAAGTGCTTGCTTCATTGATTTGACACAGGACATACTATTCTCATCGCTGTATGACATGTTCTATAAAATAAAGGATGGATGATTGGTCCTGGCAGGAGAGATATTCATGAAGTGCTTTTCTTCCAGTCCCCTGCCTCATCCCTGCTTTTGAACTGAGTCTTCTCAGTGGCAACTGCATCACAGCAGCTTCTGCTAATGCAAGATTAAAGACAGAAGGCCTCCTTTATGCTGCATAAGTGGATCCTATATTCTGTTTGTACACCATCATTCAGTATATCCAGAATGGTGTCTCAAGTTCAAGTTGAATTTGGGAAAGGGTATTCACCACTGTGCTTCAAATGTTACTTTTTTCAATTCTGTTTCTTAAAATTTGCTCTTTCCCAGATGTCCATTGTAACAATACTTGAACAGGTGGAGGTTTTGTGCATCCTATATAGTAATTTTCACCAGTGTGAAACTACTGATTTTGGCAAAATTGGTAAATAATAGAGAAGAAAAATATTCTTGTCAGAGAAAATTTAACAAAAAAGACATTTTCTCTAAGTTAACTGACAAAAGTCACCATGAGTTTGTGCCTTTTGAAAATCTATATCCATACTATTCTTGTATTTCTTGATTATAAGTCTATATTTGGAAATTCTTACTGAAAAAGCTTGCATGGTTTTGTAGACATGGAACTGAGAAACAAAAGATATAAGCAAATACAACAAACTGCAAAGTAGTCACAGGGGCTGACCTTAGCTTAATGCACTAATCTTGTGTGTATTCAATAGGAACAGTCAGAAAGAGAAGATCTACGTTGAGGGTGGCAGGGAAAAACTTATGTTTGTACTGGTTTTTAATTTGTTGGTTTTTTTATAATTGCATCTAGACTAAAAAAAACCCATGAAACCCCAACACAACAAAAGCCAAAACCAAGCCAAACCAAACAAACAAAAAACCAAAAAAAACCCCCACAAAACAAACCCCGACCAGCCTTCTCTGTGGACTGTAGAGGAGTCAGAATATCTCTGAGAGTTTTTGTTGTATTGCTTTATTACAAGACCAAATGAGTATGAAAGCATTTGTTATATTGATAGTAAATTCACTTTCATAGGCATGATTGACCTTAGGAGTTGAACTTCAATGATCCTTGTGGGTGCCTTCCAACTCAGGACATTCTATGATTGAATATATGTTAGTGTGAAGAGTGTTTCTGGGGAAGATTGAGCTCTGCAACGTTACCCACTTGTTACCCTTGAGTCTCCTTACTAAAAAAAAAAATTGAATTATTCAATATTTTTCTATTGACAGATGTTTAAAATGGATTTTCTGTGTCTTAATGAGATTTCTTACTATACATGACTGATTTGAGATTCAGTATTTCCAATGGCATAGCCAACAAGGAAGTAAGAAATGGCTTTGTGCATAAACTGAAAAATTGTTTTTTTCTTCAAAGTGCTAAGTGTCTCTGTATCAAAATTAAATATTGCTTCAGCTACAGTAAAATTGTGTAATGAAGCACAACTGATTATGCTGTAGTTTTCCTAATATTAACATTATTATTCAAATACAAATGCTTATGTATTTTGTGGGGTATGTAGTAATGAAACTAATTTATTTTCTCTTCTGAGTACTGTGTCTTTTAATTCAGCATTTGCTATTAGATCATACTTTCAGATACCCGAGAGAGCAGTGCCTGCTTTAGAGTAATAGATTTTTGAGGTCAGAAAGTGACCACAGACTATTAACCAGCAGCTCCTGCATTCAAGCACAGCAGCTCAAAGAGAGGGTTTCTCAATAGCTAGTTCTTACAAATCCTGTCTAATAGAGAATTGAATAACTTCCTAACCCTTTTCATACTAATTGCCTATGTGGTCACTTTTTCTAGTTTTCTTTCCCCAGTGTGTGTACCTCTATTCACCTAGACAGAGTCGTGAACCTGAACGATTCTCAGCTGTGAGGTTAGTCTTTCATCTTTTCTTCTTACGTATTAGCTGCACTAATGCTTGCATCTGGAAGGCAAAGAAGGCTTTGATGGAGTATGTTTGTCAGTATTTGGAAACCTAAGACATGACATGAATCTGGCCATCTAAACAGCCAAACATGTAATAACACCTGCCTTAATACTAAGACCTGAAAAATGTGTCCATTCTGAGCCATTTTCAATTTGGCAATATGAAGTCAATGCCAATGTAGAGATGCGAGATGAATCCTTATAACAGACAAAAACCAGATAAGAACATATAGGAAGGAACACTTACCAATGGTGAAAGTTTGAGAAACAGCCAAAGAACAATTAATTTCCACTGAGGCTGAAAGCAAATACTGGAGATACTTGGAGGCATTCAATATACATACTAAGTGTATATTGAATTTCAGTAGGTGAATTGCTGACATCTATAGCAGTCAATTGGGAATCAGTGGATATAAAAAGAGAAGGGTATTCAATAGAATTTCTGTTGATTATGCTGATTAATCCAATGATTGGATTATCCCAACTTGGTAGGTAAGCTAAAATAATTGGTAAATTCCAGTAAAAACTGCAGCAAGTTGCAAACACGTTTTTCTGCTGTGTAGGCTTTAAAAGGGTAAAGATGACAAACTAGGTGGGAAGTCTTTGCCTTTATTATAATATCTCTAAAGTAGTTAGAAATATAAAATGGTAAATTTGACCATTAGCTGTAGTTATGTTATCAAGAGACTTTATATTTTATGAATATTTAAAGACACGCTGTAAGGTATATAATGCAGGACTTCTGTATCATAGTTGTGATGCAGATAAAGTTCTTACTGAGAGCTTCCAATCCAAGAAGTTTGCTTTATGAAACATTAGTACATGAAACATCTGCAGTAGTATAGCTTGATGGAGAAATTAAATAGTCTGAATGATTGGCGTCATTCTTGAAACAGCATAATGCTATTCTTGTTATGCAAACAGGGGAAGGAACAAGTAAAAATCAGTTTGTTTTGAAGAAAAGGAAAGAGTGAGAAGTAGTTCCTTGGTGCAGTGACTACTAAAAGCTGCCTTCTCCAACTTCCTCTGCTCCTGAGCTCTGCACATAAAGCTCAATCATCAAAAAGAAGACATTCTTCAACGCTAAGGCACAATAAAAGAAAAATTCATGGTGTTCTCAGATATGTTTACGGTTCCAGAAAGTCCAAAGTTACTTGGGCATTGCTTTTATCATGGTTGATCTAAAAGGTTCCACAGAAATAACCTTTAACACAAAATTGAGGAACTCAATTGGTAACTCACCCAGGTAACAAATATCTATCTTTAGCTATTTCTAGCTGGGCTTACAGCTTTCTGATGAAAGGTGGCCTATTTCAATAGGAAATGATGCAGTCCACTTGGTGTGTTTGGGTTTGGTTTTTTTTTTTTTTTTTAATCTTTAATAAAGGCTGTGTCTCTGGCATATACATGAAAAGAATAAAGACTAGAGACATATTTCTTCTCTAGAATAAACTGTAGAAAATACAATGAAAGAAAATGTGAGAATAAGCTTTACTCATATCTCTTTTCCAATGAAATTACAGCAGAGAAGAGGGGAGGAAATCCATAACAGGGAACAACTTTTTTCTTTTTTTTTTTTTTTTTAGAAGAGTTTATTGAGTACATTCTCAAAGGTTTTTACAGAATCTGCTCTAAAAGCTATCAGTATAGGATAGGTAGTTAAAACTGGTCACTTCCATCCCTTTCAGTTTAAATGGAAGGCAACTATAAGTGTGGTAAGGAAGATCTATGACTATTATAGCAGGGAATGGATGAGCAGATGCAATTTATATAGGACAGACAGAATCTTTGCAGGTTTGTAGCCCTGTTAATGCAGATATGTCTTCTGGGCATCTGACTGCAAAGAAGCACATGCAGGACGACTCGGTTTAGTGAACAAAGCAATAAAGGTGTCAATAATTGAACAGAAGATGCAATAATATCTTACAATAGCTACCAAACAA
Source organism: Manacus vitellinus (assembly GCF_001715985.3). NCBI lineage: Eukaryota > Metazoa > Chordata > Aves > Passeriformes > Pipridae > Manacus > Manacus vitellinus. The sequence goes on from NW_021939256.1 coordinate 9,841,370, forward strand.
TACTGAACTAGACTTTATTGGGTACTAGAAACCCAATATTAGTAGGGACTTTTTGGCTGAGAGCTTGTGCCAACGTACAATAATTCATGCAGCTTCTTTGTATTTATCTTTAAGAAATCAAGTGCAACTATAATCACTTTAATCATAAGCAGTGACAGCATAAAACAATTTTTTAGTGAATTTTCATCTGATTAACTGCTATCACCTTTGTCCAATGTATCATACTATATATAGATCCTGTGTTTTAGGATCATCATGAGCTGCTAAGTCTTTGCTCTTAATAACAGTATAATAATAAAGAGATAATATGTGTTAAAATGAGGCAATATGCTTCTGTTTTTTTCTTCACTGTGCATATTTCAACACTCCTTTGAATTTGTGTAGGGCATCTACTGACAGTAAGATACAATCTTTGCAAGTTATCACTTATATGTACACAGTTCTATAAATCTGTTATCTTGGATTATGCAGTGGGAAAGAGATGTAAATATCTTGAGTTGACGAAAATGTAGTTTGTACTATCCAGAACTGTATTGATTCTTTTTTTTCTTCACATTCAGTTCATAGGCTCATAGAATGATTTGGGTTGGAAAGAGCCTTGAAGATTATCTAGTTTCAATCTTCCTGCCATGGGCAGGGTCACCTTCCACTAGAGCAAGTTGTTCAAAACCCCATCTAACCTGTCTCTGAATGCTTCCATGTATGGGGCGTCCACAGCTTCTCTACAGACAGTAAAGAATTTCTTCCAAATATGTGATCCAAATCTACTCTCTCTTTGTTTTAAGCCATTCCCACTTATCCTATCACTAGATGCCCTTGTGAAAAGTCCTTCTCCAGCTTTCTTGTAGACTCTCTTTAGGTACCCTAAGGTTGTTATAAGGTTTCCCCGGGGCCTTCTCTTCTTCAGGCTGAACAATCCCAAAGTTGAGGTGAAATTTCATTAAAAAAAGATGTATTTTATAGAACCATACAATTTGAAAGTTTGTTTTAAAAGTCAAACCTGACATGACTCATCTCTGAATCTGAGGCTTAGTAAAACTGAAGGATTTTGTAAGAGCCCAGATCATCTTGACTTATGGATCCAAATAAGTATGGCTTTTCTCCTTCTTGGTTGATTTGCCCTCAGTCTTGGCCTGAAATTCTGGGTTCTTCAAAACCAAACGTAAGGGACATAAAATGAAAGGCATATGGAAGTAGAGGAAAATATGAAGTTCAAAAAACAGGGTGTAGGATGGCTTAGGGCTGTAAAGTGTCAAGTCCCCCTTAGTCCTTTTTAAAATATTTTGTTTCTTTGTTTGTTTGTTGTGGTTTGCATTTTTTTTAAGAGCTCTGGACACTTCTGCTCCAAAAAAGTAAATTTTGATATGATTTCAAACACCTAGTCCTTGGAGACAATACATACTTATTGAAGAACTTGTTAAACAATTTGCTTTCAGAAAATACAAAGATGTATATAGATACTATTTTACAGTTTATTCAATCTTTACACTATACAATACTTCCATCCATTTTGGAAAACTGAGATATGTAATATAAGAATGTGTTTTATTGTATGCTATAGATTTTTCTTGTACAAGTGATGAAATGGAGAAAAGTCTGTTCTGGAAACCAGTTCAAGAAGCTTCTTCAGCACATACGATTTTCTGTGAACAACGAAAGAAAAAGTAATTTTGTAAACTACTATCACATTGACTACAAATCAGCTGCTCCAGGTACTTCATCCCATGTCCCTGTTTGCATAAACTTACGAACTTTCTTCACTGATTGAAGTTACTCATGCTTGCAAATGCAATACCAACCTTGGACCTTGTTTGAGGTTCATTTTAGTTCTACTACAAGATTCATCTCTGTTAGCTTCTGTTGATATCCACTGTGGTAGAGACAGTCCTGGGTTTTAAGGGATGAGCCTTTAATAAGCAAAGGAGTACTAGAACTGTCAATATAGTCACACAGTAGTCTTCACTCAAACTGGAGAAGGACTCTTCAGTCAGTTATTTTCAAAAAGGATTGAGACATATTTGTCAAGCAAAATGAAATGAAGATTTTTCACACGGGATTTCTGAGCTCTTACCTGACATTGATATAAGGAGTAAGTCATACATTCTAACTGAAAAGTAATCTTTCCCTGGAGTAAAAGGGTGTTAACTACATTCACCAGTAAACCTGCAAAAGGCACTACTTAATAATAAGAAATCAATTTTGTAGAAATGCAAAATCTCTTTTACAATGACTCTAAAATTCTTATTGACAGAACAGGAAGAAGTCAGCTTGATAAGCAGAAGACAAACACAATGCCAAGATCACTTACTTGTTAATAAAACACTTGTTCAGAATGAGAATCAAGTTCTTAAAGTCTTTGTTCTGGTTGAACAAGGTGTATATCACTTCTAGTTTCTGATATGCATGCCTCATTAACACTTTGGTGCAACATCAGATCTGGACTAGTTACAGGAAGTCATTTCACCCTACACAAAACAACTAAATGTGTTATCTTGTCTCTCCTCATTGGTAGATCAGCTTGTCCAGGTCACCACAATTGTATTATTTCAGCAATAATGAAAGAATTAAGGAAAACTACTTGGGTATTTTAACCAAATTAGGCACCTCACATAAAATGTTAGCTGATGTGAATAATCTTATTAATGGTTCATCATTAACATAATAAGCATATGCCATTCCTTGCACTGCAGGAATTTTTGCAGTATGATAAAATAGAGCTAGCTACTGGGTTTGATCCCAGTGCTAATTGATACCTGTGAATCATAAGTAAATATTATAGCTAATTTCTTTGGTCAGGAGAGTGCATAACATTTAGACTGTAATGAGATCAGAAAAAAGTGTTCTGAAAAAGGAGTATGACAGAGAACTAGATACAATTTCATTAAACTGTCTCAAAAATTCAACATTTAATTTGCCCTAATATAGAAATAGCATTTCAATTCATTACTTCTAAATATTTCATATGCTTCTAATAACCTAATCCACAAATACATACTGTGTAGTGCCACCTCTCTCACCCAAACACATTGACAGAGACATGTGCTTTTTCTTTTTATTTTCTTCCTTCCTATTTTCACAGCATATGCTGTTACCTTCTTTTCCTGAAGCAAAACTGCTTATAGCTGTTCTAGGGACATTACTGCAAACTTTCATTTGAGTTAAAACATATTTATTTTTTAAAACTGTAGTATATTCATCATTTGCACTCACATGATGCCCTCTGTGTCCAGTTAGCTTTGTGTTGTGGTGGTCTCCACAGACTCTGCTAGAAAAAGAAGTATTTGGCCTCATTCTGATCTGTCCCAAAGATCAAGAAAATCACAGGAAAAAGCTTCCAGTAACATGAATTGGCTTTGGATAAGTTCCTATGACAGAAGATTATTTTTTTATTATGCCTTTTTTTTTTTGACCAGTAAAATGCTCTGATCTCTACTTCCTCTACTGTTTGGGATCTCAGAATGTAAAAATTATTTAAACATTTGAAGACTTTCTTCTTCTTTATGTAACATTTCTTGCAGAATTCTTTTTTGCTCTATTTTTTAATGTTAATTTCAAATATTGGGGTTTTTTAAGAGATCCTTAATGGTTAAGTTTGAAAGTAAATGTTTATTGATTAGCACCAAATGTGTGCCTCCTGGCATTCTGTCAAGCTTCACCTGCCAAAACTCATGTGAAATTTCTAGTTTTGGAATTCAGCAGCCACCTTAGTACTGCTCTAATGAGGAAAAATATAGTCATTAAGGTGGCTATTGTTTTCAATATTTAAACTTATTCTTGAAGGGATTATTGTTGCAATATTATTCTTGCTGACAGAACCCACTGCTTAGCTGGTTAACTGCTTCTTCACTTTCATTTTTATTGATACAAATTGCTTTAAAAATTCAAACAAGAGGCTGGTTGCAAATCTTCTATTAATGCTCTTTAAGTCTGCATGCAATGGAGATACTGCATTATTTAAAATTTTATGTTTGACTTTCTATTTTCAGACTTGTGTCCTAAGTGGTTTGCCAAAACAATGGAAATTTTAGAGAATACAGGTAATTTACAGAAAAAAATCTCTACCTTGGAAGAAATATTTGTGATTTAGTTCCTTTCAGTACACATGTCCATGTACTACGTAAAACTGGATGTAGCTGAAACTTTCTGATTTGCTGAATATATTCCTGGGTGAATAATTTTTTAATACTTAATTTTAGATATATAATTATATATAGTATAAATATATATATAATCTTTTCTATTGAATAATATACATGCAATATGTAAACTGAAAAATATACTAGGTTTATTCAAATAATATTGTAACCTAATAACTATACCATATATTGTACCATAACTATAATGTGACTTACTATGATTATAATACTAATTTGCTGGTGTATCACTGGTGCTTCAAATCTAACTTATTTTTTTTTAAGAATCCACCTCTAATAAAGGCATTTTGCTTATAGATGTCAGTTCTTAAAGCCAGTTTTTCCAGTGTGCCCACCTGGGCACATTGCTGGCTCATGTTCAGCTACCTGTTGATCAACACCCCCAGCTCCTCTTCTACTTGGCCATTTTCCAGCCAATCTTGCCCCCAGTCTGTAGCTCTGCATGGAGTTGTTGTGACCCAAGGGCAAGCCTTGGCACTTGACCTTATCGAACCTCGTACTGTTGGCCCATCCATATCCCCCTACAGAGCCCTCCTGCCCTCCAGCAAATCAACACTCCTGCCTAGCCTGGTGTCATCTCCAAACTTGCTGGTGGTGGACTCATTATCCAGGTTGTTGATAAAGCTATTAAACAGGACTGAACACAGGTAGATGGGGATAGTCTGTTACTTTGGAAATAGAGAAGGATTAAGTATTTTTCTGAATCAGTCGTGTGTAAGAGGATGTAGATGTCCTACTTAGCCTCAGGTCACTACCAGTGCCTGCCTGCAGCAACCATTGATATGATATGATAATATAGTATACGAACCATAAGAAGACTCATTTAGACATGGATCTAACTTCTGCCTAAAGTCACAATTTGATCCCAAGGAAACTCATGTTTCTGGGCAAATATCAGGCCAGGGTTTTTATTTTCAACTGAACAAATTATTGTGTGGTTATCTATGGAGGTTTTTTAATGTTGTATATCCTGAAATAGATGTATGGTTTTTGTGTGAGCCTTCACACTTTCTCCCTCCTCTTTATGTATTCGCAGAAGTATACATGGTTGCCTATACTCAGTATTGAGCTTCAGAAGTTTAAGTTTTTATTCAGCCTTTGTCTCTTCAAGCTAAACTGAACTCTAGTCACTAAAATGCAGTGGCTTTGGCTTCCAGGCAGCAATCGTTTCCAGGCAGGTATTTATAGCATTGCAATGTAGTTGGTTTACCTTCAAGGTAGAATCAGTGTAGGGCAATTTTAACTCTGTTGTGCTTGTGACTCACTGAATATGGGGTTGCATTTCTTACAGCAAGACTCCTTTAATCCTGAACATTAGCAATGTGTAGCATCTCCCACTTTCGCTAATTTTTATATGTTTTACTGGCACACTTGATAATATTGCAAGGGGCAAAATTATTTATGGCTATCAGACATTTAAAATAGGATAATACCTTGAGGTCTGTCCTGTGTTTTAAGTCAGATATTCTTATTTTGTGGGAGAAGCAAAATTATTTTATTAGGATGATTAGAGTTTTAAATCCATACTTAGCAGTAAAATGTATATGCCTCTACATTAGGTAGCCCCAAGTGTTTGACATTTCTTAATTTGTAGCAAGGGTTTTCAGTTTGTCCAAGAACTTTATTATGTGAAGTATGTTTTCATTCAGCCAGGAAATGGTCTCATTTAAGTTTGTGTAGAGCAGAAATAGCTCCTGATTTCAGTAACACTGGCAGACCTATTCTGTGATTGAAGAATTCAAAAGGAAATAGGGAACAGTGAGGTCAGTGGGGTTTGCCTACTGAGGAAAAGGTATACTTTCTTTAGGTATCCTCTTAGCTGTGTGACTTCAGAATTTGTGCTTACAAAACACAGAATGTTTTTAAAGATGTCATCTAGGAAGACTTAGAGCTTGTATGTAAAGGAGCTCACCAAAAGACATCTTTGGCTGCCAACAGGAATCTCTTTAAGTGCATGATCAAAGCCAGATGTAGGTGGGAAGTGGTAGTGATAATTTTGATGATGGGTTTGGGGTTTGTTTCCCCTCCTCCTTCAAATTCTTGTTTAATTTAAAGGGAGGGAAAAAAGATTATCTATATCAGGTTACCTCAGTGGTTTACCTAAGGAGAAAATAATTATTAAAAGTTAGTATGAGAGTACATGAGAAAGATGTAGAGGTATATACATCATTCCTGACAAAGGACATGGACAATAACAAAGAACAACATATTGGGATACCATCCAAGTTTTAAACCTGACCACTTGGTTTGAACCCATCAATTTAGACACATAAGGTATTTGAAGTGTCTTCTAAAGTATTTGGAGTAATTTTTTCAATCAACCTGTTCCTTAACCATCATTCTGAACCTGTAAGAGACTGTAGCTTACATCTTTACAAAGTGTATTCTATGGAAGATTAAGTTATATTTGTGTTACAAATGCCACAAATGTTGAAAATATTTTGGTGCATGCAATATTCTTGACTTTATTTCACCTACCAATATCAATAGGCACAACATCTGCTTTAAAGATTTTGTCCTTCAGCTGTAAAAGGAAACTTATTTTCCAAGTGTTCCTCAGCTTTTCATTTGTCTGTTGTGTAAGCATTGTGGCTGTGGTCACCAAAGATTTTATTCATAGTCTACAGCAATTATGAAGTCAATAGTAATAGGTAAGGTATAGAATTGATAGTTTAAGGTTTCGACACTCTTATTTAGACGTTAGTATTACTTGTTAGTTTGATTAATGCATATTGGACTTGTTCACAGGGTGTTTCCTGAAACCTGAATCCCATGGAATCTAGGGATCTATATATCTATATATAGATCTATCTAGATATATAGATATATCTCTATATATCTAGGTAGCTGCCAAAGGTTATCGGCCTGTGTGTGGCGTAACATACCAGCTACAAATTACATAACTGCATTTGGTCTTCCTTGCACTGACTATTACAGGAAAGTTTTTAGTATCATTGTGAAGAGGTTTAGGTTCTTGGAAATCTTGGTAGTTTCTAATTAAAAAGGAATCGATTATAAATATCTTTATTCAATATGCCATATTTTCTTTCAATAAACAATATCCTTTAGAATTTCAAGATGTTACTTAAAAGGGTCTTTATGATATCTCTCATGCTATTGTTCTAGTTAATCAAATACTTGCTGCACTGCCTCTTTCTTCAATAAACAATCTTCAGAATAGTCTACTAGCTAGACCTATGACAGTAGGTGAACTCTATGGGACCTAATCCCTTCCTGTGTATGTATGAATCTGATATAGAAGAGATTTGTCCTCTGTCTAAGGGTAACTGTACATTGTTACACTTATTTTTTTATCTGCACAACAAAACTCATGCAATCCAGTCATAATGCCATGTTTATGCTGGAATGACTTGGGGAAAAAAGCAGCTTAGAGTAACTCCCCAAAGAATCTCTGGTAACTTGATTGTACTTCAAGGACTGCTTTAAAAAGTCAAGAATTTTTTTTGACCCATTCATAAAATTTTTCACTGTAAGCATTCTAGTTCAATTTCTTCTGAAAGTAATATTTTTCAAAAGGGTATTTCAGTAGTCTCTTAATAGAGGAACATTTATCCTTCCCAAAGTAGATTTATTTACTCAAAGACACATTTTAAAATGATTCGCTGGCATTGCTAGTTCCCTGTGATCTCGGTGATAGAAGTCTCCATTCTCTGTAGTTCTTGTTTTCAAGGTAGGTAACCCATTTCACAGATTACTGGGATGGCTACGTAAGCTATTAATGCTTCAACAGAATTAGATAGCTCATAGTTCAAGAAATGTACAAAACCTGTATGTGAATATAAAAAAATATAAAGAGTTCATAAGTGAATTAAGGAAAAAAAAACAAAACCAAAAAAGCATCTCTACTAGGAGGCACCAGACATCTCTTAGAAGGAAACAAAATAAAGTAGCTGCCATAGATAAGAAACACATTCATGCACTACGGTGCCTAAGGAACTTTAGTAAATACTTCTTAAACAAGCCATTGCATACAGTACTTGTTTCTTACTGAAGTGTTGAGAGCAATTACATTTCAGGCTGTCTGGAAGTAAATTACCATGTGGTAATGACTCAGGCTTTTCTTTCAAGAGAGAAAACACTACCCTTCAAATTTAGCAAAAGAAATTTTCACTGATTCGTGGGCTCCAAGTTCACTTTTATCTTTTATAAGACCTGTGGTATAACATGAACTACTCATGAGAGCTACTTCCAGGGGGAAAAAAAACCCCTTTTTTTAAAATCTTTTCCCTTGGACTTATATTAATACTAGCAGCAGTGGCATTCTGAGCAAGTAGGCTTATTGCATTGCCTTTAAGTCAGCTTAGTTCAGGTCAACTTGGATTTAAGTTTCAAGTTAGAAAATCACATGACTTTATAAGCACTCATAAATGTCTGTTTATGTTATAAACTGACTTTACCAAGTTTTTATTTCTCTTAATTTTTCCTAAGTGAGGAAATTAAAAGAAAGGTGAAAGCAGTACTCACAAGTTGCAGTTGCAAAGATGATATGCATGACATTTCTATTCAGTTGTCTTACATGTTTGGGAGAAAACATATCAAGGCTGTGGGGTTGCAGAATAGAAAGCAATGTGGCTGCTGACCAGAGTTTTAGTGTTAAACTTAGCCTTTGCTTCTGTGGCAGAGGAACTGCCTACATTTGTAGAGATTTAGCACTCTGCTACTTTGCCTCCTGAGACATCAGGTAACCCTGATGCCATTTACTAAAGCATACAGATGTCTCCCAGAGACATCTACAGGAAATACATGCCTGACTCGAGGGGAAACTTGACTTAACTCAGGAGGAGAATTCACCGACTACATATATTAAGGTTTAAAAATAAACCAATTAAGAGACCTTTTAGGTCCTGACAATAGAAATAATGAAATGAGCATCTAAAGTCTGTATTGTTGACTGTTTAGAAATCTTTTATGCAAAAAAGACGTTTTACCGTGGTTCATAGGCTCATGAGCTTGGGATTCAATCCAGAATATTGTTCTAAACTTGAATTTTCCTGAAGGAGAAGGATGCAAGACGACTACTTTGAGCCCATGTTGGTTTTTTTCATACACTGAGCATTGCACTGAAATACTTATTCTTACATTAGCATACACAGTTCTCCAGGAGTATCTTGTCAGCCTTCTTCCATAAAACATTACAACTAATGCATTAGGCTTCTGACTGTTGATTATGGGTGATGTTATGCCATGTCTCTGGGTTATGCATAGTGCATTAATTTTTACATGAGTTGGCTTTATACAGAACATCTACATTTCTAAGCAATCTATCAGTCTGTGAAGATAACTACCATGTTGTGAAGAGGGCGAGTTCATGTTTCAGTTTTTATTTTTAAATGCTCCTAGCTATCTTGGAGAATGTTCAACAGAGTAAAATGGAACGATAACAATTTGTAGATACTCTGTGTGAAGGAAATATGGACTATAATTTGAAGTTGCATGAGCAACTTAGGAAAAATCTGATTTTGGCCTTTCTGCTTCTTCTATTGTCAAACCAGTGTCTCCTAATTCTTCTTTGGCACCATCTCCCACAGAATACTCTTCGAAAAGCTGGCAGCCCACGGCTTAGACAGGGGCACTCTCTGCTGGGTTAAGAACTGGCTGGAGGGCTGGGCCCAGAGAGTGGTGGTGAACGGTGCT